>NC_141160.1:63262149-63618816 GCF_053477565.2 Lygodium microphyllum
CCACATAAATCAATTAATTTGAAATTCCATACAATAATTAATTCACGAAGATGTTAATACTTGTTGTTGGGGTAAAGACACCTCCGCCGTGCCACCCCGTGTATTACTACACTGACAGTACCCACCACTGCACACTGCAGGTGGCGGGCGCCCATCACCATCACACTTATTCTTTATTCTTTCAGTGACTAGTGAATAAAGGAAGGCCCAGTCACACATTGTGACTGTTGGAGTTCCCATTTGTGTCTCTCTCTTTTTCTTGCTCTTTCTCTCAGCCATAGCTCGTGCATGGTCTTTCGATCCTCTCATCCCTTTCAACTGGTATCAAAGCTTGGCTTTTGATTGCTTGAGCTCTTCTCGGTGCTTGCTTAGCTTCGCATCGACTCCCTTCTTGCATTGGATCTCCATCCCGACAGCCATATCCGATCTCCTCAAGCTCCCGTCACTCCCTGGCTTCCCGAGCACCTTCCCAACCTATTGAGGTACCTTCAAGGCATTGGTACTGAGGTATTTGATCATTCTTTCAGGGTTTTATTTCAGTCAACAGGTTGCAAACAGCAAGGGCAACCATGGCTTCAAACCCCTGAAGCTATTCCCCTCATATTGTGCCTTACACCTATCAAGGCTCAAAGAGGCTTGTCATAGGCCTTTGATAGGCCCTTCTTGAGCCCCCCATTACCCCCTTTCAGCCCATGTGGAGCAGCAGCAAGTTCAGCACCAACAGGGTAGATTGCACCATTTTTCCGGGCTGTTAGCACTCGTCTACTTCAGCTCCACACTTGGCCATTGCTTCTTGCTCTCTACCTTGATCAAGGGGGCTATTAGACTTCATGTTTGATGTCATTCAAGATTTGGGCATTGGTCTTGATCATTCGGGGCTGATTTCTTCAAATTTGGGACTGTCATAAACTGTCATAACAGGCTGAAAAACAGGGCAGCAACATTGGCATTAGCATTTGTTGCTTACACTCCATTCCGGTTGTGCTATTTGATGCCCATACGTGGCCTACTTGATGCCCGAATGTCTTGGGAATGTATGCATTCGATTTGACCATGATTTGGCATTGTTGTTGGGCTGGAAATTGACAGTTTTGGACTGTTTAGAGCTGCTATACATGAGCGGGCTGAAGCTCATTTGTCACATGTATTGCTTCTCTATCGATACCAGATGTATGCTATGGGTTATGCCATGATGTATTATATTTTGGGGATCGACTTCGAACTCATGATCGTGATTCTGGAATGCTTTTGAGCATCACATTTGCTCCATTGTTATTGGTTTGTCATTGGCAGTTTGGTCGACTATCATACTAGCTCCTAAAAATAGAGAAGAGGCATAATAGCTCTCAGTGTTTGTCAATAATAATGCCTTTGATGTAGCACACATGACCATCTTGTCACATGAATGTTGCAACACATAAATGACCATGGATTCCCCTCCTTTGGCCAAACCACTAAAGTTTCCATCATGTGGACTCACAATAGGAGAAAATCCCACTCTCCATTAAACAACTTACCATGAATCTAGATGCCAATCCCAACTATAGGACTTTAAAATACCATGCATCAAGGAAACCCCTCTCTGGATCTTGTGCACCTATATAAAAGTATAGATGAGGCCTAACTACCCCACCTCACCACCCTCTCACACTCCCTCTTTGGCACTAGAGAGTTATGAAGAATGACTTGCATCACTTATATTGATAGGCACAAATATATTTTTTCTCGTAAAAACAAGGAAGGGTATTAAAGTTAGCTTCCCCCCTCAATGAGCACATATGCAACAATCACAACTTTGGTTTTGATTTGGTCAACCAAGTGCAAAGGTAGGAGGTAGTATTATGAGGTCTTCCTTGGGTCCCTGAACATCACTACCAATACATTGAAGCTTGTAGATATGGGAGAAAGATTGGATGTGATTTGCGTTTCTTGCTCCATTTTTTCATACCAAGTTTTGTTCTACCACCATGACAGATTTGAATAGAACATCAAGCTTCTTCATGGGTGGCTCATGCAAATAGTGCCATAGAGGATAATATCTCTTTATGTAGTTGCTATTGAAGTGCCTAATACTCTAAGGTTTCTAACTACACATTACCTATTCTTTTGAATATGTGGATATGGTAGGGTCCAAGGTCTCAAAGTTTGAACTTCTGTTTATAGCCTTTTATTGAGTGTTAAAGCACCAAATTGTATTTATTGAAGGATCATTGTTTCACATTCTAATCAAACTAGGCCTTATGCATAAGGAAAATTTTGAGGTCAAAAAATGGTATTGTAAGGGAGTTTAACCAAAATATTCCCCTAAAAAAATGGGATCATAGAAAGATTTTCACAACTAAACTCCAAACTTGTCTAACATTGCATTTTTAAAACCTGTTCTTTAAGATCTTTCCATTAATATATGGGATGTTAGGGTTTGGAAGTGGGACAATGAAGTTATACAAAAGCTTCCTTTTGGAATATTCCTAGGCAAAAAGGAATCTTTGGTATAACTTCATCCATAGTGTATGTTCTAAAAATATGATATTTAGCAAGTTTGGAGTTTATTTACAAAAATGTTACCATGCGCTCATTTTTTGAGGGAATATTTTGGTCAAATACCCTTACAATGTCATTTTTTAATCTCAAATTTTCCCTAATGATGTGCCTTTTCAATAAAAGGATATGAATGACCAAGATTCATGTTTCCATTAGGCATTTGAGTTCTATGAGGTGATCACCCCAGGCCTTAGTACCTTCCCAACATTCTTGTACCATTGTACAAAGACTAAGAATTATCAATTCAATAGTCTTGATTGTGTCTTTCCTTCAAGTCTTCTCAAATAATGTGGTTTGGCCTTTTGTTTTATGCTTGTTCTCCAAGGCTTCATCTACTTTTGTTAAATGTTTTCTTTCTCGACAATTTTATAATAAGAGATTGTGTGTTTTTGGTCTTGCATGATATTGAGAGTCTTTGGACTACTCTATTAACAGATGTCATGCTCTTCACTACTATTCACTACTTGTTTAGGAGGTTCTATCACAATTTGGGGTGATTCTACTACTTGTTGTGTCCTCCATTGAGGGGTTTCGATACATAAATCTAGAAATTAATTTTCCCACTGCTATAGGTAATTTGATGAGTGTCAAGCTCATTTTCTATTATACTTATCTCAACATGATAGCTACTGTAGACCCTAACTATCAATAGTCATGTGTGTGCCATTAATAGGTCGTGCAAACTAAGATTAATTATAGTTAGTGAACTATGGTTAGTAAGGTAGGCCTAGCTTAATCTTAATCTATTGTAGACATTGAAGTGTGTGAGAATGACCGTGGAATAATTGAAGAATGAGCATATTGCTCTTGGTTCCTACTCCATCTCTACCACTACATCTTTTCTCTTGCATTTTTATCATGGTATCAAAGCATGCTTAACTTTGATTAGTGGAAGGCAAGAGGAATGTGTGATGGCTCTCTTGATTAGCCATTTGGAGATCAATAAAAGGAAGAAACAAAGCACTGTTGAGTATTGAATAGTAAGACATGAAAATAACAACATCCACATGAAAACTTGCAGTGATTGCATCTTGTCAAAGACCTACCCAAACAACTTGGAAACTAGTGTGAATTGCAGGAGATGGTTTGCTACTCCAACATCATTGTTTGATAGAGGTTCCTCTTCTCAAACTTGATCATAGATGGAAGGCACCCAATGAATTTTGTGAGGCCTTTAATAGCTATAGCAAGCATTAAAAAATGACAATAGGACCAGATATGACTAGTGTAAATTTGCACATGTTTTCTTGCTACTTGAAGAGGTCATTTGGTTCAGTCGTTATATGCTTAATGTGATAGACTCAAACAACATGGAATGGTCAGTAATCCTGTGGAAAAATACTTATGTATTTGGGTAGCATTTGGGTGAACTATGATCACCTACTCCTTGTGTATGTATCAAACTATATGAAGTCATACAAGTTGGAATCCTTACAACTCTTGAATAAAATGCTTTTGTGCAGCTCAGGGTGTTGGTTATTGATGGTGGTATGGTGCTAAATGATCAATGGTAGGCCAATGGATATTCATGAGCATTTAGCTCATATGAGGTTGGTTTGATAGGTTGTTGGCTAGCCATAGCCTATTTGAAGGTTGAAAAATGTATGCATTTGTGGGAGTTTGAGGTCACTTTTTGGCCTTTTAGCATGTAAAGAGAGAGTGCCTCCACCAATAAGGAGAAGGGTTCCGTGACAAAAATTTTGTTCAAAAATCACTTTTGTATTCGTGAAAAGTAAAATTTTTATTTTTTATATTGTTAGTTTTATTGAAATGAGTAGAGTAATTATCGCTTTCCAACGGTAAAACCGAGTACTACCATTTTCTAGTAGTAATGTTTTGCCATCATATTTCAACTGTTTTTCTTCCGAGTGGAAAAAAGGTGGCAAAAGCCTCTCCTTGTTTGAAATCTTTGAGTGTTCAATGTTCATTCCCTCTATCTTGCATTAGTTTGAATCCTTTGGAGTTTCTTATTTTTTTCTCTCTACTCAGTTGCACATTTCTGGCCTCCATCTTTCTACTCCATGGAGGCATCTTCTCGATGCAGAAGGCCTAGTGCTTCCATTAAGTCCATAGTCACTTTCAATATGCTCGATGAGTAGGATAGATGGGTTTTCTTAACCATAACGAAGGGAAGTTGGATAATCATGCAATGACGAAGACATCGGAAGAGATCTTTGACATCCAACCCTTTTTAATCATGTTGGAAGGGCAAGGTAATGGATTTTAGGCATAATGGCTCCAAAAGACAATCAAAGAAGTGCATGTGCTTCATGTTTTCATGCATAAGAAGCTTCACCTTGAGCCCACTGCCTCTAATATTCCTCTCCATAGACCTGAATGTTGGTGCATTTTGGTTGCATCTACTTTTTGGTATGAATGAAGGTTTGTGTTTTTTATTCAAGTTGTAACTTACAAGACCATTTGATGTTAACAAACTTGTATCCATCAAGTGATGTTCTGGATGTCATCCATAGCTCTATTGTGGTGAAGAGATTTATAAGGGGAGGACCAAACTAGCATTGGTGGTGGCGAGAGGGGCATATTCTTTTACGACCATTTTTACATATCACCTGCATCTAGTGGGCAATGGGAAGCCTTCTCTAGCCTTTCCCTTCTAGATTTCAAGAGCAAGGAGTGGACATTACTAGATTCTAGAATAAGAAAGACTTACAAGTGTAAAATATTTCACGAGGTGTAGAATACCTAAAGCCTAACATTTCAAGTAGTCAAAGCAAAATATCCACTTTTATACCTATAACCATTTTTGTTTACTTCTTCTATAGCAATGAAGTTTGGACCTCAAGAAGCATGGTCCTAGTGAAGTACCCATATGCAAATAGTATCCTAGAGTTTATGGATGTAGGCTGGGATACAAAGGTACAAGATGGAATCACATGCAAGGTGCTACTAGATTATGTTGTCTACAAGTGCATGATTGCCACTCAAAACTTCATCATGATATTTTTGTATAGAAGATGGCACCATGTTTGTAGGAAACTTGTGCCACTAGACCAACACATGAGGGAGTTTTTTGAAAATTCATTACAAGATATTAATGTTTGGTTGGATGGTGAACTTTTGATCACTATGAAGGTAGGGTCAATGTGCACGTTACGACAATTGAGGATGGACTTGCAAAATGACGACATTCCACTTCATACTTCATTTAGCTTCTATGTCGAGGATAAAAAGGTGCATTGCTATTTGCATCATTTATCTTGGTTTACATTCACATGATCAAAGGAATTGTCAGTGCACACGAGGGTCAACACCAAAGTAAAGTGGGGGCCCTTCAACCTAGGGAGAGGCCTCCTTCTCTTGGTGGTGACCCTTGTGGGGTTCACAGTGAGAAACTTTCATTTTTATTCTTTTTGCATTTTCATTTCCATTTACAAAGTGACGAATGAGCACAAAAAAATTACAATACAGAGGCATTGAAGGCTAGGTTCAAGGGTCTCTTTGAGGGTAGGGGCTGAATCTTCAAGAGCGAGCTTGATCGTGAATGTGGCTAGGTTATCTGTGAAGGCGGTGAGGTTGTCCTCAAGGTTGTCATTGGGATTTTGGGGGGGAGGGGGGGGAGGTTGTGGCTAGGGATGGGTGGGTTGATGTGCTTCCTCCATATCATACCAAAGAGCTTCCAATCTCTATGGTCCCCTCTCCACCACTTGTGACCCACTCTCTATAGCTTGTCTCGATTTAACCCATTAACAAACTTCTTCCATCTCCTCATAACCTTATATGGCATTTTTTGCCTCTTCCAGAGCCCTTACTTGATCTTGTTCCCAATTATGCCTCCTTTGCAAACTCTCTCTTGCGAACTTATCTCTTTGCAACACCTCCTCCTTGTAGTGCTCGACAATTTGTAGATGTAAAAAATTGAATGGCACTAAGTTTGAATTTCTTGACTTCAAACTTTGAGTAATTCCCTACATCAATATCCTACACCAAGGAAGAAATTACAAATTATGATCTTCAATGAGAAAAACAAGCTTGCATCATAAAACCACTCACATTTGGAAGACCGTATATAACCTTTAGAAGGAAAAGTGCATTGAAGCATGTCCTCCATCCACAAATGATGTCTCTAGGGCCTTGTTATGGGACTCACACAATCCTTGTATTCAGATTACATAAAAAGGTTATTACAAAAAGAATGGCTTTTGTGCACACCACAAGTTTGTGCCCAACCCTAGAGATATAGGTGAAGTTAGTTTAGGGTTGACACCTTCAAAGAGCAAGAGCCAAATCTCAAAGGAGAGACATAGATATTTAGTGTCAACAACAACTTCCATGGTAGTCCCTGCTAGCAATATTTGTAAAATAACAAGTGTTTTGTTGTATATTGTACAATATCAAACTCTAGTGAGAACTATTCAATCATCAAAGAAGTTAAATCACCAAAACAAAGACCAAAGAACTAGATCTACACAAACACGCAATGCTATTTAATCAAGCACTTACTTTTGATGGTACAAAATGAAGACAATTTGCACATCATTGGTCGAGCTATAACTCCACTGATTTAAATAATTCATCCACGAGACATTGTTGTCTTGTATGGGATGTGACAATAGCGGGTCAATACAATATATTGATATTTGAATCTCCGAAGGTAGAGCAATGATATTACATAGCTATCAAATGCAAGTGGCATGAAAATAGATTATTAATGCAACATACCAATGAGATAAAATATTGAAATGCCCAAAAAACAAATAGCTAAAACATACTATCGGAGGACAAGAAGAATGGAGTTGGTCAACTGCTTGTCATTAGGGTAAGCAAGCACTCCAATGTCCACCACGTCCACCTCCACAGCTTGCTGTTACCCTCTCAAATGTACAACTACCTTGGCATGGCCACTACCTCTCCCATCACTGCCATGAGTACTCGTTGAGGATGAGGTTGAGCTTGTTATTGAGGGCATGAGCTCAAAGCTAGTGGGGCCTTGCATGAACTGAGATAAAGATAGAGTTGCAAGAAGGTGTTGGTGAGGAGGTAGTTGTAAGTTGGGGCCTTGCACTCATCGAGGATGATTGCAAGCAGTGGGGCTCAGCTTGAAGGGATTCGTCCTTGGGGCGACTCGGCTTGAAGGGGATCCTCCTTGGGGGGCTTGACATAGAGAGGCTTGTCTTGGAGGGGCTTGTCCTTGGGGGGCTTGACATGGAGGGGCTCATTGTGGAGGGTGTCGAGGGACTCAAGGTGCTAGGGTTGGGGGTTGTGGGCATGGAGGGGCTCAAGATGATGGGGCTCTATTCGGAGCATCTTGGCCTCCATCTAGGGGGCCTATCCTTGAGGGGCTCTTCTTGGAGGGTCTCATCCTAGAGGGTCTCAAGGGGTGGGACTTAGAGGGGCTTAGAGTGGTAGGATAGGACCTAGAGGGGCTTGAGGACCAGGATGACTTGAAGGAGCTCGGAGTGGTGGGGCTCGTTCTAGAGGGCCTAGAGGGGCTCGGTGTGATGGAAATTGAGGTGGTGGGGCAAGGTGGGCTTGCATTTGGGTCTCGGCCATTCGTTGGGCTAATGCACTTTCTCTCTATAAGTGTGTGTCCCTCTCATGTGTGAGGGGGGATCTTGACCTAGATCATTGACGATGAAGAGGTAGGATTTGGCAAGAATTTTTCACATGCGCTAGTTTGAGAGATCAACAAGATTCCATAGTCTATCATACCATAGCCATAGGTGGCACAAGTTATTGAAATCTCTTAGCATGATAGTCACCCTATGAGCATGGGCTACAAGAAAATATGCATCCCCAAAAAACTCAACGAGGAAATCCTCTGCAATCTCATCTCATGTCAATGCCCCATTGCTTATAGATTTTGCAAACCAACCTTTGGAAGTACAGGCATGGTATTGCAGGTTGCATGCAACTTTCTATCTTGCATAGCTCTCCAAGAATTGTTGTGCCTAGTGAACGTGATATATTATGTGCCTTGAGAAAGGTGGAGGCATCACACTTGAACCAAATACCAAAGAGAGTCACTACCAAGCGAGAGAGGCTACTAACTTACACTTACAAACTAAACATCACTTGGTGTTGACTCTCAAAGAAAATAACATGAGACAAGGGCTGCCACCAAGAAATATAGGATTTTTCCCTAACAATGGATAGCCACAGACTACTTGGTGGTGATGCTCAAAGATGATAACACTAGACAAGGGTCACCACCAAGAGATGGAGGCTTTTCCCTAGTAGTGGGTAGCCACTAGGGATTGCTTAGTGGTGACCCTCGAGGATAGTTATAGGGGATGAGGGCCACCGCCATGCCACAGAGGCTTCCTCTCAAGGATTGTGGCTAGGCACAACTTGGTGGTGACTCGAAAGATAGAATGTAGGCCACCACACCAAGCAAGAGAGGCTTCTCTTGGCAATGGGTTACTAGGGAGGCTTGTGCTACTAGCAATGGTTGGCCATGCATTGCTTGGTGGAGACCATTGAAGTTAATAACAAGAGATGAGTGCCACCACCAAGTGAGGAAGGAAACTCTTGGCAAACGGGTTGCCATTCTTCACTCGATGGTGTCCTTATTAAAAGATCGTCCACCAAAGCGAAAGCCTAATGTGAGAACCATCGCTAGGGGGGGAAAAATCTCAAATATGCAGTGCTTGAGGATGTTTTTTGGAAACAAAAAATGGCATTATCGGTGAAAAGGTCACGATAGAATTGGTATTGTATTGGTAGAATCTCTTTGTTGGGAGGCTAATTCTCAGTAGAAATGGGTCAAAGATATGCTCCTTCTAGGGGCGATCTCAATATGAGGACTCAACGGATAGCTAGTTAGGTAAGAGGTAGAATAGAGGACTAGGTGAAGACAAGAGTCAAAAAATTGAAAATGCGTGCAGAGTCTAGTTTGGAGGAGCTATTGTAGCAAGTGGTTTACGCCATGAGGATTGAGTATTTTGCATTAATCTGTTAAGGGTATGGGAAACTCATAATGAGTGTTTTTGGATTAACTGGTAAATTTTTTTAGCAGGGATATGATGCAAGGTACCATCAAAACACGTGTATATATTTGGGCCATTGATCCCTACTCTCTATTGATTGATTTGGCCATTGATGCTCATGGGAGATAGTGTTGTGGCCCACTACCACCATGGGGAGAAAGGGAAAGAGAAATTAGAATCCTAAAAAGGGGTGCCCATATCATTATGGGTGTCATTTAAAGAGGGGACCATTGAGCTTATATGTGCAAACAATTTATGGTTTAGGATGAGCCTTACACGTGCTTTCTCGACCTCCTTTGATCATGTGTGATCTCTTGCACGTGCATCTACTCTCCTCTTGCTCTTTCTTCATGCTTGCTTGATTTCCCTTGCTCTTGCTTCACACTTACTTGATTGCCCTTGCTCCCTTAATGTGGTAGATCAAGGAACCAACCCATCCAACGATGGATGTTGGCTCTTTGTGCAATGTGCCATATCTGATAATGCAGTAGGTGTAGGCTACTTCTAACTTTGTGCTATTTCTAATTCTGTGGACTCAAGGCCCCCCACATTGCTTGGTGTTGACCCTCATGTGTAGTTGAATGAAGTGTGGGTCACCACCAGATAAGGGAGGCTTTTACCTAGGCTTAAGAGCTCCCACATCACTTGGTTTTGATGCCGTGCCCACTTGAGCCTAGTATAGGTCACCACAAGCAAGGGAGGCTTCTCCCTAGGATCAAGGCCCCTTGTATCACTTGGTGTTGATCCTCATGGGGGTCACCACCAAGAAAGGGAGTCTTCGATCTAGGCCAAAGATCTCCCACATTGCTCATATTTGATGTAGTGTTCACTTGAACGTAGCATGAGATACTACTAAGTGAGGGAGGCTTCTACGTAGGCTAAAGAGGACCCACATTTCTTGTTTTTGATTGTTTTATGCATTGAAAGTAGTATGGGAAACCACCAAGTGAGGGGGTCCCCTCACTAGGTTAGTGGGCAAAGTGCATTGCTTGGTGTTGACTCTCCCTAGCATTGAATGAAATATGGGTGATGACCATGCAAAGGAGGCTTCTCCCTATGCTTGATAGCTTCCACATTGCTTGGTGGTGACCCTTGCATGGATTGAATGCCATACGGGTCACCATTGATCAAGGGCCCCCCTCATTGGGGCAGTGGGCAAAGAGCATCACTTGGTGTTGACTCTCATGTGCACTTGAATGCACTATGGATCACTACCAAGCGAGGGAGGCTTCTATTTAGGCACAATATGGATCATCATGAAGCAAAGGAGACTTATCCCTAGGCTTAAGAGGATCCATATCACTTGATTTTGATGATCATATGCACTAAAAGCAATATGGGATACCGCCAAGCAAGGGGCCCCCCTCACTAGATCGGTAGGCAAAGAGCATCACTTGGTGTTGACTATCCCTAGCACTAAATGTAGTATGGGTCACCACTAGGAAAAGGAGGATTCTCCATAGGCCTGAGAGCACCCACATTGCTTGGTGGTTACCCTCATATGCATTGAACATCATATGGGTCAGCGATGGAGGCCCCTCATTGGGACAGTGGGCAAAATGGATCGCTTGGTGTTGATCCTCATGTGCACTTGAATGCATTGTGGGTCAACACCAAGAGAAGAATGATTTAAAGTGGTTTGTTTGTCTTGGAGAATCATTTTCTACTTTCAAATTTTCTGTTGGGCACAGGAAATATGAAGATCAAGTTGGTTTTTGTGATGTGGAGGATACCCCAAATGAAAAGCTATATATGTTCCTTTACATGCTAGCGCTCACTCCCATGCTCTTGAGCTGTCGCGTATGTTCAACTCGCTGCTTCTTATTGAGAAAGTATTGAGCTCCTTTGGAAACATGCTGACTAAGAAAATGGAGAAATTTCAAAGAATCACATCATCTAGCACAATGACCATTGATGGAGAGGAATATGTTCATTCGGATGGCTTTGTGACCAGCAAAGTCACCAAGAGAAAGTTAGCGAGGGCACTGGACAATTTACTTGCCAATGCACATAGGGGCGTAGAGGACTGCCTAGTACACTCAAAGAGGTATAATGTACTGAATTCTTCATTTGCGTTCCTTTGCTATGTGCATCTCCTACCAGATGGGAATGACTTGCAAGGGACTTCATAAGCATTGCACACATGCATCTAATAGAGAGGTTGATGAGACAAGGAAGATTGGATATAGAGGAGGTGGTAGAGGTTGCTCAACAAAGGCAAAGTTTTGAAAGAGCCCTAGGTACTATCCCTGCCAACCTAGAGGACATGCTACTACTAGATTCATATGCCACGAAAGGAGGCATGCCTTTGCCTACATTTACGATGTCGGATGACTAGGATTATGTGTTGCTGGCCAACATTATGAGTTCACTAGACATTTGCAAGGATTATAGTCTCGTTGTTGCTAATTCAAGGTGGGCAAGGATTATGGCTCAGTTTAGCGAGGTGGTGGGTAGTGGACGATGTAGATCTGCATCTCCTTGGCTGAGACTATGGTCGAACATGCAAAATGGACATCGGTTGAGGAGATCTTGGAAAGCCTTGAAGCGGAGGCCAAGGCCTATGATCAACAACAATGGTGTATTGAAGAGAAAGATGGTCAATAATGCAATGGCTCAGCATAGTAAACATGGGATGGCATGAAATGTCAATGCCACAAGAATCTACAAGTAAAACCCTTTGTGGATGTTGTGGTTACATGAAAGTGATGAAAATTAGCTGGTATTTAGTCTGTGTGCTCTTCTTATTCTTGGTCTAAAATGGTTCATCGCTTCTTTTCTAAGAATGTTTATTTGCAAGCAGTGCTAGTTGACAACAATGACTTTCTTACATGAGCAAGCAACTCAAGGACATCACAGCTTGGCAGTAGCTCCAAGACAACATGCCGTAAAAAAGATGTTTTTTTCTCACAATACATTGGAAAATTGGATCATACAAAGGTACATATGTGCAAACACATTGTATATCGATGTATTATATAGAAAGATTGTGTATTGATCTGAATAAGCCACTTTGCTATTATAGATTATAATTTTTCACAATGAATATTCTTCAAACAATGTAAGGCTCCCCATTTTTGCACTCAAGGTGCTGACCAAGTTTTGTGGAGGATATGCTCTTTTGAAAAATGTAGAGAAAATAATTCTAGTTGAGAAGCAGTATGCATTATGGGTGTTTGGCATTTGGATATGGATGCCAATATTTGAGGGCCCATTACTACATATCGTACGCCACTCATGCCATTGCATCTAGGGTTGGGAATTTGTTGACTTGTATCCTTACGTAAAACAAGAATTCTTGAGGTGGATGAAGTATAGGGTCCCTATAAAGCCTGCCCCTCCAGGAGTGTTGGCTATAGAGTTATTGCTTCCAATGGAGCCAGCACTACTCATATAGCTGCCAATATTGGGTGATGAGCACAAGGAAATGCTAGGAAAGAAGATGAAATTGTCCTCTTTAAGTCCAGGTAGCAAGGATTGAATGCCTGCTTATCTGCTCCTTGAGCCCCATCTCTAGCATTGTCTCTCCATGGAGGCCAACCATTGTAAAAAAATTTCATTTGCACATGAGTTATTGTATGTTTCTTGTCTCTTTTGTTTTGATCTTTTTATTGCAAGAGCAATATTCAAGCTTTGGGATGTCCTTTTTGCTTCTTCTAACCTCGTTTTGTGCCAAATTAATTTGTAAAACCATTAGAAAACTTCTAGTAGACTATTCACCTTTTGTGCACCACCACTGTGACTTGTATACCTAAAGTATCCAATCCTTGCTTGGTAATGAGACTTCTCCAGTCCTTGGGTGGACCAAATTGACAAACTCCCCTACTACCTCACAAACCAGGAGCCATGGCTATAAATAATATATTGCACATTAGAAAAGAGATGGAATTAGTTAAGTGCTAAGTAGTAAGTTCTAGGAAGGGCACTTCCAAGAAAAAAAAGCACCACCCTTAGAGAGGAAGGGCCTCATATCACTTGGTAGTGGCCCCCTTTGTAAATGCCACTAAAGCCTCATATTTGCTTTCCCTTTCTCCTAATTTTTTTTAAAAATTCAAAGGAACTTACTTACCATGTAGTGCGTGAAATTGTTTTCTTCCCAGCTATCCTTCATGGAGGTTTTGAACTTGTTGAGGGCCTTCTTGAAGGATGGGAGGTCCTCAATGGACCAAGGTGTTTTATCACAATACAAGAACAATGTGTCCAATGCCTCCTAGACTTTAGCCTTCCTATTCTTTGCTCTTCCATCATCCTTGTGGTCTTTAAATGCATTGTGTAGCACTTTCCATTAGTTGTGATGAATGTGAGAAGAACCTTTTTCGAGTTTGCTATGGAAGCCCAAAAACCTTATGTCCTTTTTCTTCTCCATTGAAAAAGAAGCTGGTTGATCTTTATCTGCTTTAGAAATTATTAGAGTAAAAATGCAAGACATAATATTTATTTTCCTTTTTAACTTATTCTTTGTGATAAATTCCACTTGCTTTTTATTAATGCCATTAGTTACTACTTGCTGCTATTCCAAGAAAAATTCATTTGTATGTGCTCTAGATCCATGGAGAACTTCTTGAGATTTTGTAATCAATTTAAGCTAATAACTTCTATCAATCCCCAATCTCCAAAGCTATACGATCAACTTGGAAGTGCAAGAAGTTGACAATTGCATAGAAGTCTGTGGACACTTCCCCTTACTTGGCTTCATTTTTCACTTGTTCCCGTAATGGTACATCCATATCCTTTGGTGGAAACTTTAGCTCCTATACAAATTTGGTGTTGATAAAGCTATGTGTTCTACATGTATCAACAAGAATATGAGAAACCTTCTATTAGTATTTCCCTTAAATGGAAGTATGTTTTCTCCTCTTAAAACTATCCAAGCATCATTGAAATAGTGCATAGGGTCCCACTCAAGCCAAATGGGAAACTATCCGTGGGATCAAATAGCTCATCATTTGTCTCTTCGTCAATCTCATGCAACTCTTCACATGTGGGATTAGCATCAATTTAGAACAAATTGTTTTCATGAATGTCTTCATCTTCTGAATATTTAATAAGGATTATGCTCATTTTAGATTTTTTAGCTTTGTATTTCAACTTATGGTCAGGAGACCTTTTTTTACCACATATATAGGAAACACTTTGCATGCATGTCCTGAAGCTTGTCATTGGATAGGAGTTTGCTATTGATATTGTTTGATGACTATTTTGGCATATTTAAACTTTGATTTACCTCAATATTGGGTCTATAATTATTCCCTTATTTTGAAGAGTAAGCAATGAGAGTGGCTATTTGACCCTCTATTTCTATCTCTAAGTTGGATGAAATATTGTCATATGCTCATGGATGAGAAGCTTCCATCACATTGGGCTAAAATTTAGCAAATCTCTCTTGTATTTATGCCTATATCTTTTAGCAAGATAAAATGGCTTTATGTGCAATTGGACTGCATGGTTCCAATCTTCAAAGATAGGGCTAGATCTATACCAAAAATATATTTATGCACATTGAGAGATGCAAGAACATGTTTGAATAGTCCCTCACAGACAAGCCCCTTTGTTACAATCCATATAATTACTGTTCTAGCTTCTCTTTTTCCAATGGAGACAATTATTCTTTCCAAGTAGAAATTTTTTTCCCAATCTTGATCATGTACCTATGCATATATAGGCATACCTTTCAAGGTAGTATGCAACATAAAATATCTTTGCATAATCATTTTGATGGTATGGATTGAAATACATCTCTAATTTATTCAACCATTCCTCCAATTCAATTAGTGATGAATTATCTCCCTTAAATTTTGAAATATCAATCTTGTTCTTGCATTCCCAATTATAATGGTATAGCTACCCACTATTTGTTTGTTGTCCACATAATAGGTTTGTCTAGGTGGCTCTTGATTCCACGATCCTTTTCTAGGCAATTGCTATCCAAAATGATTATGGCCATGCCCATGGACTAATGGCTATCCATAAGAATGGTGCTCTATATTATTTTTGTCTAAGAGATGACCTCATCTCAGCAATGTGCTTGTCTTCATGAATGGGGTGATGGTTGCCTTCAATTCTTCTAGGTGTACTTGAGGGTTATGGATAAAAAGATTTGTAAAATGGATGGTATCCATGGTAATGTTCATCATGCCTAGGGTTGAATTGAAGACCTCTATGTTGGTCATTGTTTGCATAAGAGTAAACTATGGTCATGCTTTATCCTTGAGGTTGTTGATAAGAGTCTTTCATCCTAGATGACTCACCTACCTCAAAATTTGGTCCATGGTGCTCATTTGTTTGTTTAGGCAAGGTGAGATTGATTGGGATTGAATAAGAATAAGTAGGAACTATTGTAGGGGGATGAGCTTGTCACTCAACAAAGTGAACACAATAATAAGTTGGTCTAACTTTGAGTCCATAGTCTTATATTGAGATGTTGAATCCTTTTGTGCATAGACTTAATTTCATTTGATAGTGTGTTAGTAGTCATTGGAATCATGTAATAGATTTTTGGTCTCATCTAGAGCATGGGCATTTGGAACATTTGACATGCTAACTTCTATGTCTACTTGGTTATGGTGGTTGGTGGCATATTTGGAAAGTTTTTGTTCATTTTGAAAGGCCTATACATCTTCATTGATGGCATCCATTATCTAATATTTTCAATTGTTCTTTGCCATAGATATTAGAGTATTGTCTACTTGACCAGCTAACAATATTTTAGTAACATGTCTTGATCTCAATGTTCAAGTGGCAAGATTTTGGGTTCAAAATGGAGGATATAATGTCCTCTACAAGATGTTTACTTAATTTTTCTATTGGAATCACTTTACATAATTCTTTAACCGCTTTTCTAAAACTATCCAGAATAAGATAATACATTGTTTTAATCATGCTTTACATATATAATAACTTTTTACCTCTATTTAGCACATGTAAACACTTGGACAACAATGTAGGAACCTATAGGGACCATAGGGGCACCTATAGGGGCTATCAAGTACTTGTGGAGATCAAAAGAATACTAAAAAATATTTGTAGTCATTCTTATGACCCCTATAAAGGCTTGTAATTACCTATTTGAAATCCTATAACAAATCTATGTGGTTGCTAAATACTTTCCTCAAGCTACTATAGATCAACAAGATGTGTTCAAACACCACTCGAGTACATATGGAAGGGATATATCCATATCAAGGCTCCCTAAATGAGCTCAAGACCATGGGGAGGGGGGGGGTTTATGCAAAGTTCCATCCTGGGTTTGGTTGTGTACCCCTTCTAAGTCTTTAATAGTAGGAGAGGGTCACCTCACTATTGTTCTACTACCTTGTCCAACATCCAATTTTTTCCTCATCAAGAATTGAACATGGAAGATTCAATGCTAGGCTAATCAAATATTGATGGGATGCATTAATTGAATATGATATTTTATCATTTCATGAGATGCATCAGGGATAAAATTGATGAGATCAAATGAATGGGATAAGAGGGACTACCATGTGCACTCAATGACTCACTAATATGCCACTTTCCTCTTTCTTAAAATGGATTTATTATGTTCAATGCTAAAACACAACCAATCAAGGTTAGGGATAAAATGAAAGGCTGAGTGATATAGAATTTTCATACAAGATAGCACTCAATACAACCTTAAAAGAGCCAATTAAGTGACTCATTTGAATGAGTCTAGAATTCTAACCAAAAAGTGGTTCACATACATTGAGAGACTTAATTATTGAGCCTTTGAACTTGATTAGGCACTTGGCTCAAAACAAAAAAAAAAATTGAGCCTCCAAATAAATGGAACAAGGCTCAACAATGTGGCTAAGATGGAGAGATCAAGAATCAATGAGTTACCTCTTCATTGACTTATTGATGACTTGATGCATTAATTTCAATCAAATCCCGTACAATAGAGGATCAAGAGCTGATAAAGATCCCTTCTTCAATGATCCTCAGGACATCTTCATGCTTAAAATGAAGAAATTTAGACTCAAAACTTAAAATCTTGAAATCAAGGTACCATTGAAGCCTCAGGTCTCCAAGAAGGCTCTTAAACTTGAATCCTTGGTCACAATGCTTGCATGAAACTACTGTGGAAGACTCCATTGATGAAGATTGAATGCTCTACTTCAAAAAACTCCAAGATTTAAGCAAATCTTTGAATAATCCTATTGTCCAGGAGATGAATGAAAAGGATCTTTGAATGATCAGCATGCACTACAAGGATATAGGGGCATAGCGATGGGTGTTTGCGATGCAAATTAGTGGCATCACTATTTGCATCACATTCATGACACAAATAGTGACGGTACTCAGAAAAAAAAAGGGTGAAACCCGAGTGTGGCATTTTGCCACAAAGGGTTTAAGAGAGAGCGAAAGAGATCGTGGCTTTGGAAGGGAGAGGGAGAGAAAGAGAGAAAGAGAGAGAATGAGAGCTTCTCACTGCCACTGCTGTCGCTGTTCATAAAGAAGAGGATGAAGTGCACGAAGGAAGAAGAGGGGCCATCGCAAAGAGGAGACAAAGGATCCATCCTCATGCCTTTGCGGTGAGTACATTGCGCCCTCTTTGTTTGTTCTTGTTCTTTCTTCTTTTCTTTTGTTTGTTTTTCTTGAGAATGAGGTGCATTGAGGGAGAAAGAGAGAAAATGAGAGAGGGAGAAGGAGAGAGAGAGAGAGAGAGAGAGAGAGAGAGAGAGAGAGAGAGAGAGAGAGAGAGAGAGAGAGAGAGAGAGAGAGAGAGAATAAACATGAAAGATAACAAAGAAAGAGAGAAAGAGAGAGAGAGAGAGAGGAAGGGAGAAAGGAGAATGAGTGAGAAAACACGGGGGGGTGGAGAGAAACAAAGAGAGGGGCAATAAAGAAAGAGAGAGAGAGAGAGAGAGAGAGAAAGAAAGAGAAGGGGGAGAGAACATAAAACGAAGAGCCCAAAGAAAGGTGGATAAATTAGGAAATGTTAGTTAAAAAACTAAAGCTACTCTTCGAGGGAAAGGGGTGAAGAGGGTGTTTAAATTGCTAATGAATTTTTTATATAGCAAAGTGGTCTTGGTTAGCCAAGAGAATTCCATTAAAAATCTTAAATGCTAGATTAGGTCAAGTTAGGAATGATCGAATGTCAACTATCCTAGTGTGTCATCCTAGATCCAAATTAATGTAATTTTAGGGGGACCTAAGTTGAGACTATACCTTATTAATAAAGTAGTTGATGCATATTACTCCTCTTATTTCTCACTCTCTTTAAACTAATACAATGTTCTACTTAAGTTTGAGAGATGATAGAAAAATAGTTATCTTAAGCTAATATTAGATAACCATGGTAGGAGACTATAATCACGATGAAGGCTTACTTTAGGATGATCCTTGTGGGGTTTAGGTGGAACTTTCCCTATGAGGTAGACTTAATTTGGATGAAAAGGGATCAATTTGTGCACACCTTAGATTGACTTTATGATCTTTCTACATTATGAAAGGTATTGAATATGGAATGGCATATATTGCTTTATCAATGCCAATCATCTTCCCTATATTAGAAC
Source organism: Lygodium microphyllum (assembly GCF_053477565.2). Classification (NCBI taxonomy): domain Eukaryota; kingdom Viridiplantae; phylum Streptophyta; class Polypodiopsida; order Schizaeales; family Lygodiaceae; genus Lygodium; species Lygodium microphyllum. The sequence goes on from NC_141160.1 coordinate 63,281,156, forward strand.
CAACATTAAGTAGATATAATGGATAGAAAATCTAAAGGTTATTTAATGTTTATTTTGAAGGAATCTATGGTTAACCATACTATTAATGTGTCTAATTTCCATGTATCTAAAGTTGTTATGTGTTGTAAACCAAGAAGTTTCAGTTGACATTAATTTTATTGAGTTACAAGAGAAGAAATCCCTTCTCAAAAAAATTAAAAAAGAAAAAGAGAATGAGAACAAAAACCAATTGTTTATCGTGACATAGACAAAATGGAAAACGATGATGGTCGTGATATTCAAGATTGCAAGGCGTATCTTAATCAATGTCTTCTGTGTCCTTGCTCTCATTGCAAGCTGGCAATCAGACGAAAGTGTTGCTTGTCTATAGAACACATGCGACACTTTGGCGAGTTCCAATTGGAGATCATTGATCAAGAGATCTCAAACTTTGAGCAAACAGTAAGAAAATTGTGTATCAATCATGCCTTATATTCACAAACTAATTGAATATCATATACAAAAACATTAGACATGGCCGTAAAATTTATACATGGAGGTGATGTCTCATCCCAAGGAGGAATGCACCTATTGCGGCTAGTTAGAAGAGTTCGTGGGCATGTGATGGATGGAGTGCCTGATCCAATCCACTACTTGGAAGGCACGACCCAGTCTATACCGCCGATACCAGAGGAGACAAGTACTACAACCTTGGAGCTTGAGATGGAGGCAATGATCGATACATTGATGCCCATGGATGCCGAGACATCTAATCCGCTAAGAGAGGAAGCATCCATACCATTATATGATGGATCCGAGTATCTTGCCTGAAGACACTTCTTGCACTTCTTAGTGTGTAAGAAAAATACAGGTGGAGCGATGCGAGTGTGACTGAGTTGTTTAGGTACATTCTACATACGCTTTGTTGATTTCTTTTTGGCACCATTATAAAAAACAATTGTTCTTTTTCAAGGTGTTTTATGATTTCTTTTCAAGTTGCTAAAGTATCATATATTACCACTTGAAAATACCATGCATAAGTCACGTGATGATCCGCGACATGTTTTACGAAAGCTTGGAATGGACTACAACAACATCCATGCATGTGTCAACGATTGCGTGCTGTTTCGAGGAGAGTACATGACTATGGAGACATGTCCAAAGTGTGGTGCTCATAGGTATCAACAAGACTTGCAAGGATAGACCATCCCTCAAAAATTTCGTAGACACTTTCCACTTATCCCCCGTATACATCACATGTTTCGTACGTCGAGCATGGTGAGCTTGATAAACTGGCATGCGCAGAATAGATCCATAGATGGAGTGCAACGAATATCAACAGATTCACATGCATGGAGCCACATTGACTCTACCTTTCCAAGCTTTGTACGAGAGCCAAGGAATCTTTGGCTTGGTCTTGCTTGAATGGTGTGAACCCATTCAGTATCCGCTCAACTTCTTACAGTGTGTGGCCTGTAGTCCTTATTAACTACAACATCCTGCCATGGTTTTCTATGAAGAAAGGACACTTGATCCTTAGTTTGCTTGTTCCTACCACTACAAAGTCAAGAATATGGATGCCTATCTCCATCCACATTAGTCGATGAGCTTAAGATTTTGTGGGAAAAGGGGGTTGCCGTGGAAGATATGAGCAGTCTGCCAATATACGAGCCATTATCATGTGGACCATGCATGACTTTCTGGGATTCGGGGAGTGCTCAAGTAAGTAGGCTTCCCTTCTTGTTGGTCATATCTATCATAGCTTGTTCAAGTTTGTGTTCACTAAATAGGGGTGTTGGGACAAGTCTGGTCACCTCAGGTTATCATGCATGTCCATTGTGTGGGCCACAGTTAGACTCCCATCGGTCACGAACCATGAAGAAGATGGTATATCAAGGACACGTCTCTTTCTTGCCGGAGGGTCATGAACTGAGGGAAGATTTTCTTGGATGACCTCCAGCATGAATGAACACCCAAAGAAGGTATGAGTTGAAAATGGTCCACATGGAGTCACATTCAAATGGAATGCGATGGTTCTTGGTTTTCTATGAGTTTTCGTATTGGACCCACTTACAAAATCAACCACTTGTTGGATCCCATGCATATTTTCAAGAATGTGGGCAGCTTACTATGGGACCACATCATAAGAAAGAGAGACACTGTAGGGGCCTGAATGGATTTGAAGGAGGTAGGCAAGATGGAGGCGCTTTGGCCACAGTCGAATGGCGGCTACAGTCGAGTGTTGATGGTCACTTACAACTACCTCACACTCTTTGGGTTTTATCCACTAAAGAAGAGAGCATTATGAAGTAAATTATCAGGTCTATCTGGACTCCGATGGGTATGATGCATTCTCTCAGATTCACTCTTTCAAAAGAAAAACCCACTATCAGGGCTAAAATCCCATGATTGGCATAAGATATGTTAGGTTTGTACTACGAATGGATTGTAAGTGGCATGCATATTTTTCTATTTATTGTCTAGACTATATTCATAATGCTTCTTCATTTGTGTCATTTTGTACTACCAATCGCGATCGTAGAATGTCTTACTCCAGAAATATGCAGGGCGATTTAATGGTTGTCTAATTTAGTGCAATGGATCTCACAGAAGGAGATCAAGACATCCTCTATTGAATCCACAAGGCAGGGAGTAGTGGAGACGATCTGTCTCTTTGAGAAGTACCTACCCATCAGCATGCTCACAATACAAACCCATCTCTTGGTGCATCTTGTAGATGAAGTGGAGATTGAGGGACCTGTCCATATGCAATGGATGTTCTTCTTGGAGTAGAAAGACGTGCCTGACAATCCTATCACATCAAAACATAGTTCCGACTGAGATAAGATGCGTTCACGTGAGAAAAACCAAAAAAAAAACCCGAAAATGGGATCGGAAATTAATATTGGACGAACCATTCACCAGAATGACATGCAGTAAGAAGGAAAAATGTCCGCACGAAGGGGTGGCACAGGGTTGGCATGTTAAAGTGCAGGTCCGGTGGAAGTAGGAGGGGTTCACATGCAAAAAACTCCAAAAAGACGTCCGAAAATACATTTAAAAATTAATAATTAATAATCCAGAAGGCGAAAGAGGGGGAGGAAAAAGGAAAAAGGTGGGGAAAGCACAAGGGACATGGCTATCAAATCAAACTAGAAGTCCGAGGCAAACAGGGCAGGTTCATATGAAAAAATGTCAAAAAGATGCATGAAAAAGTCTTTAAAAACCAGAAAATTAATATTGGACAAACCGTGCATCGGAATGACTCGGAGTAAAAAGGAAAAATGTCAGGGAAAAGTTATTGTCAAGGCTATGATGTCAGATCACGGTTTCGAAGCAAGAAAAGTGCGTTCACATGGAAAACTGACTAATTTGTGCAAAATACTTCAAAAATTAATAAATGTACGATGCGTTTACATGGCAGGACCGCAAAATCAGGGAATGAAGGAAAACTGCAAGGGAACAGCCCCAAGGGTGGGTGGAAAATGAACGAGTGGGTGGGAAGGGACCCCATCAGGGTAAAAGCAAGGCATGGCATAGAGGCATTAGCAGGTTGAGACATATGCAGAAGGATATGCAATGTAGACGTGCAGGGACACGTCCCCACACTTAAGGCCTTAACAGATAGGGTTAACCGAACAACAGGGACCTAGGACCACATCACAGACCATCCCCTAACGTCCCCACACTTAAGACATGATCGTCACTGAGAAACAAAAGTGGTAGGGTTAGAAGAACTTGGCCCATGTTGTTGAGGATCACGGTTGATTGTCAATGACACTTCCACCGTCGCTGTCAGCTGCAGGAGGTACCAAGGCATCTTCACAGCACACGTCCATCATGGCAGGGACCACGTGGCAGCACCCAGGCAAATAGTTGGTTGAAGGAATCGCAGGAAATTCGATGTCGAAGGATAAGGAATGTTGCACTCAACTCACAGTCACTCAAATGGAATGGAAGAACTGTCACTCGCCCCATAACTAATATCACTCGAGGAAGAATGATTGAAACCCATATCGCATACCCGGTTTAGAAATCGACAGGGGATGGTGTAGAGGGAGTATGCAAGGGTGCACAGTTGATGGTGCATTAGTGCGTTCAACCCGGCTGGCATAAGTGCGAAAAGGAAGGCAAGGGAGCCTTACAGTGCAGTGTACAGAACAGGGTGATGTGTCCTGTGATGACGATAGAGACCCATCCCGTGGGTGCATAGGGAAACGGGAACATACCGGACTCCAAGTGTCGTAACGTCCCTCAATCTCACCTCTCGGTAATTGATTGAAGAAACTCCAGTCACACTCAGCCCACCCTCTGTCTCACGCTCTGTTGATAGATACAGGAGGGCAGCCCTTTCCTGAAACCCATTGATGTAGTCCTCACGGTCACTTGTGCAAAGGTTGTATGCCTTGTGTGCATTTGATGGTGCAACTGTGCATCCCGCCCTGTGCCGGCATACGGTGCGAGAAGGAAGGCCAGGGAGCCTTATAGTGCAGTGCACAGAAACAAATTGTGCTTTGTGCATTGAGAGGCCCGTCCCGTGCGTGCAACACTTCATTCACACTACTCACCTCTCATTTGATTTGAAGGGAAAAGACTGGTCTCTCGCCCCACCCTCTGTCTCACTCGTTGTTGATAGTTACAGAGGGCAACCCATACTCACTTTCCCATCCGATTAGAATGAAAGCTCACGTCACTCGATTGTTTGTCGATGAAGATCGCGTCATCAGTTGTTGAAGAGGCGTACCCAGGGAGGGAGCCATCAAATCGAACATTGTGTGGGATAGGACATGTCGTTTGCTAGAGGACAGTTAGACGCTCTGCAAAGAGACCCAGGACACAGCGTACCAACGGAGGTAGCTTCGGAATTGGATCCTGGAAATATCAATTAATGAATCCACTTTCTGGACTGCTGGGTGTTACCACCTTTTCCACAGCCAGCTTCTCGCCCAAGGGTGTTTGCCACCTTTTCTTGGAACAAGGCCTGCTATGACAGGGAATTTCTTCCTTTTCTCTCATAACAGTTTTTTTTTATTTTCTTTTTTCTTTATCTTTTTCTCCTACTCCCGAGGGTGTTTCCACCTTTTCTCGAAGAATAGGTCGACATGACAGGGACCTAAGTCCTTTTCTCCCATGACCGATATGTATATTTTTTTTTCTCTTTTTATTTCTTTTGTTTTTTTCTCTTCGAATTAAACAAGGGAATGGTAGAAAGACCATGTATCAGAACCAACCTCGTCACTGTCGCTGGTGGAAAATAGAGGATAAGATATCAAGGCTGGACGGTGGGGTTGAGGGGACAGAGGGTTGCGTCCATCTCATCAGGAGTGGCTGAAGAATGGCTATTAGAAGTAGCATCATAAGAGTGATAGTGTCAGGCCAACGGGGGAAAGGATCAAATGACCATGATTGTCAAGATTCCCAAGGAGAAAAGTACTTCTTCAGGCGATATCCATTAATCAGAAAGGGATCATCAGAGGCATCAACGGTCTGCACTTGGACAGAGCCATTAGGGTTGACGGAAAGTACCTTATATGGGCCCATCCACCGCTGTTGGAGCTTACCAGGAAACTTGCCAAATCATGAATCATAGGCTAGGACCAAATCACCTTCTTTGAACTCCTTGTGCTTGATGAAGCTGTCATGGTAAGCCTTACGTCGAGCTTGCGTGGCTTCCATGCACTGTAGAGCCATCCTGCGAGTTTCGTCCAAACATTCCAGGTGTAGGAAACGGCGTTGCAGTGAATCATCGTCCCCCAAACGCTCTTTGATAGCCACTCTCAAAGAGGGTAATTCCAGTTCAGCAGGGAAAACAGCTTCTGTACCATACACCAGCTGGAAGGGTGTATGTCCCGTTGCTGCTTTATGGCCCAGAGGGCCTTTGTAAGTCGATCATCCCAATCACGACGATGTGCGGCAATCGTTCTTGTCAGAATCGAGCAGAGGATGCGATTGGTGACTTCGACTTGGCCGTTGGCTCTGGGGTAATGAGGAGTGGACTTGCGATGGCGGATCTTATACAGCTCTGTCAACTCTTCCATGACTTTGTTAAGGAAATGAGTGCCTCTGTCACTTACCAGCTCTAAAGAACTGCCAAAACGGGTGATGATATTCTCGTACATGAACAGGGCCACGTTGTTACCATCGTCCCGCTTTAGGGCTTTAGCTTCACACCACTTTGTAACATAATCCGTACATACGAGGATGTATCGGTTCTGTTTCCTTCTGGTAGGAGGATCGATTGGACCTACGAAGTCGATGCCCCACTTCTCGAAAGGCTTCAAGGGAAGAATAGGTTGCAGTGGCATGGCACTTGTCTTCGTGGGTTTCCCCATTCTTTGACAAGCATCACATCTTTTATAGTAATCATAGGCATCCTTATGAATGGTAGGCCACCAATATCCTGCTAGCAGAGCCTTCCTGGCTGTAGCTTCTCATGCAAAGTGGCCTCCACATGGCTCGTCATGGCAAGCCTTCAGAACAATCTCAATCTCATCTCCTGCAACACATCTTCGGAGCACTTCGTCTTTGCCTTTCTTGTATAGTGCACCGCCTAACAGGGTGTAGGGGACTGATTCCAACATAAGCTTCTTCCTCTCCCGACTAGAAATGCCATGAGGATACTGTTGGGTTGCCAGCAGATTGGCAATGTCTGCATATCAGGGGGTTACAGTTTCTACCAGGAATAGGGAAGCATCAGGGAGGTCTGGATCATCCTGCTCCTCTTCTGCAATTTGTGGGATACGCGACAGATGATCAGCCAGAACATGGGAACGACCAAGTTTGGTAATTACCTCAAAGTCGAACTCATGGAATAGAAGAAGCCATCTCATCATTTGTCCTTTCACATCTGCTTTGTTCATCAGGAAGGACAAGGCCTCATGATCCACATAAAATTTAAAGTGGGTGGATAGGAGGTAGTGGCGAAACTTCTCCAGTGCAAACACCATTGCCAAGCACTCCAGCTCTGTCACTGTATAGTTCTGTTCCCTATCAGTGACTTTCCAGCTTGCATAATAGATCGGTTGATCCAGCTTTGAGGAGCCCTTTTGGCAAAGAACTGCGCCTAAGCCTTCAATTGATGCATCAGTATGTACATGAAACTCCTTCGTCCAATCAGGAGATTGCAGAATGGGTGCCTCAATCAGACACTGCTTCAGAGTGTTGAAGGCTTTGTCACATTCTTCCGTCCAAGTAAACTCTGCATCTTTCCTCAGAAGCTTGTGCAAGGAGGTTGCCTTTGTTGCAAAATGGGCTATGAACCTTCTGTAGTAACCCATATGGCCTAGGAATCCCCTCAGCTGTTTGAGGTTAGTGGGTGCTGTTAGAGCTGCAATCTTTTCGATCTTTGCAAGGTCTGTTGATATCCCTTGTGCAGAGACAATGTGGCCCAACAGGACTCCAGAAGAGACCCCAAAGATGCATTTGTCGGGGTTGAGGGAAATCCCATACTCCCGGCATCGGTCAAAGCATTGTTCCAAATGTCCCCAGTATTCACGGATCAAACTATAGACACAGAAGACATCCAAATATACCTCAATAAAGTCGTGCAGATGATTTTGGAATGCAACTATCATGACTCGCTGGAAAGTAGTAGGGGCATTGCAGAGTCCAAACGGCATCACTCGGTAAGCATAGGTCCCCCATTCTGTGGTGAAGGTTGTTTTGGATTGGTCTTCTTCTGTGATCTGCACTTGGTTGTATCCGCTAAATCCATCCAAAAGGGAATAAAGCTCATGTCCTGCCACTGTGTCCAACAGTTGGTCTGTGAAAGGAATCGGGAAGTGATCCTTCTTCGTCTTGGAATTGAGCTTTCGAAAGTCAACACATATTCGCAATTTGCCATTCTTCTTGGGTACAACCACGATGGGTGAAACCCATTCACTATTTGCCATTGGATAGATGAACTCGGCTTCCAGAAGCTTCAGCAGCTCTGCTTTCACCAATGTGGAATAATTCAGGTTCATTCCCCTTTGTCGTTGCTGTACTGGCTTGGCATCAGGCTCCAAGTCAATATGATGCTGACATATTGTGGGATCAATCCCCTTTAGGTCTTTGTAGGACCACGCAAACACGTCCAAATTTTCTTTCAACAAATTGTACAAGGTTGACAACTCCTCTTCTGGGAGGCTACTACCCACCTTCAAGTGGCGTTCAATGCCTTCTGCATCCACAAAGGTTAACTGCCTTTCACCTTCTATTTCACGGATGAAGGTCCCACGGACTGCTTCTGGGTATAAATCCGACTCCTTCAAGGAAGTGATGTCCTCTTCTGATGTCCCGCTAGAACCAACTTCTTCTTTTGGTGGAGACTTAGGTTGCTCCTTGAGATGTTGAAATGGGATTAGAGCCGTTTCGGGTTTGGTTTCACGATTAGTTACCTCTTGGCTTGAAGACTCATCTTCTGATGACACATCCAAGAACGTCACATAACAGGGACCCTCTGATTTCTGTTGGGTTTGTGGGACTGGTGCTTATTGGCACGGTGCATCATCATCATCTTTCTTTGGCAAGGATGGGTGAGGGCGGCATGAGCCACTGCTGAAAGACGGCTTAGTCTTCTTAATCTATTTCTTATAAAGATTTTGCATATGAGAAGATCCATTTACCAGACCAAATGGTCCCATCGCCATTCTGTCCCATAGCATGAGCTTGTCTGCTTCTGATGCTTCTGGAACTTCTTCTTTAAATGTATTCTCTGCAGATGAGATAGATTCTTCTGGCTCACTTTCATAACCTTCTTCTTCCATATCATCTCCATCCTCTTCTGTCTCTGTCTCTGTCTCTGTCTCTGCTTCTGTCTCTGTTTCTATCTCTGGTTCTGTAGGAGCTCTGTAAGAGAAGAACAGGTTCTCTGTTTCATCTTCTGCCTCTGTGTCTGGCTCTGCTATGGCCATGTGACAGGGAGAGCAGTACATCCATGCTTCTATCTCACTGTCAGAAGTGATTTCGGAAATCGTTCCTGGTTCCGGCAAGAAGTATTCACCCATTGATAATGGCTTTGCATCTTTTGGAAGTTGGCTTACAGTATCCACTATTAAGGAATGTGCCACTGTTTTCTTGGGAAGGATCTGTTTGACAGCATCTTCGTTTGCTGATGTTCCATCTGTAGCCTCATTAGGGGAGTCAGAAGATAATTCCAAGGATGTGGATCCATGTCCTTTTTGAGAACCATATAACTTCAGCACCACTTTATTGGGTCCTCTACCCAAGGTCAAGATTCCTTTGAACCAATCCGTCCTTGCTTGGGCTTCAAAAAGCCATGGTCTGCCCAGTAACAGAGAGTAGGATGTACCATAAGAGTTTGGCTTCACCATCAGATAGGTTAGCCAATAATCTTTTCCAGCCACTGTAGTCTTCACATATGGGAGAATGCCCAAAGGCTTGATTCTGCTCTGATCCGCCAATCTGATGAGCCATTGGGTGGGTTGCACACCTTGTAGGCCTAGATCCTTCATTGTCACATCCGTCATAATGTTCACTGATGAACCTCCATCAATCAGTGCATTTGCAATGAAGCAGCCTTCAATCCACACGCCAGTCTCTGGGGTACCCAGATCTAGGAAGGCGTTAGCTACGTCCACTTCTTTGATAGGCTCTGGAGCTTTATTGGACTTTGTTCCTGTTGAGGGAGCAATCCTTAATCCACGTCTTCTTGTCAGTATACTTTTGAACCTTTTTCGACAACTGGGAGACAACATCAATAATTGTCGGAATGTGAGGTTTGGTTTAAAGGTATCTAGATCTCTGACCAGATCGTATTCCTTAATAGGATCCACTGGCTTCTCTAACCGGTTAGGGAATGGGGCAACACCCATTTTCATTTTCCTTGTTTCTTACAACAGAGGCATCATGGGAACTTCTTCTGCCACTTATGGCACTTCCTCCTCTTCTATCTCCTGGACCTTTGGTCCTGTCTCTGTAACTGTCTCTGTAACTCTCTGTGGCACTGTAGTGCTCTGTATGGCACTATCAGGCTCTGTTCTGTTATGTTCTTCTGGTGGAAGATTAAACTTCACTGTTCTGGCAGGAGGATTATTCTCTTTCTGGATAGGTGGTTCCTTCTTCTTTGCACGTGTGATGGCAGCAACTTCCAATTCCACTAAATTTAAGGTAGGCTCTTGGGCCTTGGCCAGACTATCAGTAGCACTATTTTTTACTGGGGCTGGGCTTGGACAGTCCTTCTCCTTTGCATCGACTGCATAAGGGCTTGTAATCCACTGACCTTCTGGGATTTGGACAATTTGGTGAAATGTGTCCCTTTTCTTCGCATCTGTAACACTCCACTTTTGATCTCTGACCACCGCCAGACTGTCTTCCTCTGTAACTTTGGGATGGAAACCTTCTAGGTCCGAAATTAGGACCAAACTCTCTAGGCTTGGGTCCAATATCCTGTGTTGTCATTTTGGATTCCAGCAAGTTGAATCTTGCATCCTCTTCCTTCCTTCTCCTGTCATGCATCTCCTTCAGAGAGCAAATGTCCTCTGTATGGTTCTTCCACAAACAGTAGGAACATAAAGCTCCAGGGATGGTTGGTTTTCGTGTACATTCAGTGGCTAAATGACCTGCTTGATGACACTTACCACACTAAGTATTTGACCGCATCACATCTCTTCCTGCTCCTACCACATTGGATATACTGGCAGTATTCACTTTCAGCGTCTGTAGCTGCTCTGTAATCACATCCATCAACTCCTTTTTGATATTTGTAACTGAGTTGGATAAGTAATCCTTCAAGCTTTCTCCTCCTGAGGTACTGGCAGTAGGGTTTTGAGGAGTCTCTGTAATCACTGCATAAACAGGTTGGGGTGGTACAGAGGGGTCTCTGTTCTGATTCTGATTCAGAGCTCCTGTTTGAACTGTTGGCTGTTGGCTCCAGTTGGTAGGGTTCCACTGTTGCTGCTAATTTGGTATTGAGGAAATTGGTTGGGACCATTGTTGTTGTGGTTGAACCATCATTTGAGGCATTGATTGTGGCCACTGTGGAATTGGTGCACTATACTGTGATACTAGGGGCATCTGTTGGTAGGGATAGGGGACTGTCCCTGGGACTACATTTGGTGGGCACATCATTCCTGGCATCAGAGGAGGTAGGACTCCTCTTCCTGGATTCATTGCCAATCTAGCTTCCACTTCATCATACAGTCTTGCACCTTCTGTTGCAGCTTGCAGTGTGGCTGCTCTTTGCAGCTCCACAAACTTACGGACTTCTGGTTGTAATCCTCTGAGAAACACTCCCTTCTGAATGCCATCATCTAGATTATGGTTAGTCCATCTCTTCAGGATGGATTCCATTCATGAGACATAAGCTTCTACTCTTTCTCCAGAGGACTGACTTAGGTTCATAAATTCCTCTCGCATCCGCTCTTTAAAACCTTCACGCCTGAATTTAGTGAGGAAGGCCAACTTCAGGTCATCCCATGTGCCAAAAGTTCCTGCTGCTTGTCTCTCATACCACTGAAACGCCGCACCCTTGAAAGTGGCGGGGAATATTGCTAGCCAATTCTCAGGGGTTCTGGCATTGTTAGCCACACATACTACCATAAACTCTGCTACATGAAGATCGGGGTCTTCATTGTACTCTCCCTTAAAAACTGGCAATGAAACTACATTCGCTGGCCTGTCATCAATATTTCCAGGACGGATCTGGCTTGGAAGTGGACCTCCAGCAGGAGGAGGAAGGGCTTGATGTGCCATTGGGACTTCTATAAAGAGTTTTGCAAGGGCGTCAAAGGCGGCTTCTGCTGTGAGCTCGTTCTTGGCTCTAATTTTTGCTTTCTCTCTTCTCACGTACCTCTGGACTCGTTCTAACGCTTGCCTCTTTATTGCGTCATTCATCAGGGGGTTGGCTCCACTATGTTGTTAGTGCTCCACAGAGGGTTAACAGAAGGCTTCAGTCTCTGGAGGACTCTCTTGCCAACATTTCTTCTACTTCTTCCTTTTCAACGTCTCTGAATTCTACTTTCATGCCATTGCACAGAGGAAGGTATTCGGTTCTGAAGGTGTCAAAATGCATATGTCTAAGCATTGTGGTGGTGCCATCATCATAGTAATGCCAGCTTCTGATGGTTTCAACAATGTATGTTGTAAAGAACACTCTGTCTACCAACTTCCAGTGGGTTGCCAATTGAACAAACAGAAGATTATCAGTGCACTAAGCATCCCACGTATCTTGCTGTTGAGCATCTACGAACAAATTCCAACTCTTTTCCTTCTTGTCTCTGTGAACCTCCACAGACCAAGACTTCTGAAGCTTCTTCACAATCTCCCACTTGATGATGTCTGGAAACTTATCAATGAATGCCAAATCTTTCATGTATGTTCATTCTCTCTGTTTCTGCTCTTCAGTTTGTTCCCAAACAGTTTGCCACCAAGATGCAAGTTTCTGCTACTTCAACAGAAAGAGGAAACTGTCCACCACATAGAGCATGCATCATGATAGTGATGTGTTTCCGCCATTTTGGGATGAACTTCTTGTGGAAAGTGGCTTTGATTATGAGAAATTCCAACTCTTTAGTGGAAGAAAAAACTTTACAAACATCCATTGAATTCTTCTCTTCTTGGCAATGCCATTTCCTTCATTTTCAGCCTCTTCTGGTGCTTGTTGATGGTAAGTTTCCCCGGCTGCGTACCAAAAACATGGAGCCCCAAGAGGAACACCAAGGAAAAGGGAATTCTCTTGCAAGAAAATCTATCTTGTAACATCAACAATCTTGTTTATTATGTTTCATATGATCACAATGAAGAAAAGAACACCAGGCACAACAAATCTTCATGCAGCATCATGTAGATCTCCCACGGCTTTGATAGAATCAAACATATTCTTCAATATCTTCACAAAATCCATCAATAGAACAAAGAAAGCAAAGGAATACACCATCTTTGAATGAAAATACATCACATAATATTCATCTTCAATATCTTCATAGTCTTCTCTCTCAATCTCTCATATACAATCACTCTGTTTCAGTAGAATTGACTATCTCTGACTCTCTCTCTCTCTCTCCATCAATAATACATCATATCCTCACTACAATCTCTCAAAATCACTCTTAATAATCCTTCTTAGGTCGTGGATATCCCTCCCAAGAGGTATGTCTGATATGAAGAGTCACCAAAGCCACTACAGTGTCTTTTCATAGCTCACTACTGTCACTTCACTTCAGTCTTCACTTGAGTCTTCAGCAGCTACTTCTTTCACTTCTTTCAGCTCTTTTGCACTTGTATTCACCTCTTTCCAAGGCTAGAAAACTTTCCCAAGCTACACTCTCATCCAACAGAACACATACAGAAGCATACAGAACAGTCACAGAACAGTACCAGAACAGCTACAGTACAGAAAAGAACAGAGACAGAAGCTCTACAGAAAACCTACAGAAGGTTACAGAAGGTCATCAAAACCACATAACTCATACTCAAACCGTTCCAAACTCTCACAAACCATTCAATAAGCTTTCACAATATCTCAATCTTCATCAATCAATACTCCATCCCTCCTTACAGAAGACAATCAGAACAAAACAGAACAAAACAGAAGCTATACAGAAGGTATACAGAACCTATCAGAACATCACAAAACCACTAATAAACATCATGAACTTCCAAAACACAATCAATATCATCCAAAACACTCTCAAACCACTTCCAAACCAATCAATCACCTCATAAAATCAACCATTCAGCTCTCAAAAACAACAAAAATCAGCCAAAAACCAAGTCATTTCAACACTCAACAAAAGGATATTTATGCGGCTTGTCCGAATGTACCCGTGACTATTGGAGGTGTTAGGGATGAATATCATTTTTTTGTGCAAGATTCATGTAGTTATCCGGTGATTTTTGGGCAGCCCTATATTTCAAAATCAAGGCTGGAAGCAAAAGCCTTGGATTATGGTTCTTCATATGCTCGGGCTCAAAATAAAGACAATACAAAGGCAGCACATTTTCTCACTTTTGTGTGAATCATCTCCGCAATCGAGATAGAGACTGCTAGATAATCCCATGCCACCTAATGCACAAGAGTTTAAGGGTTTTTAGACAGCACTGCTATAAGTGGAGGCTATGGTAGTGCCTCTAGGAAGATAATTATGCCTCCAAGAAAGGGAAAAACTATGTTTGTGTCTGGATTGCAAGAGCGGACAGCATGTAGTCTTGGTAGTTTTAAGAATATTTCAGCCATGTGCATGGTTGAAAAAAAATATGTAGGATGGGCTAAAAAAGAGCTGAAGACATATGGTTCGATAGCTGCAAATGAAGGTATTTTAGGGATGTTTTTAGGGCTGCTTGATGTTGATATAGTGGCTAAAATTTCTACATCAATTAATGCTGAAAATAAGGCAGAAAAAGAGATTGTTTGTAGATATATGCAGACATTCAAGAGTTTGATGAGCATGAATGTTATGGCATGCAATATGGGTTGCAAAACAACAAAGTTGAAGCAAGGGTGGATATAAAGCATGCAAATAAGGTTAAGCTTGTGGCTTTGTCTTTATCACCTGAAAGCAATGGATTGGCTGAAAAAGTGTCTAAACAGCCTAGTGTGCAGGATCCACATGGAGTGGGATATAAATTTACAGCTAAAACTTTACAAAAGCTGAAAATTTGGTAATACAAGCTTTCTTTTGCCTACAAAAAGAGCTTCCTTTTTGGAGATGTTGGCAAGGCATGGGAAAGCCTTTGCGTTTCACCCAGATGAAATCGGATGTGTTGATCCAACCATAGTTGCACCTGTGGTGATCTTTACAGTACCTCATGTGCCATGGAATTTACTAGGTACAGATCTAAAAATAGCAAGTGTAGCTATCATAAATGTAAGTATACTTGTCGTTAATGTAGGTACAGCTGTCATAACAACAAATACAGTAGGTATAACTATTGTAATAGGGATTTCAGCAGTAAGAAAAGAGCTTACAACTATGGAGAAGAGATGGGCAACATAGAGAAAGCATCATCAATGTTATGCTTCAGTGAGAACACAATTTTTGGAAGAGTTGTATGAGGATGATTGGCTGAAAATAGGCCAATATCTCAGCCTCATGACAAAGAAGGCTGAGTGGTCTGAAGCTGAATTCAAAAGGATTTAAAAAAAAGCTTATGGGTTTTTCTTGAAAGACGGATATTTATGGAAGCATGCAAAGAAAAAGAGAGGAGCTCCAATACGTGTATTGGGAGATAGGGCTTCTCAACAATAGGTGATGCACGAGTTTCATGAAAGTTTATGGGTTGGACATAAAGGAGTTTGGGGCACATTTGCCAAGATCAAAGAGAATTATTGGTGGTAGAACATGTATAAAGATGTGGAGCATTATGTGAAATCATGTAGTGACTGTCAGATGTATTCCATGGTAAAGCATAGAGATGGATTGCAACCAACCTATCCATTGTATATGCATTACAAATAGGTAGTTGATTTTGTTACCATTTCTACAAGTTTATGGAATATAAAATATCTTGTGCTTGCACAAGAAGACTTGACAAATCAAGTGGAAGGTCGATCTCTTAGTACAAAGACTACTCAAGCAATTTGCAAGTTCTTATTGGAAGAAGTCTTTTGTAAGTATGGTTGTGTTGGAAAAGTGGTTTGCAGATAGAGGGGTATTGGATGTGGATGAGACTCGTGACTTCTTTTCACAATTGGGTATCAAGATGGATTTAACTTCAGCCTACAATCGTGAAGCAAATGGCAAAAGTGAAAGAGTTCATCATCCTATTATTAAGGCATTAGCAAATTCATGCAAGGGAAGCATGAAAGAGTGGCCAAGAATGTTACCCTTTGCTTTATGGGTTGATAGGAGCACTCATAGTGTAGATACAAGGTATATGCCCTACTGAATTAATATATGGACAATAGTCAATCATGCCTATTGAGGATACTATTGCTACTTGGAGTGTTCTACCATGGGAAGAGGATTTGAATAGAGAAGAGTTGTTGGTCCTACACATTAGACAGTTAGAAGGAAGGCCTGAAGACATTGAGACAGCCATGAAAAAGCTGAAGACTACAAGGATCAAGAACAAGAAGAGGTTTGACAAGAAGACCATATATGACTTGAAGTAGGCTCCTTGTGCGCTTGGTACCAAAGGATTGATCGATTCTTTCTACAAAGTGGCTTCCATTGATTATCTCATGGCCCCAACCTATACTTCAAGGTCGAGGGTGACTTGTGTGTTGTACTCATCTTGTACGTGGATGGTCTTATTATTAAAAAGAGCACTCCTCCAAAAAGAGGTTGATTGTACTCTGGAGATTTTGTGATAGGAGTTTGACATGACAAATCTTGGGATCCTACATTTCTTCCTTGGCTTGGAGATCTATCAAATGGCACATGGCATTTTTATTTTGTAGCACATGTACATTACTAGACTTCTCTCAAAGTTTGGAATGGCCAATTGCCAACCTATTTCTTGCCCCATGGACCAAAATTTCAAGCTTTTGGACCTTGTAGCTCCCCTTACATATGCCACCTGTTATAGTTGTCTTATTGACTTCCTCATCTTGCTTATTTATACTCAACTAGATGTTTCTTCTATTTTTTCATTGTTGTTTTCTTTCATGAAGACTCCCATTCAAGAGCATTGAAGAGTGGCCTTGCACATTCTTTGCTATTTTTTAGGGGACTCCACCCTATAGGATCATGTGTGGCAAGGGGGTTACTCTCTTTGGTTGGAGTGATTTTGATTGGGTAGTTGATGTGGATTCGCACCAATCTACTCCAAGTTATACCTTCTCCCGTGGATTGGGAGTTATCTCATGGAGCATCAAGAAGCATCCTACTATAGCCCTTTCTTCTACAAAGGTAGATTATGGTGCATTATGTTCTACCACTATGGAGGTAGCTTGGCTTCACACATGTTGGCGGAGATTAGATTTCCTCAATCTAGACTTATGAAGTTACATGTCAACAACTAAAGTGCTCTAGCTTTGGCAAAGAGCCATGTGTTTCATGCTCATACATAGCACATCGAGGTTCAATATCACTATGTTTGAGAGGAGATCATGGATTCTGAGTCAACAGTGGCCTACTATCTCATAGAGGACAATGTAGTTGATCTCTTCATGAAGTCTTTGCCCTAGGCTTCTATGCTTCATCACATGAGCTTGTTTGGTCTTCAAACACTCCCAGGATCTAAGAGGAGATGTTACCTGTCTATGTTAAACTTATCAGTCTGTCATCTCCTACTTATGAGCTCCTATCAAAGTCTGACAAAGACATAGGAGCTCTGGTAGTTTAGGTGCATTTTCTTCATTTTTTGGCTTCCTATGTGTATTCCTAGGCTAGTTTTTACTTTCCACAGTTTGCTTACACCTAATGGACATTGTCATTGTCATCTCGGATTTTCCCATGGTCCACCCTAATTTTTCTAGCACTTTTTTCTTGAGTGGCCAACATTTAATGTTGGTCAAATAGCATTTATGGCCTCTTCAAGATCAAGTCGGCTAGTTTTTTTTGTGCTTTTGCTATTTATAGCTACACCCACCACTTGGTAGACACACACCCACACTCTTCAATCTTTATAGCTACACCCACCACTTGACACACACATTCTTCAATCTTTAGTCTTTCTTTTGTAGGTGCACTTGTAGGTGCACAGTCTA
This sequence comes from Lygodium microphyllum, assembly GCF_053477565.2. Taxonomy (NCBI): domain Eukaryota; kingdom Viridiplantae; phylum Streptophyta; class Polypodiopsida; order Schizaeales; family Lygodiaceae; genus Lygodium; species Lygodium microphyllum. Next base: position 63,298,728 of record NC_141160.1, read on the forward strand.
CACTTTGACCCTCCGTGCTTGGTGCTACCATCATCATTAGCCTAATCTGGTGCTCACTAACAATTTCGGATGTGTGCATTCCATCCTCATTGTATTAGCATTCTTCTTCAATCACCAGTGTAGTATTATTTCTTCATCTTCTACTTCCTCTTCCTTTCTCTCTTTGCTTCTATCTATGTTTGTGATTCTCTTCTGTTGTGCGTACTCTCACAGTAGGATCCTCACAATTACATTGGCAAGATTGAAGGGCTTTGTAGCCCAAGACCCTTATTTATACTATGGTTTAGGAGGTTAACGAGAAACTTCTAGATAATATCACTAATGATGGCAAAGCATCACTAACATAACCAATATTGATCTAACCACAAACGTAAGCATCTTCTAGTGTCTACCAAAAAATCTTCTAGAACCTTCTTAGAATAATCTAAAACTTCTAGAAGGTTTGAGAAGTTTCTAAGAGATACTAGGTCTCTTTACGTTCATGACATTACCCCCTCCTTTAGCGATGAGCAATAGTCGGATTTATTTGTAAGGATGTTGGCTTCAATGGATGCATGATAAAACTCCTTTACTTTAGTGGATGCTCAACGAAGATGGGAGGCTAGTTCCCATGTTCCCTCACACTACCATCATAGCCCTTCCAGAACTAGATATCCATGCCTTCTATAAGAGATTTTGGAATCAAGGATAGTCTCAACTTCATACTCCATATGATATTTGATTTTAACATGTGGCCTGGTGATTGTAAGTTCCTCTCTCCTTTTGAGAATGTATAAGGCTCCAAGATTGAGCCATCGAATACTAGGTGAATTCTCATGGATTGTGGTAATTAGAGATGATAAATTACTACATTTACTCCGCCAATGATCATTGAATACTAGGTGAATTCTCATGGATTGTGGTAACTAGAGATGATAAATGACTACATTTACTCAGCCAATGATCTTGACCGACCCCAGTCATTGGCAATCCAACTTTTGGGAAGGGCGAGAAGAACATAAATATTGTTGTAAAAGTCAAACTCAATCTCCAATGTTGTTAGTTGAACTCCATCCTTAGTGAATTTTGAAATTTTTTAAAAGTTTGAAACTCGTGGTCAAAACTTGATTTTTATCATCATGTGAAAACCATTATTCCACACTATGCCATCAACAACATTAGATTCCATATGGAAAGCACTTTCCAATGATAGGTCATATGAAAGGGTTTTAATATACTTGTGGACATGCTATCCAAACTCCATGTTTTTAGCTATTTAAAGGTGGGACTTGAAAGATTCCCAAATTCATGAATATGGAGAAATGGAGTTAGTGGGTGTTGCACCTCTTGTCAATCAACATTATCTTTATATCTCTCTTGGGCTTATTAAATACGTGACTTTCACTTCTTATGAATCTTTGATAACTATTCAGGTAGATTCATAGCTGTTGGATTCTCAACTAGGGAGACCCACATAAATGTCCTATTTGGGATGTCTTCCATAGTTGGAAAAGAATAAACTTTTCCTAGTAGAGATAGTCTAATATTATTGTAGGAGAAATCAACCAAGGGAAGTAAATCCACCCAATTATATTTATGGTAATTGATTGTACATCCAAGATATTATTCCAATATGTGGTTTACTCTCTCTATTTGGCAATTGCTTTGAGGGTACTTGATTCAAGAGAAGCTGATTTGGATACCTAGGAGCTTAAGGAGACTTCTCCAAAAACTTTTCAAAAACTATGGTCCTAGATTTGAAATAATGTCATTTGATAACCCATGATAATTATAAATATGGTCAAGGAAAAGTCGAGGGCCATGCCTTTACTAGTAACTCTCTTGTGGGCAGACATAAAGTGTGTCATCTTGGTAAATTATATCAACCATCACAAAGATGGAATCAAATCCCTTGAAGGAAGAAGGTAGATCACAGAAAATTTCCATTGACAAAAATGACCAAGGGTTATTAAGAATAGGCAAGGGGCAACACAACCCATGAGGTTGAGGGCAAGGGACTTTAGCTATATTGCACATATCACATGTGCATACAAGTTTTTAAAATAATTTTCACATTTGAGGCCACCAATAGCATTGAGAGATGAGCTCTATTATTTAATTGACATCAAAATGTCGTGCAATTGAAAGATCGTGCCTTCTTTGAAGTATATGTAACTAAAGTGATCTAATTAATATATAGAGTAACCCTTGGTAATATTGCAAGTCTTCAACTTCTAGAAGCCTTCAACACTTATACAAGCTTCTTGAATTTTTTAGTTGATGTTTTGGGCAAAGCTATCCTTGGAAAGTTCTTTTTGACTTGTAGAAGAAAGATCAAATCTTTTGGAGCTTTACTTATTATTATGCAAAGTTGGAATTGTTCTTGGAAAGTTCTTTCTTGACTTGTAGAAGGAAGGTATAAACTTTTGGAGCTTTGAATGTTATTGTGCAAAGTTGGAATTGTCCTAATTTCAACATAGGAGAATCGTATTGGTCATGAATTTCATTTCCTTTTTTAGTCTGCACATGAGACGAATGTGTCGATAAGTCCCACTTGAGAAACATCAATAGGATAATACTTGAGCTACATGCAGATAAACAACCATACCTACCACAAAAGCCCTCTAAGCTTTAATATAGTCCTATCGACTTTTTTAGATAGGTTAATCTTTGACTTCTTCTTGTATAGTTGGAGGTGTAGCTATAAGACGTCAAAGGCCTTTTTGATATAGGCTTGCCTCTTGGAGTTCTTGGAGTTAATTTTGAAGATTGGATGACTAAATTTAAAGATTAGTGTTTCTCTCCTTGTAATTATGTTGCAATACTCTCACAAAGTTCTCGAATTTATTCTTGAATATTTTATAATATCATGATGATACTTTCCATCGTTGTATCCATCACATTTAGGCAAGGTCAAATATGTAGTCTTACCAACCTATTATGAAGAAAAAAAGTACTTGGCAAGGAGAAGGATTGTCATCTCATAACTTACAAGAAATTAACTTGAAGAAGAAGAAGAATAAGAAAAACTTTATTCTTTGTTTCAAGTTAATGGATTACAAGAATATACTTCTTGATACAAGATTAATACAATGGTGTTTACAACAAGGCTAGATCCTCAATACAAGACTAGATCAAATGCAAGACAAGGCAAGAACTAGAGATACAAGTGGAAGGACTTACCTCATAGGAGCCTCACAACTAGCATTGGCAAGATTGAGGGCTTGTAGCCCAATACCTCTATTTACACTAGAGTTGACGAGGCTAAAGAGAAGTGTTATGAGGGTGATAAGGACTTGGAAAGGATAAGAATTGTCACCTCACAACTTACCAAAGAATAACTTGATGAAGAAAAAAGAACTTATTTCTTTATTACAAAAGAATGAAGTAAAATAATATATTTCTTTATATAAGATTGATACAAGACTAGACCCAAGACAAGATAATAACTAGATATACATGGCTTGAACTGGAAATAGAGAGCCTTACAAGAGTCTCATAACTTGTGTTGACAAGACTAAAGGGCTTGTAGCCCAAGACCCCTATTTATACTAGAGTTGAGGAGATTAAAGTAAAGCTCCTAGATGATGACATCATTTATGACATAAGCATTACATATATAAGCACTTATATAAGCAATGCTGATATAAGCATTGATGCAAGCAATCTTCTAGAACCTTTTTAGAATCTTCTAGAACTTTCTCAAAGATATTGGGTTCCTTTTATGTCCATCATATTACCCCCTCCTTTAATGATGAGTTCCACAAGGAGTAGTAGGGTTTCTTGGTAAGACTTTTGGTTTCAATGGATATCGTTGATGAAACTCCTTTACTTTAGCAAGTGCTCAACAAGGATGGGATGTTGGTTTCCATGTTCGCTCAGTAGGATCATATCCCTTCCAATGAACAAGGTAGTCAAGCCTTTCTGGAATCAAGAATTGTCTCAACTTCATACTCTCTGTAGCCTTTGATTTCAACATGTGGTGGTGGTGGTGGTGGTTGTAAGTTCCTTACTCCTATTGAGAATATATGGTAAGTCTTCGACTAAGCCATGGAATACTAGGTGAATTCTCATAGATTGTGGCAACTAGAGACAATAAGTGATTAGGTTCACTTGGCTAATGATCTTGAATGGCCCAATCTTTGATAATCCAGCTTCTAGGAAAGGTGAGAAAAGCATAAATATTTCTAAAAAAACCAAACTCAAACTACAATATTGTAAGTTGAATATTATATCCATTACTGATGGGCATTGTGTTTATATCTCTCCTAGGCTTTTTGAATAGGAGGCTATAACTCATTCTCGATCTTTGACAACTGTTCAACTAGATTCATAGTTGTTGGATTCTTTACAGTATGGCTCATATGAATCTCCATTTTAGGATAGCTTTCATAGTTATCAAAGAATGAAGTTTGCCTAGTAGAAGTATAACTAGCATCATTATAGGCAAATTCATCTAAGGGAAGTAAATCTAGCCAATTATATTGATGGTATTTGTTTGTATATCAAAGATATTGTTCCAAGACTTGATTTACTCTCTCTATTTGCCCATTACTTTGAGGGTAGCTAGCTAAAGAGAGATTAGTTTGGATGCTTAGGAGCTTGAGGAGACTTCTCCAAATACTTGATACAAACTATGGTCATCAATCTAAAACAATGGCATCCGATAACCCATGATAATGGTAGGTATATTCAAGAAAAAGTAAGGCTATGCCTTCATCAATAACTATCTTGTGAGTGGAGATAAAGTGTGCCATCTTTGTAAATCTATCAACCATCATGAAAATGGTATCAACCCCCTTAGAGGAAGGTAGATTGGTGATAAAGTCCACTAACGCACATGACTGAGGGTGATTAGGAATACGCAAGGGGTGGAGCAACTCATGAGGTCAATGACGAGAGACTTTGGCTCTATTGCACGTATTACATATGCAAACAAATTCTCTCACTAGTTTTCACATTTGAGACCACCAATAGCCTCGAGAGATGAGCTCTACTGTTTTATTAAATGTAAAATGTCATGTAGTTGTAAGGTCATGCCTTATTTGGAGTATATATAAATAAATCCATTTGGATTGTATATAGAATAGCCCTTGATAATAGAGTTGGCCTTCAATTTCCCAAAAGTTTTTAACACTTGTACACCCTTCTTGAATTTTTTTCTTAATATTCTGGTAAAGCAATCCTTAGAAAGTTTTCTCTTGACTTATAGAAGGAAGTTTGGATATTCTAAAACCTTGCTTGTTATTATGCAATGTTGAAACTGTCCCCATTTCAAGATAATAGAATCCTATTAGTCATGATGTGCATTTTCTTTTTTAGGTACAAGATAGGAGCATCGAGGTCTAGCAAAAACTATTAATGATATCCTAACAAACAGTATCCATATCATGAACCAATGGCCACTTTTCCCATCGAAAGATCCAGCTCTCCTTGTTAGTTTTGTCAAGTTGATATGCTATGACAAAATCAAATCTACAAAGAAATATACTCCATCTTGCTTGTTGTATATCCAAGTCTCCAGAACTCATGACTATAAAGACTGTGATTTTATAGAGTGTCCCCTTTAGAAGATGCCTCCAAAAAAGTCAATAATAGCCAAAAGTTTAATATTATGAATTTAATAATTTATTTTAACTATTAAGAATTTCTAAAATGAAAAGCCACTAAATGTACTTAGTTATCGTCTTCGATTTAGGAAAGGATAGTACTAAGTGCAAAATCCAATGTATTAGTCTCCAAGGAGAAAGGCTTGGATGGGTCTCCATATGTATCAATACAGAGGTCATAGTGAAGGCTTGCTTATGCATTTAAAAAGCCTTCTTTGCATTAGAGTTCAGCATAAATTTGTCATTTTCTATTAATGGCATGAGTGTCATGGTGATTGTTGTTAGAATATCAAGCTCGTACATGTGTGTTTGACCGACATGAGCTGGACACAGCTAGTCTGGCTAGATCAGCTAGGTGTATTAAATAAGTTGGTGTTACTTTTAGTGTGAATGGTCTTTATGACCTTAGGTTGTATATGCACTATGTGTGTGCTAAATGAATAAGAAGAAGAATAGAGAGTGTAAGCATGTTGCTTCACTCCGTGTTGCTCTCCTTCTTGCTTCCATGAAATCTAACATGGTATCAGAGCCATGAATGGGCTCACTGGTGGAATGCACTCAAGAAGAAGACTTGAAGACTGAATTGAAGAGCTGGAAAAGGAAGAGGACTGACTGTCATTTCCATCAATGGTCACATAGAGGTATGTACTGTGAAGCATTGGAGCCTCATTGCTTGAAGCAGGAGCTGTGGCTTGCTGAGGAGTCTTCCAAGGACTGATTGAGCACCAGTGAGTGCATTATTATTATAGTAATGAGCAAGATGTGCAGCAGCACAGATCTGTCCAGCCAGCGTGTTTGCGCCTGTTTTCAGGCTGAACTCCATGGCTGAGATTCAGCACATGGACTGCTCACCAAGGCTCTATTGAGCATCACCAAGGGTGTGGCTTGTCTGGAGACTCACCAAAGCTCCATTGAGCATCAACAAGTGGGCAAATCTGACCTGAATATACTCTGGACAGTCTGTGTGGACTGTGCCTATGAATAGGCTGCTCTCATTGGCTGAGATTCAAGAAGTATAGCACTTGTCAGGTGGCATAGAGCTTGGATGCATACCAAGGAAGGTTCTTGAAGGGTATACCTTACTATTGCTCTTGTGGGAGCTCATGTGGGAGCTGTAATAGAGGTGTAAAGATCTGAATACACAGGGCTGAACTGTCATTGAACTTACAGTGACATTATACACTTGGGAAGTCTACATTTTTGGATGCTCTTTGGCATGTACATTGAACTTGAATGTAGCACTTGATGCTTGGTCGAAGACATGTCATATTTCTTGGGTATTTTGACATAAACTTGGAGCTTGGAATGGCCTGATCTGAGAGCCTGTGATAGGCTGAAAACTAAAAAAAAAATTGCAAACATAAAGCACAAATTGGTTATTTTTGAAGAACTAGTTGGCTGGGTTTGTTCCATAGGTACTTGAAGACTTGGTCTATGACTGTTGAATGCTTGAGCATTGGAAACGGAAGTGATGCAAATGGTTTATGGGTTTTTGGGACTGAAAGTAATCCCTGTTGCCAGTGCATTGGCGATTTGAAATCTGGGAATTTATTTACGATATTCATATATGCTGGTTATATACTGTTTTGAGGTTCTATGCCTATGCATGGCTTGACACATATACTAGCAGCAATTTATGGAAGTTTGGGACATGTATGACATGTATACTACTCAGTTTAGGGCTTGAAATCACTGTTGGTCACTCACAAAATTACAGTTTTCAGACTGCATATATGTACCCTGGCAGTGAGGTTGCAGGAGTTCAAACCAAAGTGAATACATAGTACTTGCACTGATTGTTTTACTCACAAGTTAAGCCACTTGGTTGTGAGCTGTTTTGGACTGTTAGTGGGCTGAAATACCCGGTTTTTTACTGCAATTAATTGCAGAAAACTGTCATAAACAGTTCCGGGCTGAAGTTAAACTGTTAAGAAGATCTTGGTTTGCAGGTAGTCAGGCAAGGTTTACAACATGGCAAATGCTGATAGAACTGATAATGTAACCCAGATTGTGGGAGAAAAGCTTGATAGCAACAATTATGCAATATGGAAGTTCCGCATGGAGAACTTTCTGATAGGCAAAGGATACTGGGACTTAGTGACAGGTGTTGAGGTTGAACCTGAAGTTCCAGATAGGAATCCTACAGCTGATCAAAGACGAGCGCATCGAGCTTGGACGAAAAGAGCTCGCAGAGTTTTACATTGGTTGTCATTATGTATCTCGGATGCTATGGTGATGCAAATCATGAACTGTAGATCCCCAGCAGATGCATGGAATATATTGGTCAAATACTATGGCACAACTACAAGTGCAAGGAAGATACAACTGAAGCAGAAATTCAATAACCTGGAGAGGAAGAACAGATCCATACAAGATTATGTCACAGAGGTTAAGACCATAGCAGATCAGCTGGCATCTGTTGGCTCACAGGTAGAAGATGAGGATATGGTTGCAGTGGCCTTAAATGGCTTGGGTCCGGAGTACAAGTCTTTTGACACTTCAGTATCTGTGCGGGCTGAGATGCCTGACTTTAATGAGCTGGTTGCATTATTGATTCATGAAGAGGTGAAGCTTGGCTTAGCTACAGGCTCAAGGAGCTCAAAGAATAAGGATGCAGTTTTTTATTCGAATCAGCGTGGTCGTGATAGCCGTGGTAGAGGCTATGGATCTGGCAGAGGAGGCCAGCAGAATGCATCCTATAGTAATAGCAATCAGCAGTCATCAAATGCAAGAGGTGGTGGAAACTTTCAAGGCAGGGGGAGATCTAACTCCCATGGCAGAGGCTCATGGCAGCACCAGCGTCAGTCAGACAATCCAAATAAAGATAAGGATTGTCACTACTGTGGAAAGTACGGGCATATTGCAAAGGACTGCTGGAAGAAGCAGGGAAATCAGAAGGGCAAGCAGCATGGACATTATGCTACGTCCAGTCAGGCAGATGACTCTGGTGATAGACTGTTTGCCATGCAGTATGTCAAAGATAAGGCTGCTGAAAAATCATCTGATGATGCAATGTGGTACATTGATTCAGGGGCGTCGAATCACATGACCCCTCACGGTGATTGGTTCACGGATATGGTGGCTGAAAAGCATGGCTATGTATGCACAGGTGATGACACGCAACATAGCATTGAGCATAAAGGCAAAGTGCCTCTTGTGGTCCATAATGGCAGAAAGAAAAATTTGCATGATGTATTGCATGTCCCTTCAATTATGAAAAACTTGTTATCTGTTGGTCAGATGACGGAGCAGAACTCGCAGGTTAGATTCAATAAGCATGGCTGCTTTATTGAAGAATTTGGAAATGGCTGCAAGTTGATAGCTCGTGGTCACAGGAATGGCAGAATGATTACTCTTGATGCTTCTTTGCCAGAGCTGAATTCAGCTATGTTTGCCCATGGTTCTGGCACTGTTAGGGATTTGGAAATATGGCACAAGAGAGTGGGGCATGTCAATTTGCAAAGGCTGCAAATTATGCAAAAGAAACAGCTGGTTACAAGGTTACCGAAGTTCCAATATTCAGATACTGGTCATATATGCGAGGCTTGCCAGTTCAGTAAGCAGTCACGATTGCCATTTATCAGGCATGTACGACAGAGTACACGTCCATTGCAGTTAGTGCATTCTGATGTTTGGGGGCCAGCTCATAATGTATCTATGGGAGGTTCTAGATATTATGTATCCTTCATTGACGACTACAGTCGATATACCTGGCTTTACATATTGAAAGCAAAAGATGAGGTCTTTGCTGTTTTTCAGCAATTTAAAGCACAGGTTGAGAAGGAGTTTGAATGCTACATCTCTTGCTTGAGATCTGATAGTGGTGGGGAGTATGTATCAAATGAATTTGATGGGTTCTTGGCTGAAAATGGCATTCGTAGATAGCTCACCTGCAGCTACACTCCGCAGCAAAACGGAGTAGCTGAAAGGAAGAATAGAATTCTGATGGAAGCTGCTAGGGCTATGATGAATGAAAAGCATATGCCACTTTACTATTGGGCAGAGGCTGTTATGACAGTCATATACATTTTGAACAGGACTCCCACTGCAGGCATTCATGATATGACACTGTTTGAGAAGTTGTATGGCTATAAGCTGGATGTAAGTCACATGAAAGTCTTTGGCTGTCTTGCTTATGTGCATATTCCAAATGAGAAAAGTAAGAAGTTGGATCCCAAAGCACATGTGTGTTTTCATTGGATATTTGCAGGAGAAGAAGGCATTCAAATGCTATGATCCCTCTACCAGGGAGACTTTGGTAAGCAGGGATGTTATCTTTGATGAGATGGGTTCTTGGTATGTATCACCAGTTGTAGTGCTAGCGGATACTCCTTCCACTCATGTCTCTACAATTGATTTACAGCAGAGTACTGTTATGACAGGACCTCGTAGTCAGATAGTATCCCATGGACAGGGAGATTGAGGAGCTCGCCGTCCACTAACACCAATATGTCAGTGAGGGGGAGACATGATGTTTTGGACAGCAAAGGAAAAGAGAAAGATATTGAGGATGCATCTGAGATGATGACACCTGGCAGAATGACTTCTGGCTATGAGTCTAGTGATACTCTAGACAGCGAACTTGGTATTCCGACTGTTTATACGCCTGGCACAAGGCAGAGCAGGTATATTCCGCCTCATGAGAGAGGGGAATCGAGTAGTGCACCACAGCTTAGATGCTCGCAGAGGGTAAGATACCCTGTTGACAGGTTGACATACAGTGGCTACTCTGCAAAGCATTATGCGTACATGACAAAAGTGATGGAGGTCAAAGAACCAAGTACATATGCTAAAGCAGTGAAAGATGAGAATTGGTGTGTAGCCATGGATGAAGAAATGAATGCCTTGGCTGAAAATAAAACATGGGATCTAGTACCACTGTCTGAAGGGAAAAAGACCATTGGCTGCAAATGGGTCTACAAAATCAAATGCAAGTCAGATGTCAGTGTGGAGAGATACAAAGCCAGGCTGGTTGCAAAGGGGTATGCCCAACAGTATAGACTTGATTATGAGGAAACATTCAGCCCTGTTGCCAAGATGGCAACCATACGCACTGTGATTGCCTTGGCTGCTGCTAAAGGCTGGAAATTGCAGCAGATGGACGGTAAGAATGCATTTCTTAACGGTGACCTAGCAGAGGATGTCTATATGGTTCAGCCTGGAAGGGTATGTTCACCCTGATTTTCAGCATTATGTATGCAGGCTAAAAAAGACATTGTACGGGCTGAAACAGGCTCCGAGAGCTTGGCATGCTAGGATCAGTAGCTACTTGCAGAGATTGGGTTTTGCTGTTGGCAGGGCTAATCATAGCCTATTTACAAAGAAGACTGACAGTGGTTTAGTAGTGCTGGTCATATACATTGATGATTTGATAATCACTGGTGATGATGACTTGGGCATACAGCATGTAATGAAGATGCTGAAATCTGAATTTGACATGAAAGACCTGGGAGAACTGAAATATTTCTTAGGCATTGAGGTAATTCCAGCTGACAATGGGTTATGGCTGATGCAGAAGCACTATGCCATAGAGATGTTGAAGAAGTATGGCATGGCTGAATGCAAACCGCTGGATACACCTCTTGATCAGAATGTCAAGCTAGACATGAACATTGGGGCTGAAGTAGAGGATGTGACTATGTACAGGCAGATGGTTGGCAGTTTGATTTACTTGACCATAACTAGGCCTGACTTGAGCTATGCTGTAGGGCTCATTAGCCAGTTTATACAGAAGCCTAGAAAGCCGCACTTGGATGCAGTTAGACGCATTATGAGATATGTTAAGTCCACTATAGAGTATGGGCTATTCTATGTCAGAGATAAGCCCTTGATATTGACTGGATACACGGATGCAGATTGGGCAGGTTGCTCATATGATCGTAGATCTACGAGTGGATATGCATTTGGATTTGGTAGCGGCATGATTAGCTGGAGCAGCAAGAAGCAGCCTACGGTTGCTTTGTCGAGTAGTACTGAGGCAGAGTACAGGGGTGCTGCACTGGCAGCATGCGAGATTTCATGGCTACTCAAGCTTATGGCTGATTTGGACATACAGGTAGATGCTCCAGTGAAGTTACTATGTGACAATCTGAGTAGTGTACTCCTGGCTATGAATCCAGTCTATCATGCCAGGACAAAACACATAGAGGTACAATACCATTTCATCAGAGAGATGGTTCTTGCAGGACGAGTTGATCTTATGCATGTGAAGACCGATGAACAGGTAGTGGATATCTTTACCAAGTCCTTGGGTAAAGATAAGTTTTGTGGTTTTAGACAGCTGCTTGGAGTACATATGCTGTCTTGAGCTTGAGGGGGAGTGTTAGAATATCAAGCTCGTACATGTGTGTTTGACCGACATGAGCTGGACACAGCTAGTCTGGCTAGATCAGTTAGGTGTATTAAATAAGTCGGTGTTACTTCTAGTGTGAATGGTCTTTATGACCTTAGGTTGTATATGCACTATGTGTGTGCTAAATGAATAAGAAGAAGAATAGAGAGTGTAAGCATGTTGCTTCACTCCGTGTTGCTCTCCTTCCTGCTTCCATGAAATCTAACAATTGTAGAATAATTTATAATAAAGATTTGGTAAAAGTTTATGAATCCCAAGAAGCATTGCACATCTCAAAGGGATCTTAGTATTTCCCATTCAAAAAGGGTCTTTACCTTCTTCACATTTATTGAGATTCCATTTTCAAAGACAATGTATCCAAGGAGTTTCACTTTTTATTTATGAAAGAAACACTTTTTCAATTTAACATAAACTAATCGCATGTGATGCTCGTGCTTTTTTTTATCTTGAAAAAATATTAGAATGACATCTAAATATCACCATAAAGTCATCTAGGTACTCACAAAAGATATCATTCATTAGATGCTAGAAGGCCACTAGAGCATTTTTGAGACCATGACAACATCTTCAAAGCGACTATACCTTATACGAAAATTTATCTTCCATGTATCACCTTTTTATATTCTAACAAGATTATAAGCCCCATAAAGATCAATATTTGTAAATATGTTTGCACTTTCAAGTCATTTCTAAAATTTTGAAATCAAGACTAAGTCCTCAATAATCGATATACATATGAAGAGAGCCATCTTTATTTTTTATAAATAATATTGGAGCTCCTGTTTGTGACTTCAAGTATCACATGAAACCCATTTTTATCAATATATGTATATGGGTCCACAACTTATAGATTGGGCCAAAGTGTGCCTAAGCTCCCTCTTACAATTCGACTGCATGATCATAAGGTTCATACTCGAGAATTATATCTACTTTCTTCCTTTCAAAAACATCTTGATAATCATGTTACTATAGTGGAAAAGCTTGCATAGCTTTGATAATCATACCAATTGGATTTGCAAATCATATATTAAAAAACTAACGATTTCCTTGATTGCTCTCATGAATGCCTTTATTCCAATGTAAATTAGTCTTGTATTATTTCTTTTAGTAAATTGTGACAACCTTGGTTCTAACCTTTTTAGTTCTCCACTTAAGATTGGGACTATATTGTTTGAGCCAAGGTAGACCAATGAAAATTAGATTGCTTGAAAAACTTACGATGTTGAATGTTACATTTATTATAAAGTCTCTCAATGTTACTTTTATAAGATGAGTTTCGTACTTGATATCACCTGAAGTAATAGGATGGCCGTCTATGACTTCTGCAAGAATTTGGCTATTTCTCCACGATTGTGATACTATGCCCCCTACCACAATAGCCTCAATAAACAAGAAAGTGTATTCTAAGAGTTCTTGATTTTCATCCAATTGCATGGCCCCTATTATGGTGATATCCATGTTTCCCGAAAATAAGAGCACAATAGAGCTTCCTACTTCTAGCCTTGTTAAGACAATGTCGAGTAATATACCCAAGTCTCCACAGTACAAACATAATCCTTAAGAGCATCGTTATTGCTTTTTTTGAATCGATAATAGCTTAAATCAAGCAAAATCAATCTGTACATAAGCTTGATATTGGTTTCTTACCTTCCTTAAGAGGTCATAGTTGTTGTGGTTCTTAAACTTTAAGAAATCCCATGGCTCTTCTCTTAACGGTTCTTAAATAAAAAATGAAATCACTTAATGTGTGAATCTTTGACATTGTCAACAAAAGACATTTTATATCATCAATCAATTTCCAACAAAATAATTCTTATGCCAAGTAAAATCGCAAGTTGTCGAAATTCAGATGCATAAAATGATGTCAATCTAGATCCTTGACATTAATTTCTTATTTTGGTCTCAACAACTCTACCTCTATCAATATCTCCAAAGATAGTTAAGAATTCTTGAATAAAAACTTTAAAATCATAAAAGTATATGAAATTCATTCTTAAGTAAGGGTGCAAACCAAGAGAGTGTCATACCTAAGAGAAGTGGATCATTAAGCCCCACCTAAGAAGAATCATCAAGATAGCCCTCAAGCTCAATGCAAATTAGCAAACACATTTGTTGCGAAAAATCTCTAAACTTTGAACTTGTTGCATCAAACTTTTCAAGGTTACTAACTTTTGACTCCTTCCTATAACTAGAAGGACAACTACAAGGTATCAAAATACCTTCACATTGATTTGCCTCTCATAGTCCTTGAAGTTGATTTTGAAGGTATTGGATAGCTAATCCCAAAGATTGGGATTTCTTCTCATGTTATCGCGTATTATTCTCACAAAGTTCTTGAGTTTGTTCTTGAATATTTTGTAAAGTAGTGATTAGACTTTTCATCACAATATCCATCACAATTAGTGATGCCAGGAGGCATATTTCACGGTGGATTCCGTGCCACGGTGGATTCCGTGAGGTTTTACAGTGGATTCTGTAAACTTTGATGACCGGGGCTCATATACAATGTGGATTCTTTGTGCGAGAAGTTGATGGGAACGCCTATCCTTTTCGGGCGTTTCATTAATTTAGTGTGTACATGGGTGATTCCGCAAAATGCATAGTAAATTAATAAACGTTTATGAGTTTAGAGTGCGCACTCGTAATAAATTAAGGTTAGGATTGATTTCTAACCATTTGATTTATTTATGTAGCTGAAGACTACTAGGTATTCACTTTTTGTCGGTTTAATTGTATTATTTTACTAACAATTGTGAATGCTTCAGTTGATGTGTAGAGATAGTAGCAGTGGCGGAGGAAAGCATTAGAGGATAGCGAGTATTCGATTTATCATTTATATTTTGATGGGCGCATACCTTAGGCATGGCGTCTATATTTTGTCACGCCTATTTATTGAGGCGTTGGATATTTATTTATTATTTTGTATGCGCATGGGCGCACGATTATGTTATTTGTATTTGGGCATTGTATTGGGTATGTCTGACTCTTTGGGCACCGCCCATTAGCTTTATTTCTATTTTGTGCTAAAGCAAACTCAAAAGCTAAAAGCTTGCTATTTTGTAATTTGGGCTATTATTTGAGCTTGAAGATGATTAATACATAAAATACATGCTTTGTGGAGCGCTCACACAAGGCATGGGGGGAGATTGCACCCAATTGGTCTCTTGTTCATGTCGTGCATGCTTTTTACCTTGAGTTTTGTGCAAAAAGTAGAGTTCATTTGTTCTTGGGGACCTTCCGGCATTCACTACGCGAGCGTACAGCATTCGATCTGCGCACTAGTGGTATCAGAGCGAAGCTGAGATCAAGAGCTTCCAATCGCTACCCATCTTGTGCAAAGGCAGAGCTCCTGGAATGATCGAGCTCTACGGTCAATCTCGTCGCGAACGGTCGATACGGGTGGATTCCTGGCGATCAAGAACCTCTGTTTCCATCATCAGATCGCGAAGGACCGGCTTGTAGCAGCGGAGGACCACTCCTACATCCTCACATACAAGTCGTGGAGTTACAGAGATAAGTCTCAAAATTTTCATATCTTCAAAGCTTAAAAACTAAAGCTTACAAAGCTTAGAGAAGCTTAAAAGCTTCTCAATTTCGATTCGACGTATCAGAGGAGGTCTCCGAAATTTACGCCAGGCTGAAAAAACGCCCCCTCCCCCCTAAATTTCGTCGTTTTGATCAGATTAAGCTTAAAGCTTAATCACTTAAGCTTTCAATCATATAAGTCATATCAATTCTGCAAGTCACACAAAAGCTTACAAGTTCTGCAAGTCTTTCAAGTCTAAATCCTACAAGTCAGATAAATCAATCAAGTTCTGCAAGTCTTGGTACTCTGCAAGTCACGTAAGTCTGCAACTCTGCAAGTCAAACAAGTCATCTGAAGTCAGAACTGACTTGTGCTCAAAACTCATAGAAGGGTTGTTCCTGCGCAGAAACTCCGAACTGCAAAGTTGTTCATTGAAAGGTACTATTCGCATATGCAGGTTTGCTGAACCATTTTCAGCACATGCAGAAGGATAAAACGCAGATTTTTCAAAGATTACAAATCCGGCAATAGCCAAAGACGAAGATTGTGAAAGCCACACACAAAAATATATAAGCCTTAAACACCCGATCTTGAGCTACGCTCATCCCGCTAATTTGATTTTAAGAGTGTGAGGTCTTTTGAGTTTTGCAGGATTACGGAATCACATATGGATGATTTAATGGCTGAAGGTGATCTTCCTGAACCTACGATGGAGCAAAAGCTGGACTTAATTATGATGCAGTTGAATGAAGAACGACGAGCTAGGCAAGCATTGCAAGTTCAATTGGCTAATTTACAAAGGACGACTACCGACAAAGACGAACCTCAATCTGAATATCTTATCCGACATACCATCGACGCGACTCTCGAAGCTCAATCCATCCGCAAGGAAACAAAGATAAGTAAAAGAAATTTCAAATTTCGTACTTTCAATGGCACTCGAGATGGAAAAACTGTTCTTGCATTCATCAGTCAGTTTGATGACTACTTTCATGAGGAAATATATGCAGAAAAAGATAAAATCAAGTGTGTCACTAATCATTTAGTGGATAGAGCATCTCTTTGGTGTACCGTGGTTCGTAAAAGTATAGATTATCCCACTACCTGGGAGAATTTCAAGAAGAAGTTTATGCAGAATTTCCTTCCTCCACAATTTCATGAAAAAACCATAAAGCAATGGGACTTTCTTCAGCAACGAGATTGTGAGCCTATTCCTCAGTACATCGAACGCTTTTGGAATGCATTACTCTAGTTACGCATGCTTGAAGACGTACCTGAAGCGACACACAAGCGCAAGTATATGTCTGGACTACTTGGGCATTACTACGCTGAAGTTAATATGTTCAAGCCTGTAACTCTTGAAGACGCAATTTCATTAGCTCATGACACTGAAGACAAGCTTCGAGGTAGAGACAAGCGTCCACAGCAATTCCAAGCCAATGGTAACTATGGAACTAAGCAATTCAACTCAAATTTTAGAAGATTTAATCAAGGTCGTTTTCCTTCATCATCTTTCCGTAAAACTTGGGCAAAACCACCTGCTTTACCATCCAATACCAATCAAAACCCCAAGCCTATTCCACAGTCAAATCCTAATATTCCTAGACTTCCTGCCATTGCAAACAATGTAACCAAAGCCAAGCATATAGTGTGTTATAAATGCCACCAACCTAGACATCTAGCAGCAAATTGCCATTCGAAGAAGCCATCTGTCCATATCAACTACCTTGGAGCAATGGAAGATGACGAACAGGAAGAAATGCTTGATTTCACGGAAGATGAAGACGACATTACCACTCCTTCGGATACTTTACCAGGTATGCCAACTCCACATTCTTTATTGACAATGAAATGTTTAGTGCATGGAAAAGAAAAGATTATTTTGCATGATGATGGTAGTACTCATGATTTTATTTCTGCAAAGCTAGTGAAAGAATTGAAGTTACAAACTGTTCCTACGCATTATCGCATTAAAACAGCATTCTTAGGCACTAGGTATAATGGAACACAGGAAGTGCATGACTTAGAAATTCAAATTGGTGAATACACTGAAAGAAGAAATTTTCTAGTTGTATCACTACAGTCTAGTGATATTATTTTAGGTATGCCTTGGCGTCATCAGCATAATCCTGATATAGATTATTTCACACATTCGATTAATATTCAATTTCAAGGAAAACATATTACATTATATGGTATGCATGCATCTAATGCTTTTCCACTGCTTTCTCATACTCAAGCTAAACGTGCATTATGCAAAAGTAGTAAATCTTATCTCATTTGGGTGAATGAACTGCAAGTTAAAGAAAATCATATGCACCCTAGGCATAAAGAATTTCTTGCACAATTTAAAGACTGTTTTGCAGAAGATCTACCACCTGGTTTACCTCCTTTACGTCCAGAAGACCATAAAATAGATTTGATTCCTGGTACACAACCACCTTGTAAAGCACCATATAGGCATAACCAGATAGAGCAAAAAGAAATTCAAAATCAAGTTGAGGAATTACTAAATAGAGGATTGATTAGACCTAGTAGTTCTCCATTTGGTGCACCTGTTTTGTTAGTAAAGAAGAAAAATAATACCTATCGTATGTGCATTGACTATCGTGCTTTAAATAAGATCACTGTAAAGAATAGGTATCCAATTCCTAGAGTCGATGACCTTATGGATAAACTGCAAGGTTCTACCATATTTAGTAAAATAGACCTTAAATCTGGTTATCATCAGGTGAGATTAGATAAGTCTGACATATTTAAGACTGCATTTAGGACACAATTTGGTCATTATGAATTTTTAGTGATGCCTTTCGGATTGACTAATGCACCTGCTACATTTAATAGAATGATGAACCGTATATTTTTGAAATATCAGCATTGTGTTATTGTCTTCTTTGATGATATTTTGGTGTTTAGTCAAAATGAGAAAAAACATTATGAGCATTTGTCATTGGCTTTCAAGTTATTAAAAGATAATCAACTGTATGCCAATCCGGAAAAGAGTGAGTTCTTTAAAACAGAAATTGAATATTTAGGTCATATCGTATCATCAGATGGTATTAAGGTTGACCCTAAGAAAATAGAAGCAATATTGAATTGGCCTATACTTAAAAATGTGCATAAGTTACGATCATTCCTAGGTCTTGCTAGTTTCTATAGGAAGTTTGTGTGTAATTTTTCATTACTTGCTTTGCCTTTGACCAAACTTTTGAAGAAAGATATTGTTTATCATTGGTCCGATAATCAACAGAAATCCTTTGACTTATTGAAACATGCATTAACCCATGCTCCTGTATTACAATTGCCTGATTTTAATAGACCATTCTTTTTAGTAGTGACTGATGCTAGCGGATCTGGAATAGGAGCCGTACTTATGCAGAACAATCATCCTATAGCCTATTCTAGTTGTAAACTGAAACCCTCTGAACTGAAATATTCCACATATGATAAAGAATTATTAGCTGTAGTACAAGCCTTAAGACAATGGAAACACTACTTAATGGGCTCTGAATTTATAATTAAGACCGATCAACAAAGTATTAGACATTTACTTAGCCAACCCCAAATATCTGACCGACATATCAAATGGGCAGCCTTTATTCAGAGTTTTCATCCTATCATTCAATATCAACCCGGTAAAGAAAATATAATGGCCGATGCATTAAGTAGAAGACCCACCATTCATAATATTTCTGTTATATCATTTGATTTTTTAACTCCTATGAAAGATACTTATCATCAGGACATTACTTTTCATGCTGATTGGAATAAATTAGTTCAAAATAACTGGATTCATATTGATTCACTGTCTTATAATGATGGATTCATGTTTTATGAAAAGAGATTATGTGTTACAGTTCCATTCAGATCTTTTATTTTGAATGAGATTCATTGTCCTCCATATCAAGGTCATAGAGGTATCATATCTACTTTACGTACATTAACTAAAGATTTTTATTGGCCGTATATAGACACTGATGTATCTAACTTTGTTTCTGAATGTTTAATTTGTCAAAGAGTTAAGAGACATCATGGTAAACAGTATGGATTACTTATGCCTTTATCTATTCCATCGAGACCATGGGAACAAATTTCTATGGATTTTATTACTGGTTTACCTAATACTAAAGCTAACCATGATATGATTTGGACAGTAGTAGATAGGTTTAGTAAACAATCATATTTCATTCCATGTAAGAAAACTTTAACAGTAGCACAATTGTTTTTTAAAACTGTTTTTACTAACCATGGATTACCAAAAGTTATTATTTCTGATCGTGATTCTAGATTTTGTAACAACTTTTGGATTACTTTGTTTGCTAACCTAAGCACAAAGATTGATTTTTCATCTGCATTTCATCCTGAAACTAATGGACAAACAAAAGCCACTAATAGCACTATTTTAGATCTTCTACGTGCTTATACTATTTCTAAACCACAGACATGGGACACACATTTGCATTTATTACAGTTTGCATATAACAATACACCTCACACATCTACAAAGAAAGCACCGTTTGAAGTGATTTATGGTTATAGATTGTCTACACCTGTTGCATCTTTATCAAATAAAATTCAAAGTGCTGATGATATTACTAGTATGCACACTACTATTTTTGATGAGGTTAAAGACATGATTGCCAAAGCCCAGCAATCATATACCAAACAAGCCAATAAGAAAAGACAAGCAATGAATTTCAAAGTTGATGACTATGTTTGGTTGAGAATAGAAAAACGTAGATTACAAAGTGTAGATAGACATCCAGTTGTGAAATTAGCCCCTAGATTCTATGGACCATTTAAGATCATTCACAAAATTAATGACAATGCATTCAAGTTAGAATTACCACCTCACTGGAAAATTCACAACACATTTCACATTAGTTTATTACGACCCATTAGAGGCTAATTACCTGTACACCCTGTTTATGAAAACCCACCTTTGTTAGAGGAAGAGACTGAAATACTTGAACCTGAAGCTATCATAGACACTGACTTTATGACCACTAGAGCTGGCCGAAGATATTCTAGATATCTAGTCAAATTTAAGAACCATCCTGTAGAAGAAGCCCAATGGATACACGCTAGAGACTTAAATGCTTTCCCCACTCTGTTAGCTCCACATTGAGCTAATAGCAATTGAGGTCAATTGCTATCCCACCTCGGGGGTATGATGCCAGGAGGCATATTTCACGGTGGATTCCGTGCCACGGTGGATTCCGTGAGGTTTTACAGTGGATTCCGTAAACTTTGATGATCGGGGCTCATACACAAAGTGGATTCTTTGTGCAAGAAGTTGATGGGGACGCCTATCCTTTTCGGGCGTTTCATTAATTTAGTGTGTACATGGATGATTCCATAGCGGGTGATTCCGCAAAATGCATATTAAATTAATAAATGTTTATGAGTTTAGAGTGCGCACTCGTAATAAATTAAGATTAGGATTGATTTCTAACCATTTGATTTATTTATGTAGCTGAAGACTGCTAGGTATTCACTTTTTGTCGGTTTAATTGTATTATTTTGCTAACGATTGTGAATGCTTCAGTTGATGTGTAGAGATAGCAGCAGTGGCGGAGGAAAGCATTAGAGGATAGCGAGTATTCGATTTATCATTTATATTTTGATGGGCGCATACCTTAGGCATGGCGTCTATATTTTGTCGCGCCTATTTATTGAGGCGTTGGATATTTATTTATTATTTTGTATGCGCATGGGCGCACGATTATGTTATTTGTATTTGGACATTGTATTAGGTATGCCTGACTCTTTGGACACCGCCCATTAGCTTTATTTCTATTTTGTACTAAAGTAAACTCAAAAGCTAAAAGCTTGCTATTTTGTAATTTGGGCTATTATTTGAGCTTGAAGATGATTAATACATAAAATACATGCTTTGTGGAGTGCTCACACAAGGCATGGGGGAAGATTGCACCCAATTGGTCTCTTGTTCATGTCGTGCATGCTTTTTACCTGGAGTTTTGTGCAAAAAGTAGAGTTCTTTTGTTCTTGGGGACCTTCCCGCATTCACTGCGCGAGCATACAGCATCCAATCTGCGTACCAATTAGACAAGGTCAAGTATATCATCTTAGCAAATTGTTCTGAGAGCAACAAAAACTTGACAAGCACAAGGATTGTTGCCTCACTAATTACAAAAAAATAGCTGGAAGAAGAAATTTTACTTATTTTTTATTACGAAAGAATAAAGTGCAACAATACAAGATTGGTACACAAGGACTTGATATAAAAAAGTAGATCCAATACCAAACAAGAACTAGAGATGCATAGCTTGAATCAAAACTAGATAGAACTTATCTTATAAGAGTCTCACAATGGATATTGGCAAGATTAAAGGAATTGTATCCCAAGACTCCTATTTGTACTAGAGTTGAGAAGGTTAAGGAGAAACGCCTAGATGATATCATGATGACATAAGCATCATCGACATAGACGATGACATAAGCAATGTTGATAAAAGCCAAAAGTGCTCTTTTAGAACCTTCTAGAAAATCTTCTAAGATTTAAGAGTATTCTAAACCTTTCTCTAATCTTCTAAAAGATGCTAGATTTCTTGATATGGTGTTGCTACAAGCCAAAAAGTATGGGGATTAAATCACTTGGTGAAATCAATAACAAATGAGCATGTGCAATGTGAAGCTATACGAGCTATATAAGTGCATAGTTCCATTTAATATTGAAAATGACTACATTACATGTAATTGTATCATATAAATGCTTCAACAATAAGTGCTAAGAGTGCAAATTTGATTTTGTATCAATACTTATTTATCTATGATGTGCGAAGCGTCCTTCTCTCCTCTTGCAACAAATTGATAAGTTCTAGGGTCAATCTCTCCTCTTGCAACAAATTGATGAGTTCTAGGGTCAATCTTTGAGCAGTTCATTTGCCCACAATGTTCATTGTTTGATCACTATGAAGTGGGGGGGCACTTTACTACACAAGTAGTATCTTCAACTTCACCAAGGTGATCCACTGCTCAAAAAGTCCCTCTTGTAGTATGTCATCCAAGCTTCCCATAAAAGAAAAACATGAGAGGAAACAGGTCCTTATTTACCAAACCACTGACCTGAGGGAGATCCACTACCTAAAATATGGCATAGAAATACCAATTCATTATGGACCAAGCCCACCATGCGTAATCTAGACGTATTAGACCAACTAGAGCCATCTTATTGCAACTAGTTGTTGGTGCGTTTAAAAATTTAGGAATAGCCTCTCAACCCAAGTTTTGGAAAGTGATGGCGTGCAGCACTTCGTCCACTAGTGTCCTCCGCTTGGGTTCTCGCACGAAGAAGTTGAATAACTTGCCAACGGCCTCTGGAGGTGATATCGCATGAAGTGCATGTTTGTCCAACCCTATCACGGCACACGATAGACAACCTCGGAGCAACCAGCATCGATTACGCAGATGACGCTGCTTACGTCTGCATTAACTAATCTAAGATAGAGCTAATTCACCGGCTTCTATACATGATCCTTGTGCTTCTACGATGCTACTTGCGTCTGCATTAACTAATCTACGATACCGGCTTCTATAAATGATCTTCCTTTAAGCTGCGCGCCAGGACAGCCGTGCCGTTAGTAGAGCTCGACGAGAAGTAGCAACTTACCTCAACCGTTGGTCTAATCCATTGCCACGTTCTCATTTATGATTCGCTTCTTCAATCCATCCAGTAACTTAGTTTGTCCACGCACTGACCATACTCAGGGCCGTTACACACCGGTTCGCGACCGCCCAAGAATACTAAATCCGGCCAATGAGAAGGCCGGATTTCTAAAAGAGTGCGCCCCCCTCTTACACATTGGGGGTGCCCGGCACGTCGCCTTCTCTGTGTCTTCAATGCTCCCCCCCGCCCCCTTTCTGCGTTCCACAGGGCGGGGGAGCTCCCCCGTCCTGTTCCGTCCTCACCTGGAGACGTCGATTGTGATTGGCCGGAGCTCCTCTGTTGGCCCCAAGGTGGGCTCCAGGACAGAGTGGGCTCCAAGAACCATTCCCGTTGCTATAGCAGCCCGTTCCCGTTGCAGCGCAACCCGTTGTAGCAGCCCGTTTCCGTTGCTACCGCCATGCTCATCAGAGAGCTCTGTTTTCTGCCCACATGAGTGGGCTCCAGGTAGGTGCACCCTGTGGCCGTTGACACACAGGGAGCCGTTGATACACAGGAGCTTCCCTGTGTTGCCCGTTTCACCACATGCATAAATGTACACATCGTGAAGGTTCATCTCTGTATTTTCTGGATTCATCATCCCTCTCTTCGCATGAAAATGTTCACATCGTGAAGGTGGGAAGGCATATTTCATGATGATGCATCCAGCCAGGTCTCTCTCTTTTCCAGAAACCAGTTCAGGGTTTAATCATGGCCAATTGCTTGCATGTAATTTAACCAGTTCAGGGTTTGATCATGGCCAATTTCTTGCATGTAATTTGTAGGCTTCGCAGGTGATTCGCAAGCTTCAACCGAGGGTTTTCTCATATCTCTGGCTCGGAGGCAAAGGTCTTTATCAAATCAGTACTTCACAACATTCACAGGTATTCTCTCTCTCTCTTTCTCTCTCTCTCTCTCTCTCTCTCTCTCTCTCTCTCTCTCTCTCTCTCTCTCTCTTTGATTGCCCTGGTAATCATTAGTTATGATAAGAGCATTAGTTATAAGGAGGGTATGATATATAAAAAATAAAACAAGGCACAAGGAATCTGTAGATTGTGTAAGTCGAATGTTGGAAATGCCTTTGACATATCCATTTTGTCTATAAGATAGCACTTAGGGCTTTTAAGAAAATATGAACTACCTTGAAGGCTGAGGACATCTTTACACACATAATGTTTTGTAACACTCGAGAAGTAGAACTTAAGATTTGAACTTACATACCTTCAGCACTCAACCCATACTCAAACCACTAGGCTATAACCCCATTGGCTATCTTGTCCTTAAGAACCACTAGGTTACAACCCCATTTACAATCTTAAGTGTAAAAGGGTATGGGCTTGAATGGGGTACACACTAGTTATCCATATGTAAAAGGGTATACTTTAAGTGCATGTGGCTCTCGGGTTAAGAGTATCTATATGAAGTCTCGAGTGATCGTCACTCAAGTCAAGAGCCATCCTAGTATTTTGGTGGACTAGAGTTGAGCACTTTAGAGATGTTCACTTGAGCACATGACTTGATTGTGTTGTGGCTCCTCTTATCTATGGTAGTACTCACACCCTACAAGAAAAATGTGCTCTCTTCTTGCCTTTTGCTTGATTGGTCTATGTGTGCGAAGAGGAAGAAACAGTAATTTCTTTTGGATTCTATGCCATTGCACGTAATGGGTGTAATTAAACTTTAAGTTAAATTACTCGAGCAGCAAATCTGATAGTGATTGTGCAAAGGTTGTGGTTATACGGACAAGTAGTGGTTGTATGGCCTTAATTATTCTTTATTGGAAGCAGTGACTGTTACTGGGTTGAAACATGATTCACTAGGTACTTGGGCTAAATTACTTGGCCTTAACTACATTGCGATGAATCCTTTCTTAGTTCCGCTGTATATGTTTGGCATCTATTACAGGTTGACAATGGCTAAAACTTATTGTCTATACATACATCCCATCATTTTGTTTGAATCAATGTATGTGTATAACATTTCCTTTTCTTTATTGTTCTTTAACCATATTGTTTGATATATGTTCATCGTTGCAACGAATCCTTTTTTAGTTCCAATATATATGTTTGGCATCTATTACAGGTTGACAATGGCTAAAACATCTTGTCTATACATACATACCATCATTTTGTTTGAATCAATGTATATGTATAACATTTCCTTTTCTTTATTGTTCTTTAACCATATTGTTTGATATATGTTCATCATTGCAATGAATCCTTTCTTAGTTCCGCTATATATGTTTGGCATCTATTACAGGTTGACAATGGCTAAAACTTCTTGTCTATACATACATCCCATCATTTTATTTGAGTCAATGTATATGTATAACATTTCATTTTCTTTATTGAAATCAATTATTGAAATGTAAATTAAAAAATGGAGTGCATTATGTGAATAACAATAAACTTGTCTATACCTCGCAATCAATTATTGAAATGTAAATTAAAAAAATGGAGTGCATTATGTAAAGAACAATAAACTTGTTTGTACATTCACATAGTGTAAATGATGAATCAATTTTCATGCGTAAGGTGGACGATTGGAATGGATTCTCAAGAGAGCACTCCCATGGAGGAGTATCACCAATTCGTGTCTCAAATGAGCCAAGATGCAATATCCAATAATGACTTCATGTACTTTTCGAGCCAAAGTGTGGGTGTTCCAAACCACATGCCAAGCCACACCGCCATTGGCAATATCCCTGTAAATGTGTTTCCAAACCGCCCTCCTTTGATCAATCCCCGTCCTCCTCAATTCGTACCTTTCCAACGACCAAGACAATTAGGTATAGAGAGACCCACAACAGTACACAATAATGTATTTCTTCGTCCAGTTGTACATAGTCCTCAACATGGTCTCTCACCACCACGACAACAAGAACCAACCAATAAGTTCTTGTGATGCCAACCAAGACTCATGTGAAGAGGTTGACTTGGTTCAGGCTCAAGAACCAATGGTTCCATCTTCCGAGAATGCCACCAAACAACGTCCACGACGAACATCATCGGAGTCTGATGCTCCTAAACCTCCTAAACCAAAGAGGGCGCGGAAAGGAAAGAATCAGAATGACGGTCTTGAGACACAAGATCATACAATAGCCACAAAAAAACCATTTGCGCAATGGAAGGATGCATGGACAGTACAACTCATTCACATCCGAGGATCCATGAGTGTGGAGTTCTCAAAGCCACCGAAGCAAGGAGTGGATATATGGTCCAAGGTTGCCACCCAGCTAGCATCGCTATTTCCAGAGTTTGACAAAGATGGTGAGGCATGCAGAAAACGTTGGGGACGCGTTTATGAGTCATACAGAAAGGATAAGGCCCACAATGCCATATCAGGCAATGATCGCAGAATCATTTGTCAGTGGTATGATATTGTAGATGAATATATATGGAATCGTGCCAATGTTGTTAGCGATGCACATGCCTCATCTGTTGGTGGGTTGTCTTCGTCAGAAGACAACAATACATCAGTCTCCAATGATCAAGGTGACCACACCCAAGAAGACATTGGCTCCAATGAGCCTTCGAAGATCGTGCATGATCAAACAACCAACCAAGGAGCACGCAATAAAAAGGGTAGAAAGATAGAGGAGTCTCTCAGTGACATGGCTAGCACCGCCCGATCGATGTTAGCCAACCAAAAATCAAACCTTGAGGAAAAAAAAACATTTGAAGAGCGCAAGCTCGTTATCATGGATACACTTGCCTCCTCAGTATCTGGTCTATTAGATGTAATCAAAAGTCTTAAAAAGGAATAATGAATTCAACTGTAGATGAATTTGAAACTTTTTAAAAAATAAGTTTTTTATTCTGCCTTCACATCTCTCTTCAAGTGTCTCATAAGGTTTTGTCTAATCTTTTGACAAGTGAATGGACGACGAAAGTCTTTTGATAATGTGTGTCATCGGTGTTGTAGTCGCTGTCATAGCAATGTTTCAACTTTTGTTGAGTGATTTGGATGACGGGGACGATGATAGCATGCTATTGCATACTTTGATGGAGTGCATGGCTCAAGGTTACGTTGCACGTCGAGCCAGGATAGGTCAGCGAAGGCACGATCGACGGTCATGTTGGGCCTATCAAAGACCACAAACTTTTATGAAGCAGGGGCTTATGGGGAGTTATACAAACCGAATGTTTAAAAGCAGGTTACGAGTTAGCAGGAGTACATTTGAATATCTCATCGCGAAATTAGCACCACAAATGCGACGCAAGAATACGAACTATAGAAGGGCAGTACCTGTGGAGAAGCGGGTCTGTGTCGCTCTGCATCGCTTGGCAAGCGGCTCAAGTTTGGGACTAATAGCCGATTTGTACGGAGTCTCAACTTCGTTTACACAACTGGCTGTTTTGGACTTTTGCGATGCACTGGGTGCTTCTGGGTTGCATAGTATGTATGTAAAGTGGCCTTCCCCACAACAAATGCAAAAATATGCTGATGCATTTCAAGCCCTTCGAGGCATACCATATGTTATTGGTGCAGTAGATGGTAGTCATATACCCATAATTGCCCCAAGGGAGAACCACGAAGATTATTTTAATAGGAAGGGCTTCCACTCTATTATTCTACAGATAAGCGTGACACCCAATTGTGTTGTTTGGGACTATGACGTTGGCTGAGCAGGTTCTATACACGATTGGAATGTTTTTCAATGTTCAGACCTAGGAAAACGATGCACAAACAAAGCTCTGGGACAATACTGTCTACTAGGCGATTGTGCTTATCCTGCACGCTTTTGGATGCTTCCTCCTTTCAAGGGTAGTAAGAATGGACTATCTCCGGAACGTTATTATTGGAATTATATACAATCAAGTACTCGTATGCCAGTTGAAAGGGCATTTGGCATCCTTAAACCGCAATTTCGTATATTGTTAAAGAGATATGACATGCTTTTATAAAATGTCCCAAAGATGGTGGCAACATGCATTGTTCTACATAATATATGCAGTGCATGGAGATGGTTTTGATGATGCATGGATACATGAAGCGACAACAGAACTTGATAGAGAAAGTAATGCGGCTCATCAAGACATGGACCAGCAAAATAGTTTGAGGAATGGATTAGCAGAGGTTGCTATGCTAACTAACACAGGTACCACACAAGCAATACAAAGAGCTCAAGCAGCGGAGCCAACACAAGAGGCAATCCATCTTGGGGAGGCATCTCAAAGAGATAACATTGCTCGAGCCATGTATCAAGAGAGGGAGAGCGCAAATGTAAGAACAATATTTGGTGATTCTGACTCTGCGAAAGAGATGGACGACAAAGACAATGGTGAGTAAACACAATCACATCCAAGTAAGTAATTTTCAGCCCAAATTATTAAGCACAATCACATCCAAGTAAGTAATTTTCAGCCATCCTTGCATGATTTTTTTAAGTTTTATGTCATCCTTGCATCTGCAACGCAGGTGGAAAGGTGGAAAGAGAGGTGGTGTGCTAAAAAAATTTCCCTCTTTCCACCTTTCCGCAGAGAGCTCGGTAGAGCCATGCCTCAACAACATGGCGAAAGGGTTCAACTCCCCTACTCTCTTGGAAGCGAGTGAGCTTCCAAAAGCATGAATAGTAGTCACCATAGAAACAAATATATTGGCGCAGAAAGCAACGACGCAATAAGGTCATAATCTTGGAGTTCTTTGGTAGGAAAAACCTCATATTCATGTTTTTAGTTTTTTTTGTGATTTTTTTTAAAGGTTTATTAGTCGGTTTAAAGTGTTTAATCAAGTATTCTAAAAATAATTATTATGAGAATGATGATCAACATCCGTAGCGTCCCTTCATTCACATACAATTCAGGAAGTGTCTGCTGGTAGGTGGTGGCCGGTGTGTAAACTATTGTGGACGGAAGATGGACGAACACTTATTGATAACGAAAAGTGTCCACTGCCCAGTGTGTAAGCAGGTGGCGGACAAGTGACCGCCCAAGTCAAATTTTCCTGTGCCCACAAACTGGGCACAGATTGGGCGGGCAATGGCGGTGTGTGACCACCCTCAACTAGGCACATAGCACCCAGTGTACCAGTCCTAGATACCATTGCTGCAGAACGCTAATGACCACGACGCTAGACCTATTTGTATGCAGTCTACTTTGGTAAAGCAGTGCAGCATTTACCATGTTATAAACTTACAGCAGTCGTGACTAGCACCTCGAGAAGAGCTTCACATGTACTTCCAGACAAGTCTCAAATCTCTTCAATTGAATAGAAGACCACACGGATTGGTTGCTCTGACGCATTCTACCAGCGCTGCAAGCTGAGAGGCTTGCATAGGAAGCCGTGTGAAAAGTGTCAAGCTTGAAATGGTACTACAAGCTGCAGACTTTCTGAGATTGATGAGAGCCATCCTCTATGACATTAAGCATGTGTAATAATATGAGCCCATTATGTGGCTTTAATCATGTCCAAAAATGTTACAGTATTGACATACCAAGCTGCCTCGAACCGATAGCTTGTAAAGAACCTCAGAGTTTGCTTTTGTATAATCCATTCTATATTTTACAGACTGTAAAATCAAGCCTCAAAATCGATGGGCAGAACCATCCATCCGGTTGTGAGCAAAAAGGACAGTCAGGCGTTCTATTCACATGCCAAAAGGCCCCTCCTGCCGAAGCAATCGCACCCAGGAAAGAAAAAACCCCTCCTAGACACCATCCTTGGAAAGGTGAGTGCAAGAACATACGCATGTAGTTAGTCTGAGAGCCACGGAAGGTCTTCAGCCTCCGAGTCTTCGACCTTGCTGCTGAGTCCGTTAACATTTCCTTGCTGGAGAAGTGTTATATCCTCTTCTTGATCAAGCTCAGTGTCCTGGTCTCCATCATCTTCATCTTCAGGTGCAGTAGCCATGTCGTCGTGTTGCCCTTCATCTAGCCCATCCTTGGCAAACTTCTTTTTCTCTTCATGCTGCAATTCTAACATTTGATCTTCAGTTCTTGGAGATTGACAGATGCAAGCTGAAGGATTTTCAAAGAACTGTCCTCTTCCTGATGTCAACTCATATGGTTCTCCCATGTAACCTTTCTGCACTTTCCTCAGCTTTGAGGCAAATGCATCCCACGTCATATTTGGCTTTGCCAGAAAAAGGGTCCCCAATCTCCTCGAATTCGGCCGAATAGTGCGCTTATGACCGAAAAATCGCCTGCAGAAATCAATCACACGTTTGGAAATCATGTGAACTGCATCCAGTCTCCAAGATTCTCATTTCAATAAGAAAACACACCACATCTTGAATGACCTTCACCTTCGAATGAAACCCTCTTCCCCTCTATACAAGGCTTTTATGTGACTCCAACACTTTCATCTCCTATTACAAAGAGTTTTGATTAACCATGCTTAATAAACACACTTGTCTGTCTTCAATATCGTTCCTCTTTTTACTCATTCCTTTTCTGAAAATATAGCTAGTGTCACTAGTTGATCAAATACTTTGGCTGGATCATTAAACTTTCGAAAGGTACGATGAACGAGCAAAAGGGACTACCTGCGTCCTGCAAGAATGCGTGCCATATTGCCGTTGTTGTTTGTGACAAACACATCGCTTTCGTCACAGACGAGGTAGTCTATTGCTGCCAGGCGTGAAGAGTAGTCAGCGAAGGGTTGCAGCTCTTCTTTACTTGCCAAAGAGTCTTTGGTGTAGAAGTTTGGAAACAGCTTTTTCAAGGGGGCCAAAGTACTCTCTCCACCGTAGACTACTCCTGATGCGACATAGAGATGAGAATCAGCACCGAATCCCAAGGCACGTAGCATTAGCCCAACCTCCTCCGGCGTAAGGGGACACTTCCCATTGCGTCGCTCCTTGTCTGGGTTTCGTTGCTGGAAATTCAAACATGATTTACTCAGACGCATAACGTCTTCAATGACAGAACCACTGCAAAGCATGCCCCGTTCCCTAGTCAGTTACCCATTCGTTTTCAGTGACTTGCTTACATGTAATGTCTTCCATCTCTTACGAATCAAGCCCAGTTCTCTTACTTCCTTGTCACCACCCCCATAGTAACATCCTGAGAAAGCTAGCATGTCAGGCTCAAACCTGCATACAAAGATGAGTAAGAGAAAGAGACTTTTTGAGCAAAACTATTGGTGATACAACACAGGTAGGCATTAGCCAGCTACAACAATCAAGAGCTCCCGGTCACTGTTAAATGGACTGAAAAATACCTCAAGTGGAGTGCAATGTACCGGCCACTTCTCTGCCTCAACCTTTCCACCAATTTATCGCCCATTGCTTTGATTGATGCAGTAAAACGCAATGCATTATAATTGGCCCTGCAGCGAAGCTTCTGTAAATCGTCGTCCAATCTGTTTGAAAGCCTATAGTCGAACTTTGTCAATCGGATGGCCTGTAAATAGTCGGGGTTCATAAATAAGTGTTCTTCTATGAAGGCGATGCTTATGTCGGATCTGTAAAAGTGCAAATAAATGCATACAAAGAGACAAGGTAGCAATGCCAGCTATTCATCATAAATAGGAATATGGCACAACAGAAAATACCACCATTACATGAGAGGCACTTTTGCAAATGCAATGCTGTTGTATAAGCAGATGAACTTCAGAAAGCTGTAGACAACTACACAGTTATGCCACAAGCATAAGCACAAAGAAGAGGCAAAATGCTACATTCCACCATTTACAATGAAGAGTCAAAAAGTACGACATTTTCCTCACACTTCAAACACCAACCTTTTTCTTGTGTAACACAGGCAAAACTTTATCCAGAAAATATTGGGGGGCACATTTCCTTGGCACACGGGTTGAGTAAACTCTGTCCTCTGAAATATCTAAATTTGCAGGTAACTCTCTTAGGATGGGTACATCTGGTTTAAGCGTCGCAATAAACCAGTCCACATCAAATATGTCACTGAAATTGCTGCATGGCAAGAACAAATATATTGGCAATACATTCAACCAAGGAAAAGCTGACAAAGTAATACTTCTACCCCCCCAAAAAAAAAACCACCAACATGTAATAATCAATGACCTAATAACGAGCTGAAGATCTGTTCAAGTTAGTGCTGCACTTTTTTCAAGTCAATCTTCTAATCACAATTACATGCTAGCAGGGTAAAGTCACAAACAAGCCCCTCTTTTAGAGACAGCACATCAACACTATAATACCTGCCAATATATCGCTCTCTCTACCTCCCCACATCGCCTCTCCACCTCCCCAACATCGATATTTTCTCTCCTCAACTCATACCTTGCAAGAAACCAGTGATTCTAGGGTTTGGTGGACATTGACATGCAAAATGACCAAGGTTCAGGGGACATCCTTGTGTAAAATGACCAAGGTTCAGGGGACATTGACATCCTAGCCTACTTTGTGTATGGAAATACTTCAATGGAGTCATCCTTGTGTAACTAACCCCTGCCCAAGAAAAACGATTCTCCCAACAATGGGAAAAAGGAGCTAGGATTTGGATCTGTTTTCTTCCATTTCTGTCGGCTTTATAGCTAAACTGCTATATTTTTGTCCGGTTTATCTCAAGAAGACTAGGAAAAGCTTTGACCTGGATTTCAGAATTCTGGCCTTGAAAATTACACTAAAGGACGGTGTCTGTAAATTCTTAAGAACTACATTCTCACAACTACGTCATCTATGGACTTGACTCTTATCCAACATATTATAACTTTAGATATTTTGTGTTGCATTATTATTTTGATACCTTCCTAATCTCATTTCATGATACACAGCTAAAGTTGGTTGCTTTTCATTGTTAAAATTTTGTTGTCTTTGGGTATTGTTTTACAAGAGGCCAAATGCTATGAGGTCTTAATCTGAGTTTTGCCATAAATGTGAGTTTGTGCATTCTCGATCGTAGATGGTTGCTTGATATGCAAATTCTGAATTGGAATTCTGAGATACATATTCTAGAGAGTATAAGAATACAGTCATGATTTGGCAAGTATTTACAGGATTGGGTTACACCAATGTAATAGCTTGTTCAACTTTTTTGAAGTCTAATGCCTAATGCTACATTCACAATACTCATGACAGCTGCTGATATATATAAACTGATTTGCATACTAAGGTTAAACTCAACCTGCTATCTTTCCAAAATGACTTGTGATCCAAGCGAGGCACCACTAAGGTCGCATTCAGTATCCATGCAACTACCACAGCATCGATGATCTGTCAAGGTTTGAAAAACCCAGAGTCTTTGAGGCTGGCAAAAATTAAACTCCAGAATAGAGCATCGAAGTCACACAGCAAAGAGTAAGAAAAACAAGACTGAATCGTGTCAGCTTACTCCGGTTCTTTGCTGATTAAGGCCGCCACTTGTTTGAATCAAAAGATACCCATTGGTTTCACTGTTGAGTA
Source organism: Lygodium microphyllum (assembly GCF_053477565.2). Classification (NCBI taxonomy): domain Eukaryota; kingdom Viridiplantae; phylum Streptophyta; class Polypodiopsida; order Schizaeales; family Lygodiaceae; genus Lygodium; species Lygodium microphyllum. The sequence continues at coordinate 63,332,184 of NC_141160.1, forward strand.
CATGTCCTGCATCCCATAACAAGGAAAAGTAAAATTTCTCTGTAAATTAACTAATTTCTATAGGCATACTAGTAAACCAAAAGGTCGACGTGTTTCCTTTTCCCTCTGGTTGTTCATGATTCCAAACAAGTTCGAATGTGTAACGCATAGAAGCAGTTTTGCAATACTGTGGCTTGTGGAGCAGCAAGCTCAAGGGGCTTATTGTAGATCTGCATGCCCTTGAAAGTATGGGGGAATTGAAAGAAAACAAAACAGCACACTTACACACTCTTACCCAAGAGGGAGTATGGCCAATGGAGCAACTTGCGATGGATGAAATCAAAAGTCTGGAGAAAACTCCAAAGATTTCTTTCTTTACTTATACTTTGTCAAGATCCAGGAAGTACTAAAGTGGCCAAGCACAACATTAAGAGAAGGCCAAGCAAAAAACCATGAAGCAATTGATAAAGGTCCATATGCCCTGTACAAGACGCCTTGCTTTCACACTACCTCCGAGAGTTGCTGCCTATTGCAGAACTGCTGCACACCTCATTAGATCAGTCCTCATCAGGTGCAACCCTAAACTTTTGGGACAGAGCAGGCTACACTGCTGTACAGCAGCTGATCTCCAACACTCTCCTTTAGTCTCTTCACATTATTGAGCTAAAAAACGCATTGTAAACTGATTAGCTCTTTAAAACAGCCCCAAAACATCCAAAAGTTTCATTAAAGGACTGCCTTCCTAGAGAGTGTGTCCCATAAGCCAAACCCTAACTTGGGAGGATCCACTCATCTACAAATAGACAAGCTGCCCACCACTCAGACCTATCCTTGTCTTGCAAGTTTTTCAGAGACCAACTCTCTTCCACCAGCTGTCCAGCCCTTGGCAACTGCTGCCACATTCCCTCCAGCCCTTGATACCCTATTTCCAGCTGTCGCCTTGCTGCCAAGAGGTCACACATGGCTGTGTTTGCCTGCCTGCCTTCACCAGCTGCTGCCCCACTTCCTTCATCAGCCCGTGTTTACAGGATCTGCAGGCCACCCTGCATCAGATCAGCCTTCTCTAGCCATCACACAACTCTTGCTTGCTGCCAGTGATCAGCAGCCTCTGTCTCCGGGTAGTTGCACTGCTGCATTTACCAGATTCAACCCCAAAGACCATTGCGTTTTGGTTTTCCAGCTTGTTGCCTTCCACTTTCAGCATCATCTCATCTTTGATTGGGGGTTTACAGACCTTGAAATCCATCTCCAGCACACATCACTCTCTCACTACCCCCACTCCTTTGCCTTTGAGCATCTTGTACACTCTTTCCTTGATTTACAGCATTCATTTACTCACTTCAGAGTTATCTTTCTTCTTTGTTTGTGCTTGTGTTTTTTCCTTTTGTGTTTTATGTTTTGTGTTTTTGTCTAAGTTATTGTGTTTTAGTCATGTTCATATATTTTGAATTTTTCTCCACACAAACCTAGCATCACTTCAGAGCCAGTGCTCTTCTAAAGGCTTGGTTTGTGCGAGATACACAAACAACACATAACCAATCCACAATGATTAAGGCTCCCCCTTCTTAGGATCCTGTAGTATCTTCTGGGGCTCCTTCATCACTAGAGACCATTAGTAGATATTATGAACTCAACGAGGAGAAGGATGCTTCACCTTCTTCTTCTTGGCTGGATACAAGTTTCATGACAAATGAGTTTAAAGAGTACATGTGTATCATGTATGGCCACTATCGCTCTACATCTCTTGAAAACCTTGCAAATACATCCAAATCAATTGGTGAGGCCAGTCACTTCTCCAATCAAGGAGGACATAAGACATCTGGGATGACTAGCAATCCATCTTCTTCATCACAACCACGCCCTATGTTGGGTTTGTATAACCCTTTTGAGTCACATAACTCAAAGCCCTCCCTTGTTTACGCTTTTGGTATGCAAGAACCAAATCACGACTGGCCCTATGCAAACCCTTGATTGACTCACCTCATAGTAACACGGAATGGTCATTCTCTAGCTTACTATTCGTCCCCATACCGTCTTAGTCTCATCCCATCCATGTCGCCATCCCCATCTAGAGGGACTGAGGGGAATACCCCTTGGGAGTGAGGGGATTATCCCCCCTCGCTCACCCGGCCTCATGGTGATAAGGAATGGCAATTCAACTCCTTGTCCCCATTCCCATCCCTATCTCCAAACCCCATCCCATGTTACTATGGCTCACGTTGACCATATTGAGCTCTCCATCCACAAATGTCAAGTTAATACAAGGGTTGCTTCATGAGCTTCACTGTCAATATAGCTCTTTTTCCTAACATCCGATCATTGGAGTCATCTTCTTCCATTCTAGGGTCACCTCCTGCCCCTACCCCCTTCCTCCCTGCCCTCTCAAACTTAAGACCACTTCCCCACCTTCTTGTGAATTTCATTGGCATAGATCTACTCATGGACACATGCGATGGTAGTTCCTTAGGATACTCTAGGCTAGTGCACCACACAAAGACCAACATCAAACTCCTTCTCGGCCGAAGGGGGGTGTTGAGCTTAAAAGTTAAAAATGCCATGTACAGTGATTAGCTCTTTAAAACAGCCCCAAAAACATGATCATTACAAAAATTAAATGACTGCTTTCCTAGAGTGTTTGTGTCCCATAAGTCAAACCCTGACTTGGAAGGATCGACTCATCTATAAATAGACATGCTACTCACCACTCAAACATATCTTGTCTTATAGATCTTCAATCATCAACTTGTTGGGTGTAACAGCCCTTGCGCTACTCCCGTGTATATATTTATTTACACATGTGAACACACCCTTGGTTGTAAGTGTACCATACCCTAAGTATAAATACATTCTTTTATTATTTGTCTACCACACTAGTACACACCCATCCCTTTACTCTTCACTCTCTCACTGCACTGAACAGTTGCACACGCCTCGATTGATGTGCACATTTCCTAGTGCTTCCTCTCACACTCTTCAAACTAGTATTAAAGCATCCATAAACATGTCTGCGTTCTTGAGGACCGGGACATGCAATCATTGTCAATCAGTGGTCAATCCGAAGAGCAAGCGTGTCAACCATGACCAGCAGGCATAGAGCGACAAGAAATACAACAAGTTTCTACAGGTGTCAACTGTCGGGAGCAACCGACAACATACTCCTACTCACTAATGAGGTTACCATTATCATCAAATGATGGCTCCCTAGGTGGCAATTGTGTAGGCAAGGGGGGATGTCATCATGAGGGACAGGATGTGAGTTACCAAATCCCCACCTTACATATGTTTGCAAGCCACTCGAACCACCTCTCCTCGATGTTGGAGGGCGTCAAATGACCATGCCCCTACTACCACCTACTCGAACTCCTCACCTACAAGCGCACTAACTACGAGTATCACAAGTATCTACTACTATAAGCTCTCTATAGAGCTCTGCAAAAATCTCCTCCTCATCATCCACCTCCTAATGTACACTTGGAAGAGTGTCACCCGTCAACTTGAATGTATCAACATTTACCTAAACAATGCACATAAGATTCTAAATACTAAAGTTTAAATTATAAAGTATAAACTTCAAAGTTCAAAGTTTAAAATAATAAATTCTATAGTTAAGTGTTTAAACTTCACTTGCTTCAAACTACCCATGCTCATCATAGCCCTCATCATGAATAAGTTAGTGTGGCAATAGACTAGCCGCTCTAAGTATCATATGCTAAGCCAATTGCGAATCTTCGTATGAATGAAAGAATAGGCACTCCAATTTCTCTCACATGCACCTGAAGAGCAATCCTAGGCAAGGACCCTCATGGATAAGGACTGAAGAATCTCCAATGTGTATCCAAAGTTTTGCCACCAAAATAAAGGCTTCACAAGTAACTCTCTTCTCCAACAAGTGGGAGAAGCAAAAACCACATGCCCTCTCAGATCTGCATAGCATTTTAGCTCCTCCAGCACTACATTGTGGTCATCCACAGGGACCACACGAGCCAAATAAGCAAGTTCGTCCAAACAAAGCTCTCCACAGAGCTCTCTATCATCAATGACCACCGGCGACTTGTAGGTTGGATGTACCAATGTGGCAAAACCATGGATGGGCTTATGCATCCATGCCCATCTCCTCTCTGCTATCTTTAAAACATGTGCGCGTTGTGTCTCTATGATCGTTGTACAAGCACGTGCCTCCACCAATGCCGCTCTAAAGAAGTGAACGAGAAGGCTCATGGTGGACTGCTCGCAATCACTCATACGTAGCACCCTATAAAAGGGAGTCATGACAATGACAACAGCATGAACTTTCTGCCAAAACTACTCATTAAGAGACAAGCGCTACATGGCTTTAGCCTCCTCTGTCTCATGCTCATCTCACTCATTCCATAGAGTAGACATCACTATCTGACGCAAGACGGACCGCACATCATAAAGACACTCAGACAATAACCACATTTAAGCAAAGCGAGTTGAAAAAGGCTTCTTTAACTCCAGCATGCTATACTTACGATACATCAGAAGCACCTTTATCTTTACCATGAAGAAGGTGACAACAGATGTAGCTTTGCAAACCACCCTCTTTACCCACTTGAGCTTCCCAATGTTCTCCATGAGCAAGTCTAAACAATGACTTGCACATGGAGTTTACACAATCTTGGAAAACTAAGCCTCAAGAAAATGGCCTATGCGCCAACAATTTAATGCATTGTCGGTAACAACTTGCACCACATTTGAGGAGTCATCTCAACCACAATTTACAAATTACAAATAAGTATACTGACAATACTTGGAGGATAGAGAGAGAAAGAGAGAGTTGAGCCTTTCAAGTTTCAACTTTCAAGATTCAAAAATGAAGAGAGATGGGAATTAGAGCCCGTGGGAAAGAGAGAATCAAGATAGATATTAGAGAGATATTAGAATAGAGAGATAGATAGTTATGCATAAATTAATTATCATAATGAAAGAAAGTGAAACAAATTTAAAACGCAATGTATACCTCAATGATAGCTTGCCAAATGTGGCGGTAGATAAATGCGCCCTTCGTTTTCCTCACCCTCTTACTGATATCTACGGCCCATAGAAAGCAAGTGCCAAGTGGACATGAGAGGAGTATGTTAATGATGCCTCGTTTCTTACGATCACTCCATCCGTTGGTGAGAATGGAGCAACCATATTTTATCCATGCGGCCCAAATAGGATCAAGGGCTCTATCAATCCTCTCCTTCTCTTCATCAATCTTTTTCATCATCATGTTGTTGTATGTGACACTAGTCCATCCTTCACATGGATCCACATTGGCAATGGCTTTTACCATCTCCTTCCATTGCTCTTGCTTTAGGACATTAAATGCAAAATTGCACTCAATCACCATGCATGCAATTTCAATGTCCGCAAGTCATTGTCTTTCTCTAAGAAAGGCAACCAATCTATACACATGACCTGAAGCTTGAGAGAGAGAGAGAATTTTCTCTCCAATGCCGCATGAGCCTCCACTCTGTCTTTTACTGTAGTCAAATGCAGATGTGGAGTCCCCACCACCAATGGTAGAGGCCTTCCCCCGCATCGATTGTTGAAGATGAGCCCACATTCGATGCTTCCTCATTAGTAGGCATAGGAGTTGGTACTGATAAGACACTTCCTCCTCCTCTTGTGAATCCCCCTCTCATCCTGGCAAGAATCTCCACGATGTTTTGAGGAATCTCCTTGCATGGAGCAACTTGCCCCCCCGCCCTCCCCTCCCCCCCGGTCTTGGAAAGATGTTGGAGAAGCCAAGTTGTACCACTTGTATAGCACTTCCCGCAATACTTGCATGTCCAATGGTGGGAGTTGGACTTCTTTGTGTCCCTCTCCACATGGATTGCATGCAAATTGAAGGCATCATGCGTCTCACAAGTCATGGTGCCAATGACGGATGGAGAGGCCCGAGGGAGAGAGAGATGCGTGAGTCTCGACTCTTGAAAATTGAAAGTTGAAAGAGAGGGAGAGACCAAAGGGTTGGGGTAAAGTTGAAATAGCAAGAATAAGAGAGGGGATGGGAGATGAAAATGACAAATGACAAATCAATTCAAGACCCAAGAGAGGAAGATAAGAATGGCAAATGCTTACTGAATTGGTGTGGAAGTATAAAGAAGAGGAGCACCTTTTGTAGATGAGACTCGAGAGAAGGAAAAAACAGTCAAAAAGGGTTGCTAGCTAGATGGAATCCAAGTAGGGCTTGGCGGGGGGGGGGGGGGGGGGGGGGGCGGGGGGGCGCATAGCAAGAAAAGGAGGTGAGATGAGATATCCAAGGCTTCCCATCCCCCACAAAGTGCCATGCAGGCAAAACACGCCAGTTTAAAGTGCAGACGGAACACGGCAAAGGTAGTGGCAAATGTAGACATGTTTTTTTGTACGGATCCATATGAATACGTTGTCAAGCATTTTCACGAAAATTGAAAACCCCCTAGAAAAACTTTAGGTAGATCAATTTGTTTGTAGTCAAGATATTGTGTGGTTGTTTAATTTGTTATTTTGTAGCTGATTTTTTGTATTCGTCTAGCTTTGGAATTGTTTTTGTTATTTTGTTTGGATTTTTTGAGTGTGGAAACTTGATAGCCTTGGTCAAGATTGGAGTTTGTTTGGACAGGTTAAAGCTAGAGTTTGCTAGTAACTGCTGAAAATCTTGGAGCAAGTATGTTTTTTGTCGTCACTTTTACACATCACGAGGATTGTGGATTCACGAGCTCTTCATATTGCACGTTGCACTCGGGGATTGTCTCTTGATTTTATCAATTACTTCCATGTCATGGGTTGGATTGGTGTACATTTTGTACCATCCTTGAGCACTAGCACAACATAAGGCCCACTCCAACTATATGCAGTAAATCTTGAAAGCATATGCACTTGAGAAGGCACCCTTTATTGTGCACTCATTGTTTCTTGCACACACAAGTGTTAGGATATTCATCACTCAAATAGGAACCTTTGGGTGAGTAGGAAAGGTAGTTGGGTGAGTTTAAGGGTCGTGATGAAAGATGCCGCCAGTTGTGAGATAGATTGGTTTTATGTAGTCAACATCCTGAGGACCATTATTTTTCTTGAGTAAATGTGAGATTATGGGTAGGTGGAGCGGAGTACAATATTTCATTGCTCGATAATGAGAGGTGAGGTTAAGGATCTAAAATGATCAAGGAAATATGTTTCCATTTTGCATGACGTACGGGCACATGTAGATAGGCTAGACACTATTTTTTCAAGTGCATCCATTTTTTCTGCGTGGAGCATCGCTTGTTTGATTGCATTGTATGGACTCAAATTTGCATTTCTTTTCAATGTTATGAATGACTAGGCACAAAATATATTTTCAACAACATATTTCTACTAGGTCACATTGTATGAAACTAAAATCGAGAGAACGAAAGGAGATTATCATCAAAAGAGAAATTGCAAGTGCTATGAAAGAAACAAAAAATTGGAGGATATATTAATGATAAGTTTGGAGTAAAGCAAGACATTTGAAAACATCAAAGTGCTTGGGCACTATAAGATTGAGCTCATTGTGGACTCAAAACGTATTAGTTGCAAGAGGTCATTTTACCAGACTTGCTTTCAAGGAACATGAAGACAAAAGTATTTCTGCTCAAAGGGGTTCAGCAACAACTCAAGACTAGTAATCTCCTTGATCAGGAGCAGATGATAAAGAACATCGCTATCTTCAATGTCTTTCCAGCTATATACCTTTCCGATACAGGTCATGCAATAGCAACATAGAGCAAAGAATTGAGATGCTTATGGTTACTACTCAAGGTGGGCCACGCTTGTTTTTTTTTTACAAAGGAGGTTGTAGCCCTGAAGGGCTGTGCTAGGCCCATTTGTTTGCATTAGCTGTAAACAGTGGAGCGCAAGTGATACATTTGTTCAAGTGATGTTATCTGCATCAAGCTCGAACTTTTATGGATATGTTAGAAGCCACGGTTTCAGTTTATTGCTATAGAGGCCTCTGGTGCATACCATCCCCTGCTATTTGAAGGTCTACATCTACTGTGTCATCATAGCACCCATAGTTGTCAGGTACGATAGCCATTTCATTACAGAATAAGATGAATACATGGGATGACCATTACAGAATAATATGAAAACAAACTAACAAAATGTCAAAATCGAGAATGAATCATAATACATCATAAATAACTCATAAATCAGACTAAGATCGTATAATATTCAACTCTCAAGACAAGAATAGATACTAGATTGACAAAGTCCAATAACTAAACAAAATCACAAAAAAATCAATCTCTCGTCGAAAATCTTAAGCCTCACGAGTCATTACACATCATCATCATCATGTTTAACAATGCCCAAGAGTTTTTGTCAAAAAAACCATGTTTTGAGTTCCAATTCACAAAAAAAAAAAAACGCCCACGTTTTTTTCTCTCAGAAACGTTTCATACTTTAAGAAACGTTTCATAAGTTTCAAATTCAAAGAAACGCGTTTCTTGACTACTATGTATTCAGCTCCAACTAATGGTTACACACCTCAAGATCCATCTCCAATGGAGGCCAATCTCCAACTACTTCCATTGCACTGCCTTTGAGCATTCTATACAATCTTACATTCACTTCAAAGTTCTCTCTCTTCTTTGTTTATGTGTTGTGTTTTTGTGTTTATAACAATCTTGTCTAAGTTCTTGTGTTTTAGATGTGTTTGTATATTTTGTGATTTTTCATTGCAAACCCTAGCATCACTTTGCACCACTCACAAGGGAAGATAACCATAGCCTCTGTAATCTTGGTAGGTTCTTGGGAAAGCCGTCATGCACCCACTCATCAAATACCTAGCTTCTTTAGGGTGGGACTTCTCAGGGAACAAAAGAGGGGCTTTCTCATCGCCTCTATAGTCTCGGTTGGCCATTGGCCAGAGGCTTGGTATGCCATTCACAAGCCAACGTGTACCCTTTGTCCAATGCCTTGGCTGCTTGGGTATGAAACCTCTTGAATGAGCTATTATTTGCATCTCTCTTGGCTCTAAGTTTTGGGCTAGTGGGATTAATTAACTTTACTCTTGTTTTTCTCATAATTAAAACATCCCAAAGCTCAAATATTAAATGCCCCAAAAGTGTCTAGACTCTAAAACCCGACATTAAATGCTTCAAAATTAATGTGTTCAAAAGTGTGTGAGAGCCATCTCAGAGTGCTCAAGCACATTGATACAATTGATTGGCTCATGTGTCTACAAATAGGGATCTGTTCAACTACTCTACACATCCTTGCCTCCATCAACTTCACCTTACCTTGCAGAGGGACTTTTGCACATCCTTGCATCCATCTACTGCACCCTACTCTTGTAATGCATCATCAACTGCACCCTACTCTTGCAATGGAACTTCTACAAAGGTTCTAACTTTGGTGGTATGCTACTTCGGGATTGTGTGGAGGCCGTCTCCATCGACTGAGCCCACTCCTTGTTTGGACATATACTTTTTTTAGACGGTTCATTGACTCGTTGAGTTATTCTCTCACTCGTATCGCCTATCCTAGTAGGACTTCCCCTTGAAGGGAGCGCACATTCAAGCATGGCTAAGGCAAAACCTAGATAAATCCGAAACTTGGGATTGGTGTTTTGGTCACTCGTCGGTCTCCTTTCCTCACTGTGTGTTGCAATTTATACCCCACTCATTTGTTCCACTGTGCGTTCTGTCCCTAGCATTGTTCGTGTTTTCTTTACTAATGATGATCCTGCCATGTTGAAATTTCCGAGGAGACCGAGGATTCACTCTCAATGATGCTCAAGTCGATGTTGCTGATTAACACGAAGGTAGCTACACGAATTTCTATTTCATCCGTGGGTGTAAGTATATATAATTTATAAAATGATTAATCACAAGTGCAATATAGCTGTAGCGTCAAAATTTCCATTAACGGAATCGACTAAACTGGTATTTTCTTTGACGGAATCAACCAAAGTGGTATTTCTTTGTGCAATGGTATTATTGTGCATTTTCTCACGCGCTATAAAAGTACTTTTAACATTCTCTAAGGGACTTTTATATGTGGATAAAGACCCTAAGCATTTCGTAAGTTTCTAGCTTCCGCATAAGCCTTCTAAAAGAACCCTTGTACTCGATTTTGTGTGTCAAAAGTTCTCTTCTCTATCATTACCAACTCAAAACTGTTTTGTTGTCCCCTAACTAGCCATAGCTTAAAGAGCCAGTGAGCTACCTTCCCATGGAAGTATCAAGAGCCAGTGAGCTACCTTCCCATGGAAGTATCATTTATTTTACAGAGCAAAAGCACATCTCCAATGTGTTACAACCCAAAAACACACTGTACATAGATAAGCCACAATGAGGTCAACCCAAGGTTAGAGAGGTTTCTCACAATGAGTTGCATGAAAGTTTCAAAACACACAGCATGAAGTTTGGAAACACCTTCCCGTGCTATTAACGGTAACTAGAATGACCAATGCAATTAGTGATGTGTATGTCATAGCAGTGAGAGAGGGACGCTAAATTAAGTCTATGACTTTCTATTGTATGTCATATAGCATGAAGTTTGGAAACCCCTTCCCATGCTGTTAACAATAACTAGGATTATCAATGCAATCAATGCTTAGTGATGTGTATGCTTTGTGAGAGAGGGATGCTAAATTAAGTCTATGACATCCTATTGTATGCAATGACAATGAAATCATCATGCTTATTTCATAACTTTTGCTATTTAATAAAATTTTCACAATAGGAATAGAATTCCCTATTTTCATGGAATTCCTGCCCCAACTCACCATGCGAAAGGGGATATTTTCAAGAAATATTGTAATTTTGGCCTCCGGAACTCATTGTAAAAAACCCTCTTATAACATCCACTACTTTAAAGAGCATTTTGAAGCTCTAATGGCAATCCCAAGAATTGATTGGCCTACGATTGGTAAGGAATGTCTTCACGTGCCATGGTTGAAGCCAATTCATAGTTGCTACTAGCCCTTTCTTAGCACCTTGGTTTTTTTCTTCAAAGTGTTGCAAGGGATGCAAGGGGAAGAAATCCCAAGTTCCACCATAGTAACCTCATGCAACACGATGATAGTGGAGTTACCCTTGCCCCACTCTCAATGATTTATGAAGTTTCACAAGGTTTCTCAATGGTTTTGTTTTAACAACTCTCTCAATGGTTAATTAAGATACACAAGCTTTCTCAATCGTTTATGCCCCCATAAGTATGTGTTTCATTTTAATAACTATGGAAAACAACATTCTAGCTTTATGACTTTGCTTCATAGCCTTGAGCACAAAAACTTGTCATTTGTTTTGATTCCTTGCATGTGAAGCATCCTTTTTAAGAGTCTCAACTATGATATGAATCACCGATGGTTGCATATATTAAACTAGCAAGAGTTGAAGCTTGCTTCATTAGATGCTTTCACTCGTAGGTTGGCCATCTAATGAAGGGTTGAATTAATTCTGTATGGTACCTGTTCACGCACAAGTTCAAGAGAATGTGAAGACTACAAGAGTCCACAAAACACCTCTATCTTTACTCCATGATGTGTCTCTTTTTTTCCATAAAAGGTAATCATATTAGTTCAAATGTACAATAACAATTACAAATAGCCTATATAACTGACAAGAAATGAAAAAAACCATATAAGAGGAACATCTACTAGCTGAAAGATGTCAATCAACCAATGAAAGAGACCTCTCATACAAGCAACATATCTATGTAGTCCAAAAGTAATATAAACAATGAAGACGTTTCGGCTTGTCCATACATGCCAACAACCCCAATAGCGTAGAAAGTGGAAAACAATGTTCATATACATAGCTACACAAAATCTGGCAGTTTGGGGTTTCCAAAGGCCCAATCCTTATGAAGCATGGAGGGCCCAACCACAATAGCTCTCAATCACACACACACACACGCGCACGCACGCACTACTCTCTCTCTCTCTCTCTCTCTCTCTCTCTCTCTCTCTCTCTCTCTCAAATAGGGAGCATTTGAGGGAGAAAATTGTTGACTAGTAGTTCCTCAACAAGATCCAAGTACATGGGAACTAAGGGTCTCATGGGAACTAGCAAACATCAAGGCGTGAATTAAGAGACTTCGACAACTAGGTGGTTTATGTGCTCAGCACTTCAACAAGCAAGTTCCTTGGGGGTAATCTCCATAGTGGGGAGTTGCTTGGTGCCACGGATAGCAGTGCCATATTAAGTAAGGCTAACTAAGCTTTCTTGAAGTTTAGCTTTAGCAAGCCTTCGAAGCATGGTAACTATGAAATGCATTTCACCAAGGTTGAAATGGAAAACAAGTTTCACTACTAAAACGTTTCAATATGCAACATTTCACATAACCAATCCACTCTAAGAAAAACGAACGATTTCTATTACAAATTTATCAAACATCTTGTATTTTAAATATGATATTTTGTTGTTTCACGTGGTATTTCACTTAGAATGCTCCAAGGGTGAAATGTTTCAAGTTAAGATGCAATGTTTCAAGAGCGAAACATTTTAAGGGTGAAATGTTTCATAGTTACCTTGCCCTAGAGTGCTAGAAAAATGAAATGTAAAAAGGTGTCATGTGAGCCTGACTTCACAAGTAAAACAATCAAAAAGTAGTATTCAAGGGAAACTTTAGTGTAAAATGCATTGTAAAAGTTTCAAAAGAGCCTTCAAAAAACTAAAAATGTTTAAAACCTTGAACTTTACAAAATTTTAGTTAGAAAAATGGCAAATACATGTCCCTTCAAATTTTTAAGTTAAAAGATTTTATAACTACTAGAGTGTTTTGCCAAATTTCAACAAGCACGAGAGATTTTGCACATGGTTTTACTCCACCGTTCTATTGAGAATCTTGAGACTACGGGTTACACACAGGCTCAGACAACCAAATGAGCAAACAAAATACAGGAGCATTAAAGCCGATGTGTCAACTTTTCGTTTTATCCGTAAAATGCGCATGACGCAAATGCGTGGATGGCAGATATCCCCCGCCCAAGGGGCAAAGGCACACCCAAGTGGGAAAGATACAATCACCTTCATTAATAAAAATAAAATACACCCGATAAGGTTTGATCTGCCAATCGATAAAGAGAGTCACCAAGCTCCAACCACTAGGTGAAGCTCACTTTTTTGAAGATTTCAACCTCGCCCTATAGGTAAACAAAATCATGGATTGTTGTGAGGGTGGGCAGGGGTCTTCACCGGTGTGTAATCAGCCTTAATGTGTGAAAAGAACTCAAAACTTAAGAAGTTTTAAGAGAGGCTTAGAGGGGCTTCGCACCTGGAAGAGTTTGCTGTGTACCACAAATTTTGCAACAGAGCTTCCATGGCCATACAGTACCCCAAAGAGCAATAGTTTGCAAATTCTTGGCATCATTTGCCAAGCGAACAGAAAAGTTTTGGAGAATTTAATGCAGGAGGCATCGTTCTGCTTCTCCATGTGAAGAGGCTCTTACAAGCTCAGTTTGCTAGTTGCCACTACTCTAAAAACAGCCATCCATCTCCCAAGTACAGCCAATAGAGCAAGTGTTCGCAAAACCCTACCTGCTTTTTGTTTGGCGACTGCAAAAGATTTGCAGCATTTAATGGATAGAGTAAAGTTTCTTTTCGTCCGTGCGAAGCCCATCTAGCGTGTCACTACTATAACTACAAAGTTTCCAGAGTGGGTTAAATCGCTTTGCGGTAAACGCCGAAGAACTTGCTACAACATTGGCTGGTGTGTACACCTTTAAACGGCAAAATAAAACTCGCTCGCGAGTCGCAATACACTTTCTTCGCGAAAAGTTCAAAAGAGAGTGCGCAATAACGCAGAAGTCAGAATGGAATTATGGTAGCGCAGCAGCGCTGTAGAGGCATTTCAATTTTCACTGTTTATTCAAAATGATGTCTACTGAAGTCTCTAGAGTCTAAAGCGAATGGAAACGGCACACGCAATAAATATGCTTTCTTCGAATTTAAAAAAGCTGACTCGTCGAATTCTTCCCGAAATCGGTCCCCCCCCAAAAAAAAAAAACAGGCGGACCTTGGATTGCTCTGCGCTGCGTCGTCTGCTTTTACTGAGGAATCCGTTTGGAGATTGAACTTAGGATTCTCTGAAATGACTTTGATGAAAGCTGAAGATAAATAACTTACTTGAGAAGGAGTCCGAGGGAGAGCAGCAGCCGTAATAGAATTTAGCGAGCTTAGAAGCCCATATGCTCTCGGGTGAGAAAGCTTCCGCCAGTGCCTAGCAAGAGACACCATATTCAACCTGGCATCCTCAACAAGCTAAACCACGTCCGCCACAACTTCTATGCTGAGAGAAGAGAACAGACTTACCCATTTGTGATTAGACTGGATCCTTGGAGCGTTTCCTTTTCGGAGCTGCACACAGTGCAAACATCCAAGAATAAGACACGTTCATTTTGATTCCACTAGAATGTTGCATATTTTGCAAACTGTAACCAAAAGCTACGACATAGACAAAGACACAAACTTGTCCTTTTTTCTTTCGTTTTACCTGTGTGATGGGGCGAACAATGGAAGAAGATGACGATCCGTCCAGCTGGTCGAGAAGAGGGCCTGATGCGAGAGAGATGAGCGCAAGAAGCACAAGCATGGAAGCGCAAACCATTGAGGTCTTCCAAGGAGGCGCTACGGCTACCACATTCATCCGAATGTGGAAGCTTTTTCCACCACTGCCATTGCGCAACAAAGGTGCTACAGCTCCCATGGTTGCACGTTGTGCCTCAGGCTTTCGTTGCCAGCTCCACGCGGACAGCACTTGCGACCTTTCTTCTTCTTCTTCTTCTTGTTAATCCTCCATTCTTTCAAGTCCATGGCCTGTGTTATGGCTCGAGGTGTATGCCTGACTCCCCTCCACTTTGGTACCACCGAAGGCAACAAATCAAACTGAGCAAGTAATGCAAAGGCAGCAAAGAATGATCAGCACAACCTCTCCCCCTCCCCGAAGGCAGCAAATCTGAGCGAGTGATACAAAGAAAGCGAAGGAGCACAACCTCTTTCTCTTTCTCTCTCTCTCTCCTTTTTCACTACAGCCTTCGGGTTTCTTTCCTTTCTTTCTCTGTCTCACAGCATAGCTTTTAGCGAAAGTTTCCCGCAATTTGCAAAAATAAAACAACGAGGCTGCAGAGGGACAGACGGGCACTCTTCTCAATGATCAGGCTTGTGACTAGCTTGGCGCTTTCTCCGAGGATTTTGCAGCAAAGAGGAGCACGGCTTTCTCTTTCTTGTCTTCCTTATAAGTTCTGCTGCAGTCTGCGCATATAAAGATACATATTGATATATCAGCAAACACCACATCAGAAAAGACTCACGGGTCAAGAATCTGAGGCAGTCTCAAGACCGAGAGAGAGAGAGAGAGAGAGAGAGAGAGAGAGAGAGTGTGTGTGTGTGTGTGTGTGTGTGTGTGAGATACAAAGAGAACAATTGTCAGTTAAAAATGCACGAGACTACTGAGACAACTAGTTTTCAGTTTATACTAATTACACACAACACGAGAAGAGACAGCAGGCGCACTCTCAACAGGCTCCGTTTCCGTTACAGTCTACAGACTACAGTCATGCACTCAAAAAACACACACACACACACTCTCTCTCTCTCTCTCTCTCTCTCTCTCTCTCTCTCTCTCTCTCCTGCGCGCTCATTCGAAACTTGAAAGCATCGATCATACCTACTCACACGATTGCAGCTTGCTTCTTCTTTCAAATTCTCAATCTTCTCCGGAGCAACAGCTTCAAGTAACAAAACGAACAATGCACATCTATCTAGATTCTATTCCGTCTTAAAAACAACCCCCGCCCCCTCACACACACACACACACACACACACACACTCTCTCTCTCTCTCTCTCTCTCTCTCTCTTCCCCGGGAGTCATTCGAGAGCTTCGATCATACCTACTCACGCGATTGCAGCTTGCTTCCTCAGATTATCTTTTCCCAATCTTTCTACGGAGCAACGGCTTCAAGTGACACAAACAGACAACGCTTCTGTATCTAGATTCCATCCTGTCTGAAAGCTTGACCAACTCAATAATTAAATATAGGCATTCAAAAACAGTAAATCCTCGTCGTCGCATGTTTGTCGGATGTTCTCCCATTATCCAAGAAACAGGAATTCCAATGACACAAACATGTTGCGAGTCTAGGCCGCCGACACAAACATTATACGTATTGCGAGTCTAGGCTAGCTGAAGGCTATCACACCATGTAAGAGCTCTCTCTCCCTTCTCTGTGGCTCACAAGCCTACCTTCTGCTTCAGGTATGCCCGTGTTGCTAAATCGGTTTCTTGGATCAAGGCACTGTTCAGCAGGAACAGTGTTCTGTCTCCTGCAACAATCAACATATCACCGCCATCGCATGTCTTGTTCTACTTTGCAGTGGTATTTCTTTAGCCTGTCGTGAGAGGTAGAATGACTGCAGGGAGAGTGACAGAAGTGGTGAAGGGACAACTTGAACAGACGTAGCGTGGCCGAAAAGCTGCACTTTTATCCTGCCTTTCTCCCTGTCAAAATTCTTCCCATCATAAATTTTCGAAAGACGTTATCAGATTTTTGGCAGCTCTAAGGCTTTGAGCGTAAAAATGTACACCCATGAGTCATACATACATTTGTATTGCACAATCCAGATTCCACATAACTCACGACATTCCTTCAGATTTCAATAGTAATCTGTCCTGACTCCTCTCCTGGAAATCCAACATTAGAAAAGGCTCTCTTCAATCTTGTCAATCTTGTATATTGAGCGAGGGTTCAAGGCGGATGCCACATGGCGGCTCTCGCCCCACCCCCGCAAGTCGCGCTCTGCGTACCGTGAGTAGCCACCCCTCGGCCGCATGCCGAGCCGCCCAGCCACACGGCCAGCCCGCCCGCGATCAACGCCCGTGTGGCAGCCTGCGACACATCTCTCTCTCCCCCTCTCTCCCCAATGCCCACACGCGTACACACACATATATACAAATGTTATTATATAAAACATAATAATTATACAATTTAATATGACAAATATATAATTATATACAACAATATATATAGTGTAATTATTTATATATTTAACTATGTAATATAACATAATTAAATATAATTATATAATTATAAATAGTGTGATAATATATATATAATTATATAGCTTCAATTATATTTATATGTACATTCATGTATGTGTGTTTATATACATGTAATTACATATATATACATAATTATATAATGCTACATATAATACGATTATGTAATACATATTAGACCTAGCCATTCACCCTTAACTCTCTCTTTTTTTTTTTTCGTAAAAGGTAATTATATTAATTACGAAAAAAATACAAGATTACTGGATTACAAGATACATGATGACACAAAGCCATCATGTGAAGAGGTTTTCTCTTTCTCTCTCTCTCTCTTTTTTCTGATTACAAGATACACGAGGGCCCTAGGCCAACGTGTGGGGAAGCCCCGTAGTAATGCACTGAAAAAGTTACACCAATCATGGCAACGACCCAGAGGCAATTGCCATATGCCACGGATGCAAATCCTCTCGAGGGAGCAGGTCGGAGTGTCGGACGATATCCAGCTGCCAATGCAAGAGCCCTTTAAGCCTGGCAATATGTCGGGGAACATTAGAGGCCGAATCAAAGAGAAAAGCATTGCGCGTGGTCCAAATGTGCCAGCATCCCCAATATCTGAAAAAGTGAAATAAGATCTTCTCATGCAACTGTGGCGGTGCGGAAAACTTCGGGCGCACAAAAACCCAATCGAAAGGAGTTAGCGAGGAGCCCACCACCGCGCGCCAAATGTGCGACAAGAGTGACCAGATATTCTTGGCGAGCGGGCAAGAGAGAAAACGATGTCGGGCCGATTCCGCCGGTGTGGTACAGAAGAAACAATTGCCATTCGAGATGCGACGCTTGGCAAGGGCCGAGGCCAGAGGAAGACCACCAATCATAACCCACCAAAGAAAAACCTTGCATTTGAAAGGTGTCTTATTTTGCCAGCCCTCCATCAGCGTTTTGTGCCACCATGACAGCGATTTCCGCAGTCCCCAAACAGTGTTAGCTTTCTCTCCCAGCCATTGGTGATCTTGAACAAGAAGATGATACACCTGATTAGTGGAGGCCTTTTCCAGACTCAGGCGACCTGCAAGATCCCAGTCCTGCCAAGGGCGATCCACCGTCAAGGCAGGAAAGGGTTGCCGACCCTGAAGCTTCGACGAAAGCTGCTCCCACAAATCACGGTATCCACGCGGGATCTTAAAGAGGCGCCGAGCAGTCCGAAATGAGACGAGGACATTGCGAGTAGCAAGGGTAGCATCCGCAACCGACATCACACCTAAACGGGCCATGCGATTAAATCTTGGTCTGAGTTGATGTTTATCTTCCCATGAAAGGAGTCTCGATACTGCCAACAATTCTAGCTGAAAGGAGTTAGTCTGCAAGCGGTCCCCCACTGGATGCCAGCGGGCCTTTTGGAGCACCACTTTCCAAGAGGCGACCAAGTGCAGTAACAAAGAGGAAGAGGGACTGGAAACACGAGAGTCAGCATTAAGGACATGCCACCAGGAGGCCCGAAGCCGTGTGTTGCCATGGCGGAGCCCGCTGTCCTCAAGAAAATAACGGGCTATAATGGACCAAGGGTGGTGATCCACACACATGGCACGAAAAAGGGACCAACGGAGAGCTAACATATGAGTGTGTGCATCCAAAATCGCTCCGCCACCCATGCGCTTAGGGGTACATGCGTGTGACCAAGAAATCCAGGAAATGCCGGCCTGCAGTGAGTCCTTCTTCCATAGCATGAAACGGATGGGATGAGTGAGGGCCTTCAAAGTAGTAGGAGTCCATGGCAACAATGGCAGGAAATACGTTAGCATTGGAAGCATGATTGTCTGGGCCACTTTGAGGCGGACATGGAATGGCCACGCTTGCGACTTCCAATACATAAACTTTGCTGCCAATTTTTGTGAAATCCACTCCAGCAGGGCTTTTGGCCGTACATCCACCCCCAATGGGTATCCAAGATGCCTGACAATGGAGCCACGGGAAACCACCCGGCCTTGCCAGCCTAAGGACTGCAAATCAGGCTCCGTACAACTGAGAAGGGCTGACTTAAGGGCATTGATGCGAAGCCCAGAGGCCTGACCAAAGAGTGTCCAAACATCTAATGCCCTTCGAATGTTGTCCCTGTCCGCCTGCAAAATCATAAAGGTGTCATCCGCCAAAGATTGGCTAACGAAGTGCTGACCCAACGGAAGAGACAGACCGGCCAGCTGGGCAGAGGCTGCCATGGAGGATAACATTGAAAGGACCGGATGAGTCGCCAGGGCAAAGAAGAGAGGGCTCAAAGGACAACCCTGTCGGACCGAGCGTGCAAGGACAAATGGCTCTGTAACTCCACCATTAAGCATAACTCTGGAGGAAGCCTCAGCACTAATGGTGTAGATCAATCGGGACATTCGGGTACCAAAGCCCATAGCCGACATGAGGTCTGCAATGAAAGACCAGTCCACATAATCAAATGCCTTTTCCAAGTCCAATTGGATCAATACCACTTCCTGACCGGAGTGCCGCGCATAGTCAATGGCCATTTGCACATTTAAGATATTATGCAGAATGTTGCGGCCCTTAATGAAACCATATTGGAGAGGATGCACAATAGCTGGAAGGTGCTTGTGGAGCCGATTCGCCAGCACTTTGGAGTAGATTTTATACATGGAGCCCATCAAAGAGATTGGTCGCCAGTGTTGCAACTTTGACGGCGAAGGGACCTTTGGAATTAGTTTGATAAGGCCTTCTTTCCATGAGGAGGGCATGACCCCCGTTTCCCACACCTGCTGAAACATGGCCACCAATGGCTTCGCCAACTGCGTGGCCGAGGTCTGAAAGAATTCATTAGTGAGACCATCCCAGCCAGGGCTTTTATCATTCGGCAGGTGCAACAAAACGTCCATCACCTCGTCCTCGCAAATATCCGTCTCCAAAGCGGCTTGCATATCAACTGGAATCTGCTGGCGGACCAGATGATAGAAGACCGCACGGGCATGCGTAACCTGGCTAGAAGGCGAGGAAGAGGAACCAAGAAGATCCATAAAATAGTTTCTGCACATAGTGACAATGGTCTGCGGATCCGTGACCATGCGACCTTCCGAATCCTGGAGTCTGGTCATATTTTCGCGGGGCGGAGAAGCATGCAAGGCGCGAAAGAACTTATGAGACTGGCAGGTGCTATCTTGCATTGTGTCCATCAAGTTGTGCAGCTTGGCCTGTTGATAAGATTTCAACTGAAACACTTGAATAAGATGGGCCAACCGCCTTTCCAGAGACAGCAGAAAATCATCATCAGGGGAATCCAGGAGCAAGGAACGGACCAAGGCCAGTAAGTCTTCTGCTGCATGTCGACGTCGGCGGCAAAGCGAGGCATGATGGATCCCATACTGGCGAGCAACCCGCTGCACATTAGAGAGCAGCCGTGCAAATGAAGGCCAGCCCTCAGAGGCGAAGTCCAATAAGAACCTCTCAATCAACTGCTGCATATAGCCCTGGAAAACTGAATGCTTCAGATAAGAGGAGTTGAAACGTAAAGGGAGCCTATCCAGGAATTGCACAAAAGGTGCAATAGAGTGTGCACGCATCTCAAGCTGGAGGGGGAAATGGTCCGACAACGCATATTGCCGCAAGACCTTCATTTCCAGCATGTCGGGAAGAAAGTCATCGCCCTGCATGATATACATTCTGTCCAGCCGCGACCAGGTAGTTGCATATTGTGCGGAATGAAAAGTAAACCCTGAAAAAGAAGGGTGAAGCCACGACCAAAGATCTTGCTTGAGCACGTGCAAAGCAAAAGAACTCCACACCCGGCTTTCCGGCGTATCCATTACCGAATGCCCGGAAGTGGACTTAGAAGAGTCGACACACATATTGAAATCTCCCATCAAGAATCCCCTTCGGCCGAGTGACATGGAGCCCTGCAACGTGGACCAAAGATGCCGCCGGGATGCGGGATCATTCGGAGCATAGAGGCCCAACAGCCATAAAATCTCGCCTTCAAATAAGACTTCGATCACCAGAAAGCGGCCCTGCACATCATTTTTAACAAGGACAGGCTGATATTTCTCATGGACAATCATCAGCACGCCCGAATAGTGCGTAGCATGGGTCCCTGCATAAAACAGGCGGAATCCATGACAATCCATCACTTTTCCTGCTTCACCGTGACTTTTGTGCTCAACTGCACACAATACATCCCACTGGTTCTCGTGCAAGACGGTCCACATGGCATGTTGCTTATGGCGAGAGCAAATGCCTCGCACATTCCACGTGGCTATCTTCATGTATCCTCAACGAAGGAAGTCAGGAACGAGGCACCTGCTGCCTCGATTTCACCTTTTCCGCGAGAGCATCCAGGACACCCTCGTCCAGAAAATCAGCCAATACTGTAAAAGAATTCTGGCGACCTGCGTTGGAGGTAGAAGGGCAATCCACTGCCTTGGGAGAGGGGCGGGGATAACGCCGATCCCAGGGTGTAATAACATTTCCTTTGGCATCGAACGCCAGCTTGGCAGGTGGGCCTCTGGGGCCGTCGGTATAGGCTCTCCTTGGAGACTGATTGCGGGGGCCCGACGGGGCCCTAGGACGCGGAGCCTGCTGTGAAGTGGCCATTTCTTTCCGGCGCGCATACGTGCGCACGGAATCCTGGGAAGCGGAAGGCCCAGGATCCGCCAGGCCTGTATCCAACTTTTTACCTTTTTGAGGACGTGCCTCAATCCAGTCAGTACGACGGGAATCCACACTTCGGACCTATTGTTTGCCTTTGTCCATGACATGAGGAGACTGAAGGGCTTCCTGGGGCGTGGCATCAAGCACCATGTCGTCCTTGGGCAGCACAACCTGCGCATCATCCGAAGACGATTGCTTTTCAGGGCATTCGGCCATGAAATGCCCCAATTTACCACATGAAAAGCAGTGGCCCGCAAAGTTGCCCCATTTTAAGCGAAAATACAAACGATGCATGCCCGAACAATTGAGGCGAAGCCATGCGGGCCTTTTCCTGGCCGTGTCCCATAGCATGCATAAACGGTTGCGGTTCATCGCCCTGAGGCTTGGGGGAACCAGCACTGTTCCCACAACTGCCATCGCATCCTTCAACATGGGCCAATAGACCGCCGGACAGTTTTCCACCTCTACCCACACCGGGCATTCGCGTTGAAGCAGACGCTGGAAGTCGGCCATGGGGCGCCATGGCACAACATGAACTAGGCGGCGATCAAAGAATAGCGGCAACTTGGACAGGAGCTCAGTGCGATGCGTTTCCGATTTCAGCAGGACCTCATAAAACCCGCGAGGGCCAAGGAAAATCTCCTCAACCGACTCCCCTTGCAATAGATGGTGCAGCCACTGGCGAATATGCGAAAGCATTGGGATCCTGCCAGTGAAGAAAAGAATAACTGCACGGTCATAGAACACCGAGAAGGATCGCAAGACTGATTTGGGGTCCACCGTGGCTTCCAGCACATCATCCGTTCCCGCAACAGAAAAAGATTCGGTATTATGCTGGACATAATCGCCAAGCAGAGTATTGGCGAAGTCCAGCAAATGCTCCCAGTCGATTTCCTGCGAATCCACCGGCTCAGAGGCCACTTGCGCATAGGAGCGTTCCGGAGGACTCATTGGCTCATCAGGCGTAGGCTTGGAGCGTTTGCCGGCAGGCGGCTGTTCAGAACTCGGCGGCAACTCCTCCGCGCATGGCACCATATCTTCCGGCTCCTCTGCATCGGAATCAGGGCCAAGGGCTGCCACCGTCCGGTCAAGAAAATCCAAATCCAGGCCAGCCATACTGCTGTCTTCACACAGAGGATGAACTCTCTCTCTCTCTCTCTCTCTCTCTCTCTCTCTCTCTCTCTCTCTCTGTGTACAGATCAGGGGGCACTCTAGTCGAGGCGTTGCTTCTCTGACGACTGTGGAGATTAGGGTTGACAACAGCTGTGCGCCTCTGCAAAGAAGAACAAACGCGAGCACGCAGACCCGCGGACAGGACAATCGTCGAACCAAAATGGGTGTCTGCAGGTGTGGCAGCGTGACGGGACAGGAGACAGGCACAACAGAAGCCGGGACGAGGCAACACGGCGCGCAGGACCAGAACGCGAAGAACACGGCCTGACAAAACTGTAGGGCGACGGCGGCGGGGACCCCGCCCCCAGGAGTGGCGAAACGGTGCAGGCGGCAGGTCGCGACAGGGCGCAGGTGACGAAACAGTGCAGGCGCAGGCAGCAGGTCACGACAGGGCGCAGGTGGCAGGTCACGACAGGGCGCAGGCGACGAAACGGGGCAGACGCAGGCGGCAGGTGACGAAACGGGGCAGGCGCAGCAGGTCACGTCACGACAGGCGCAGGCGGCAAGTCACGTCACGACAGGCGGCAGGTCACGTCACGACAGGCGCAGGCGGCAGGTCACGTCACGACAGGGCGCACGCTCTCTCTCGCGACAGGGCGCCATCCAAAACCCTCTCTCTCTCTCTCTCTCTCTCTACCCTTAACTCTCTCTCTCTCTCTCTCTCTCTCTCTCTCTCTCTCTCTCTCTCTCAATATATATCATGTGTGCCTAAACATCCATCACATGAAAATAGTTTATCCATAGACTATATGCATAGGGTTAATCTCATCTCTAGAATGTTACCTTGGAAGTGCATGACAAATACTAACATTGATGCATAGCAACAATCTAAAACTTGTGCGAAGCACTAGCCTAATATCAGTGCAAAGCCCTAGGAGAATCTAAGTGTAAAGTGCCTAGTCCACACTTAAGAATTGCTTTTTTTGATGGATGGGACAAAAAGCAAGAGCTAGAACCTAATTCATTTCTGTAAGTTCTATCACTTAGGTGCAAAAGTATTAATTGAATTAGGGCTTACATGGAAACTTGTATGGTGGCCTAACCCTTGTCTACCAACTCAATACATGGTTCCACTATACGACGTCCATCTTGGCAACAAGCCACATGGAGGCATAATCACTTTTTTACCTTGTATAAGGCACCTATACTACTACATGTGAAAATAGAACCCTTGATCTTAGGTTTAACACACATTTTCACTACCACTAGAGTTGGCAGGTCTTAGCATAAGTTTTATAACTTAAAGGGAGGTTTCTTGCACAAATTTCACAAGTTTTTTAAATTTTAGTTATTATGAATAGTATTTTGAGGGTTTGTTTCTTGTGAACATAAGAAATTTTGAATCCACAATCATGATTATCTCGTCTAGAGTTTGTATACCTTCCTTCTCTCTATTTGGAAGAGAGAAGAAATAAGGGGCAAATTTTGACTTCTGAGATGCAACAAAGAAAAAACTTGAGACGACCAAATATATATCTATGGATTAAGAGACATGCCTCTTATGTCAAAGGATATTCGTTCAAGTCAATCGCATAATTCTATGCCATGGCCACTAGCTTATAGAGAATATTTAATTTTCAAAGGGAGAAGCTATATTATCTTCTTCAAGAAAGATCATAAAGATGTTGTCTATCTCCCTACAAAGTATATGTGCTAGTTATTATGACTTTGTTATCTCAAGTTTTGTTTCATGCTACTTTCGAAGCTTGTTGTAGCTTAGCTTGCTATAATTTTATCAATAAGGGCTATTTGAATTCTCATTTGATTGCAAGCTAATGCAATTGGAGACTGTGTTGTTTGGTCTAGGGGGCTAAGAGTTTGACAATATTCATCTATTCTCTACTCTATTGGATTCTCACCCTACAACATTCAATTATCAGAGTGCTTTATATATCTTTATTTTCCTAGATAGCATTTTCTCTTTGAGGTAGAGATCAAGATTATGGCAAGCACTTGTCAAAAAGTATTATATGTGTTGAAGTTAGGATTGCACGAATGCAAATACACAAGTTGGAGGAGAAAAAGAAGCTCGAGAGAGTAGAACCCAAGCGTATTGAGAGGTATGAATAGAGAAGATTTACAAGACTTAGTATCCCCTAAAGTGAATAGGCATTACACAAGGCTAAGGAAAAAGAAACCTCCTAAAGAGAGAAAAAGTACCCTAACAATCTTAAGTGTGTTCACACACCTTACTACTAAAATATGGTAACAAATCCTTCTTAAGAGTGATGTGGTGTACAAGAGTCTTATATATAGGGAAGTGTCAAGCTTGATGGACTAGATCAATATATAAAGGAAGTAAACCCAAAGCTTTACAAAAAGCTTCAAACTTCTCATGAGGCATAGCCTTTGTCAAAAGATCTATATGACTATCTTGTGTTGGCACACAGGCCAAGCTAATCTCTCCTACGTAGAGTCTCTTCTTGATATAATAATAATACACCTCAATATGCTTAGTATATATATGGAGCACTAGATTTTGTGTAGCTAGTAATGAGCTCTAATTGTCAATGAAGATGGTGGTCATTGGTAGATGACTATCTAATATCCAAATTAGTCAAAAGGCATTTGAGCTAAACATACTTAATTGTAGCTATAAAAGTTGCAATTTGCTCGACTTCACAAACAACTAGAAGCGACTATAGTGGGTTACTTCTTACTCAACCACAATATGCATGAGCTATTAAAGCATGAAGCAAAAATTAGCCAAAAGGCATTTGAGCTAAACATACTTAATTGTAGCTAAACATACTTAATTGTAGCTATAAAAGTTGCAATTTGCTCGACTTCACAAACAACTAGAAGCGACTATAGTGGGTTACTTCTTACTCAACCACAATATGCATGAGCTATTAAAGCATGAAGCAAAAATATAATGTATCTACCACTTAATTACGGAAGGTAACGTTTGATATTCATCCATTTAATCTCTAAAGTGCTAGAATAATTTCTACGTATTAATTTAATACATCCTTTCATCTTTTAAAAATTATTCCATTGATCACAAGAGGATTAATCTATAATTTGTTATGTCAATTTAGGTGCTTCAATAACATTTTTTTAAATGAATAACAATAATTTAGGATATGTGTTAAGAATTTAATAAATTATTTATGTATTATTTTTAATGTTGAGCTAATGCTTCATGTAAAAATGCTAACATCTTGATTTTTTCTAAATTATTAGTACGCATGTATGAATGGCTTTTAATCATTTATAAAATATGATTAAAAATATACCTTAGTTTTGAGTAAATCTTACAGTTTTTAAGATTATATTTATAAAGAAATATCAAACAAAATATCTATTAATTTTTTGTAACATTATAAGATACGTGCCACATATCGACATTCAAAGTGATGCAAATATTCATTAAAAAAATTACCCATGTCATTGCTAAACACGTCAATATAAGCGTCTCTACAAATTCGTTGCAAATAGCATATTTGTGATGTTAATAGCGGTGCAGATAACGACACTTTGCTACAAAAATAGCGACTGAGATAGCGATGGTTATAGAGAAAAAAATAGTGGGAGGGCACCACCCACAACACCATATGCTAGATAATATTCTATGAAGTAATTGCATATTGGATATGCAATTGTCAGTAAGACAGGCTCAAAAACTACTTAAAATCACAAGATTGATAACTCATAAAATAAGTACAAGATTGGTGATGACAACTCATAAAATTACATAGAACCATGGAGAGAAGAGCCAAAACAAACATGGAAATCTATTTGTAAGTATCGCAAAGTGCGATTTTATATAACAAAGGATTATAAGTATATCTAAGGAATGTTACATGGAAGAAGCTTGCACGGATCACAGGACCAAAAAAGAAAATGATATGTGTGCACTCCATGAATCCAAGCACATGCTATAGATCCTCGTTATCTATAAAGGAGCATACAATCTATCGATAAGTGCAGTGAGATTGTGTCTCTCTACATATTGAGTTTCCAAACCTATGGGATCACGATTTGTGATAGAGTGTTGTAAAGAAAACAGAATAGCATTGTTAGAATTAAGGTTGTTAGTGCAAGTAATATTTCAAATAAGAAAGCGAGAAGAACCAAAAGAAAACTTACAAAGTCCTCGAAATAAGTCATGTGGCCACCACTCCCCAAATGATGCACAACCCTTGCCTCCAATCATGCCCTCACTACCTCCTACTACTTCTGCCCATCGTCCTAGAGCATCTATGGCCTCCTCCCCGAGTCTCATTTGCATCTAGCCACTCAAGCTTTGAGGTGCCACTCTTCATTGCCTTATGTGCGTTTTATCGTCTATGTGACATGTATGCACACATATATTCCATCATCCACCAAGTAGAAAACCTCTTTGCCATCATAAGTACTAGAAATTCCTCATGCGAAAACACCACTACATAGTCCTTGCTTCCCTTCGACATATTCTTCCGATGATCCAGAATGTTGTGCCTAAATATTTGTTAGTACTCTCTCTCGTGCGAGACATCACCTTGCTCTCCTCATCATTCATGATCACAAAACTTGTCTGTCATCTACGAGGTATACCTATCCTACTGGGGTATGTCTAAGATGTGGCCTCTCCCACCTATGACTATGCTCTTGGGCATAACCAATAGATCCCTATACATTTGGCATACTTGCAGGGGTAGTATCTCTTGGAGTAGCATCCATAGGGGTTGTAAAGGGAGCTCTCGCTCAATCGCCAAGACCCACGGATCGCTTATTACTTCAAGCGTTTCAAGCGAGCACTAATGGCTACCTCTCACATAGCCGACGCGCTATCCCTCTCTACGAGTGTATTGAGCTTACCTTGATTCCCGATTGAGTTGCTTCCTCTCTCAAACACTCCGATAGCTCCATGATTCGTGATACAAAGCTCACGCATCCTCAAGCCTCTTCCTCTAAGCTCCATCCTCCATAGCCATGCGTTTATTTCCTTCTGGCGCCTTCTATTTGCCTTCTCTCTTACCTATGTGCCTTCAATTTGCCTTCTATTTGCACAGGATGGAGCTAGTGCTCTTTTACAACAGTTTTAGGGGCGCCTCGCATTTAAAAATGTGCTTTTGCCTTTGACTTGATTTTAGAGGCCACCCTTGTGCTTTTAGCCATTTTCTATCGTGCCTCTTCCATTGCATTAGATTCCTTCCTAGGCTACCTCTTTTAGGTGACCCAACTTGCGCTTTTCCACTTTTTCTGCTTTATGCTTAGGTTAACATTAGCCCCCTCCTAGTTTAGTGCCAGTCCCATGGCATTGATGTGTAGTGGTTGGAAGGGGGGATGGATGTATTTGACAGATGGCTTTTTTGAGTTTGTACACAAGCCCTTCCAGGGGTTAGGGTTGGGTGGACCGGCCTTTGAAATTCGAGATGGTGTGGGGGATGGTCCCATTGCGACACTAACGGTGGGCAGATCAGTCCTTTGAAATTCAATATCATGTTGAACGGATTCCTATTTGGAAAGTGGCTGACAGGCAGATCGGTCTTTGAAATTTAAGATAGTGTTGGATGGATCCGTGCTTGCAGAATGGCGGGTGGACAGATCCATCTTTGAAATTGACGATGGTGTTGGATGGATCTATCTTTTTGCCCTCCGTGGTTGTTTTCTCCTGCATTGTTCCAAATGAGCTTCTTCATTCACTTTTTGACTGGGGCTGGCCTGTGGTCTGCCTCTGCCTTGTTTTGTCTACTTGGTGACATTGTCGCATGAGATGACCCCTCTCTTAGGCAGGGTCTAGTTCCAGGGCACTTGTGGTTTTGAGTTGATGAAGGTGCGATGATTACAAAGGGTGGATGTGTGAGTCAAAGATGATGGGGTCTTAGGGGAATCGGTCTTGGGAAGAAACGGATCACCCAATTAAGGTGATGGAGGCTAGGAGCACATTGCATGGATGATGGGGCCTTCGAAGTTGGGGGTTAGAGCCTTTGTTTGTACCTGAAAAGAAAAGAATGTGTACTACCTGACGGTGTGCCTGCTTTGCCGTGTGGTGCATTGTGCTGGTGCTATGTGGGACTAGGAGTCGGGTCGAAGCCTGGGTGTTGCCCCACACTTGAGGACCCGATTTGTGGGTAAGGGAGGTGCAGTGCATGTAGCTTAGGGTGACACATCTAACCATAGGCGAGTATTACCTCCCTAGGTATGTCATGCTCTTGATGTGTCTTAAGCGTGAAGTGGGGAATCAAAATGAGGCTAGGGTATTAGGGATGGAGCCGATCGACCGAAGCCACCAGACGTACCTAACTTGAGAACCCCTAGGTGCAGTGACTATGGCCTATGTGGGGTAAATTGCTATTCGTTGCGATTTCTTCGCTTTTCATCTTTGCTTCCTTTTTCTTTATTTATTTATTTCTCTTTCTCATTTTTTAAATTTTCTTTTATCTTCTTTCCTTTCTTATTCTTCTTCTCTCTTTTTTTTTCACATAGGCAGGACAAGAGCTAAGCTTCGTCGTCCGAGTGAGGTGGAGAAGGGGGCCTAAGAGACTTATTTAGGAATTGCCAACTCTGCAAGTACCCTTTGAGGTTCAAGAGGACTTATAGAGTGGTGGTAGAGAGAAATGGATAATTGCAATGCACAAGACGACTATCATTCATATCTTCTAGAAGGGATAAACAAAATGAGGGGAGAAAAGCGACGCGCATTATTAGTCGAGCCATGGCGCAACTGTCTATGGCGTTGGGATCAAAGAAAAGGGGTGGAAGGTTGCGCTCTTGTGGGGTGGGATTTTGCCTAAGTAGCCTAAGGTAATTACAGGTAGTAATGAATGCAGGGTTGGGGCACAAGGAGAACTCATCTACAAAATAGACTAGAGAGTCACCCGGATTTTCTAGGGTGAAGGTAAGGGTCTCCTCCAGCTTGGTACAATTCACGTTGTGGATCACGGGAAAGTCGTACCAGCCGTGACATTTGGGTCAAAATCCACTCTCATTCTTCGAGGATATGGCATGAATATCGAGTTATTGCGTTTGAATGGGAGGGTGTTGTAGAAAGCCACCCAAGTGTCCATATTTATGTCACAGAGGCGCCTTCTCCATGTAGATTGGCACTCATAGCCCGCGGCACTGATCTCAGGACCTCAAAAACCTTGTCCTGCCAAAATTTCACATCCTCAATGCGCGAGAGGGTGGGGTTCTACTCTCTCTCCTTCAGCCATTTGTTTTCTTAGCATGCTTCCAATGGCAATCACCTCTTCCACCACCTTAATGGGCAGGACTCGGCACAAGTTGGTGGGGAAGTGGAAATTAAGATAAAAGGGATGCCATACATTCTCCTGTTGCTCGCAAGTGATGAAATCTACGTGGAAGCTTACTGGGAGTTCATCTGAGGTTGGTGTAATGGGTGCAGTTGGTCCTATTATTGGTCTAGCATTCAATCTTCTCCTGCCTTCCTCCACCATCTATTTCCTCTTTTCTTTCAATGCTACTCTCCTCTCGACGCAGGTGTCCATTGGTTGCTAGTCTTCTAGGGGTAGAGAAGGAGGCGGGGGGACTAATTCCTCTTCATGAGGTCCCATATTGAAGTTCAATCCAGCCTCTTCCTCTTGCTGGTGGGCTTCCTGTTGCGCCCCTTCGGCGAACCCTAATGCATCCACCTCTTGTGGGGTTAGGCCTGCTTGCAACAAATACTTTCTTTGTTCTTTGGGACTCCCACTGGTTGTGCGCTAGCATCTGCAGACTTGCCTTCAGGACCTTGAGTGCAATCCCAAGCTTCTTCTTGATTGTTTCAATGGCCTTCCTTTCCTCTATCGTTTGAGTGACATCAAGTAGCGTGTTGAGAAAGGCGCGTTGCTGGGCCTCGAAACTCATGTGGACGGCAGCTGCTCTACTTTTAGCCAATACTTTGTCTTTCTCCACTTGAGCTAGATGGTCTGCCAAGGTTTTAACTCTTCTTTCGTTCTAATTGGCCCATTCTTCCGCTCTCCCCTTCATGTCTTCGAGGCTTTCCCCTTGCCTTTGAGCTAGCACTATCAGCCTGTGTTCTTGATCTTCCATTTATCCTCTCAAATTCCGTTGCTCTTCCTATGCCAAGTCTGCCTCTTATGTCAAATTTTCCACCTCTTATTCATACCTGCGTGCTCTTTCCTCCCTCAACGCCTCCAGTTCTTCTGTGGCTTTAGTGATTTTTTCCATTTCAGCTTGCAAATCTTCATAAAGCCCTACGATCTCTTCGTTATGTCTTCACAAGCACCATGTGGCTTCGGTTTCTTCATCCAGTCTTGCTTGCCATTTGGCTTCCACTTCATTCTTAGCCTAGAGCTATTCTTTGAGCTCATTTGATCTCCCTTTGGGCCATGGCTATTTGGCATGTTTTCTCCAATTGGAATGCAACCATGGCCTCCTTTTTAGCTTCAATCTTTGTTGTTGCTATTTTTTTTATTCCCTGGCTTTTTCCAATTGCGGCAGCATGTGTTTTACATATTTATCATACTCCTTAGTCGACAGCTCTGTCGTGGGTGCGGAGGTGGTAGAGGCTTCCACCTTCTGCCTCTTCGGATCTTGCCTAGACTCGGCATCAACTGCACTCTCTTGGTCCCTGTCATTGGGGTACCCTTTCCAATCCCTTGGGTCCTCTCCTTATCTACAAGGTACTGCACCCATGCTAAGACATTGCTGGAGTCTACTTTAAACATGGAGCCCTAGGTGGTTGTGACTACGGGTGTGGTTGGCACTAGGAGAGTAGGAATGGGCATAATTAGTTCCTTGCCCTTGCCTTCTTTTGGAGGAGGCGGCGTGATTTCCAGCACATGGGTGCTCGAGCTTGGCCCTTCCTCTCTTGGCGGGCTCATGGTATCTAGCTCATCTCTCATGCTCAGTTGCTCTATTGAATCGGTGCGTAGCTAAAGCCATATCCTCATCCTCTTTTCTTTTCAGCTTTGCCTCTTCTTCAGTTGCCTTTCTTTTTCTTTTCTCCTCAGACCTTCTCGATTCTTCTCTCCACCTTTCTGCCTCTTCTTTTGCTTTCTTCTTTCTTTCTTCTTCGGCCTTTTTAGACTCCCTGCGATCCCTTTACAGATTTGTTTTTTCTTTTTTCCTCCTTTCTTCTTCCATCATTCCCTGTGAAGCTTTCCTCCTTTGCTCCCTGCGCCTCTGTCGGCTAGTCTACAGCTTTCCTTCCCCTTCATTATCACTCTCTGTCTCTTCACTTGTTTGCGTTTGTTGCTCTTGTTGAAGCGGTGATCTTACTGGTGTTTCTCCAACTCCTTCTTCTTCTCCTTCTCTTTGCCCTTGCCCCAAGGCTTCTCTAATAATGGCCGTAAGGACCCCACTGAATCCAATGGTTGAGGCCTTAGAAGATGAGGCTTTCCTTCTGGCCTTAGTAGCTAGAAACTCTCATCATGCTGGCCCTCCTCTTGTTGCCAGGGCCTTAGCCGAGGTCTCGATGGTCTTTCTCACGAAACCATTGAGGTTCACCTCATCCAATGATCGTGCTGCAAAGCTCTCTAGCAAAGGGACATTAATGCGACTTATGATGGTGTTGTACCTCTGACTAGAGAACAACGTGTGTACCATTTTTTCTTGGGAGTTGAACCTCAAGGTCGGGGATATCTGCCAAGCTGATGCCATCATTGGTATGGACCTTCACCTTGTCCACTCCAAGCATGGTGTACACATCTTTCTTTGGTTTTCGTTCCACCTTATTGACTAATCCCAGGGCCCTTTCCACCAGGTCTAGGGTTAGCTCAATCTGTACTTAGCGAGTCTCTTCCCCCTCTCGCACGGTGACGGTGCCATGGTTCCTGTTAAAAGTTCTTAGAAATTATGCACAGGTGGTATAATCGACTCCTTGGCTCATTGCTTCCATGTATTTCTGCATATGGCATTGGTCTATGATCTCCCTGATGGCGTGTTCCTCAACGGTCATGTCTTCTAGGTTGAAGACGTGCCAAAACTTAAGCTGGTTAAAGGCCCATGTTTTCACCAAAAGGCCATATTTTGCATGCTCTTCTTCTAAAAAAGGTAAATTTTCAGCCTTTTCTTGGCCTGCCATGATGGGTGCCTATCATGAAGCCATATTCACCATTAGTGCTTTTCAGAATAATTATGAGCAGAAGAAAACGACAACATACTTGCTAAACTGAAATGCTTGAGTGCAAAAGTAGACTTTTTCTTCAAGTAGTCTATTTGTTAACCCTTAAACGAACAATGTGGAAAATCCGAAAAATATAAAGCAGAAGACAAGGCCAAGGCAAAAGTGAAATGGAAGACAAAGACACACTAAGAAAAATATGGAAATATAAGAAGTGCAGAAAAGTCCTAAATCAAGGAGAAAGGCACACAAGAAAAAGCGCAAGTCAATACTTTTGTAAAAGAGTGCAAGCCGCATCATGATTTCATGCTCTCACCCTTGCAAATTGTAAAGGTAGATGGGCAGTAGGAAGGAAGCTAAGAAGATAAGAGGACAATGGGAAAAAGGGCGTAGGCCACAGTCGGCCATGTAAAAAAGGGGACAAGGGGATGACTGCCCAAAAGGGATTTAGGGTTTTGTATATAAAGTTGAAAAGCGAATGAGAAGTTCATTCTTGTGTGTGGCCAAAAGTAGCTCTGCTCCTCCTCTTCTTCTTCTTGTTCTTGCTTGCTTAAGCTTGTGCTTGAGAGAGGGAGTGTGAGAGTGTGAGGAGTGAGTGTGTGAGGGTGAGGGACCGTGGTGGAGAAGCTCTCTATCTTCTCCTCTCTTCTTCTCTTCTCTTCTCTTCTTTTCTCTTGCTCGTGGCAATGGAGCTTGGAGCGTGGAGCTTGCTTGAAGCTTGCACTTGGATTGTGGAGCTATCGGAGTGCTCGGGAGAGAAGGCTACTAGATCAGGAATGGAGGTAAGCTCACTACACTCGTAGAGATGGATAGTGTGTTGGCTATGTGAGAGGTAGCCATTAGTGCTCGGCTTGGAACACTTGAACAATAAGCGATCCATGGGTCTTGGCGGTTGAGCTTGTGCTTGCCTCTACATTTTGGTTTTGTTGCCGGGATCAACAGGTTCAAGCCTTGAGCGTTTGCGCGCTCCAAATCGAGCATTGAAGTAGGGTTTTCCCCGAACCGGTGCTTGAGGTAGATAGGTAGGAAGCGAGGGAGTTTGAAGAGGTATTCAATCTCCTTAGCAAGTAAGTTTTTGGTTTTTTGGATTTGGAAAAGTATGTTGGAGTAGAGTAGGTGTTTGCTTTGTGATTTGGATGCATCAGGGTAGGAAAAAAGAAAAAAAAACAAGCATTGGGGTTTCTGCTGTCATAACAGGGCAAGAGGGTTTGATTTGCTTAGCCAATTTGTATTTTGGAGTTTATTTGCTATTCTAGGTATATAAAATCCTTCATTAGGGGTCTATACTTACATCTTGAAAGTTTGTGTGACCCCTCATAACTAAAATCGTTAGAATCAAGTTGATTTTCGTCATCCCTGAAACTCGTCCGCAGGAATTAGACACTATTACCAGAGTTCGATTCCCAGAATTGGACTCCGACGTCCGATTCCCAAAATCGGACGGTCCAATTTTTGGACTCAGACCAACCTATCTTGTCCGATCAGACATACCCTGACCAATTTTGAAAATCGAACATTCCAGAAATGGATGCACGAAAATCGGACTATCCAGAATCGGAAGCTCAAAATTAGACTAGCTAGAATCGTACACTCCAAAATTGGACACTTGTCAACTCAGACGTCCGATTCCTAGAATCAGACACTCCAAAATCAGACATTTGTCAAATCAGGCGTCCAATTCCCAGAATTAGATGCGCGAAAATCAAACACATGAAAATCGGACCAACAGGACCACCTAAATCAGACCACTAGGACTCAGACCGTCATCCGATCGGTCGATCGGACCAACCTAAATTCGGATGTCCAAATCAGATAGAAAACTATCAAAATCGGATAGGTGAATAGAATATAGATTTGATACATCTAAGCCTTGAAACCAACCCAGAGAATGTATAGAGCCGAAAGCATATCATAGATCTATCACCAAGCTAAAATCTAGAGCAAGTAATTCAAAATTTGGCTGCGAACGATCCTTCAAATTGCGCATGGTATTTAGCGTAATGGCCATGCAGGCTAGGGGGGACTATCCCCCCCATCCCCTCCCCCTTGGACCCCCACAGAGGGGGGCTCTGCCCCCTCAATACCTCCCCCAAGTAGGTTGAAGAGAAAGCGCGTGCCGTTGACAGGTCATCCAAATTAGATCCTGGTGTAGAATGGCTTTGCACAAGCATAGATTCTCACTTGCAAAACAACAACCAAAAGCCCATACCCAAACAAAGACAAACAAAGACCCTAAAACGTCAATGGGCCAATCTAGCCAACAAGGGCAAAAAGGTCATACCACAAAAACATGTATAGGTTGTGTCTGGATTGCATCTAGTTAAAATAGAATGCACGAACATCAAGCTACTATGAGGATGGCTAGACATGACAATCCTGACGATAGATGCACCTTGAACAACACTGCACAGACGACCCAAGATATCAGTAGAGAATCCAAATCTAGCTGTGTAGTTAGGAACTCAAGGGCATGTATCAGAAGGTTTGAATCTATAAGCCAAGACCCGGCAGATGAAGACATACTACCGCTTGCTTATCTTAGGGTCAAACCCACTGCAAAAGAGAGCCTAGTGTTGATGCTCTCATCAATGAAGAAGCTGATTTTAATATCTTGACCTATGAAGCATGGACCCTACTAGGCCAACCAGAGCTCACACCAACTAATGCAACTCTTTGTCCTTATGGGGGATACCCACAAGCACTTATAGGGAAGTGCAAAATCCTTGTAACTATTGAAATTGAAAGCTTGCCTATCCTATTCCATGTACCTCCAAAGAGTGCAAATTGTGGAAAGGAAACCCTCCTAGGATGATCCTTCAAAAGGGCGACAAAGTGTGAGACTGATTATGTAGCACAAAGGATACACTTGACACTATCAAGTATGAGGATAATCACAACCTTTAGCAAGGGTGACCTCATCAAACCTCGAGGGAAAGACAAGGAACATTCTGACATACAAGGCAAGCCTAGTAACGAGAGCAAGGACTTGTTGAAAGAGTTGATACAAGTGTATGTTGAATAGAGAGAACTAGTGAGCGAGGCCATGCTTGAAACAAGAAGGTCAGGAGATAATGCCAAGGATAGGCTTTGGACTTACAAATATCATAGAAAACTGCAAAAGAAGCCTAAGCCTTATAGACAAAGGTATCGATGGTGGAGAGCCAGCACAACACAACGATGGATATCCAAAGTGTTACTACGTGCTCAAGGGTATTACGCATGTAACCGATGGATTTGGGTGCCAAAGCCCCCTGCTAAACCACTTCTATCAACTAAAGACCAGATCGTATCAAAATTGAAGAACGCAGGAGGAAATCTAAACGAAAATCCAAGTCTCAAATCAACAACGTTGGAGTGATTGAGCCTCTCACGATTGAAATCAAGAAACCAAATATGACTATTTGAAAGGTAGATCCTCAGCCTAGTATGCTTAACAAGCGAATATCAGACGTAATCGTCGAGTGTGCACAAAGACCACTAGTGCCTAAGGAGCCTTTGACTTCCCAAGAGGATAAGGAGCACCACAGTAACAATGCTACTCATGATAAGACTGATTGCTCAACAAAGCAAATGGCAGAATCATCTAACAGCCACGAGCAAATCTAGCCAGTGCCAAGTCCACCTAGGAGTCCCAAATCTCCTACACCTTCTTTCCCTCAAAGGGCAACAAAAGACACAACCACTTCTGATCTACCTAAGGACTTGACACCGCACTCTACCAACAGTATAGCTAGTCCACTGAACTAGCTGCTACTACTTCCAATTAGGAATCACATCAGTCATAGCCTTTGGCCGTGATGATGCCCCTTGCAGAATGCGTCCTTAGTAATTCACATGTAGAAGAGATGTCGCAACCAACATCCTTGCACACCTTGAGCACTTTCGAAGCACCTAAAGCCTAAATTTGAGGAGAAATCTCTCGAAGATTTAGCCAAGGAGATGGTGCATTTGACTAATGAACGAGAGATGAAGTGCATGATGAAGCTTGATCACAAGCTAACAGCCACCCCATCACACATGCATACGTCCATGTGGATATCAGAAGGGCAATGCCAGAGAACACAAAGATCATAGAAGAACCCCTAACTTGGGATGAGCAACAACATGTTTGCTCCCGCTATGTAGATGTCAATGAAGAAGTCATAAAGGACATCCCAAAAGCTACAGCTAGAGAATTGCGGTTAATACCCTCACTCTATACTGCTCAATGTGTGACAAACAAGGAAAAGCTTGAAGCAATCAAACAAAAAAGGAAAGGACAAGGCAAATTTGTACAGAAATGGTACTCCAACCAGAGTTTGGTAGCCAAAACTGGCCACCGACTAATGACACTTCTTGAGCAAAGGAAAGCCCTTTGGACATCAATATATGATCCCACGTACATTGCCCCGACCTTTTTAAGAGTGTTGGCAATGGTTCATGAGGTCCAGCTTTCTGTCACTGTCCAAAAACATCCCTTGTATGATAAACTACTGCTAGAAGAAGATCTACATGTGGCTAGCAGGCTAGGAGTAGGGAACATGGTACTTGATGTTAGCGCATATGTCTTCTGCCTCACTCAAGATCCTACAATCCTAGATCTTTATGCTTCTCATTAGTACAACCCTAACTTCTTCACTTAGTTTCGTCCAAGCTTATATGATAGGAATCCTAAACTATCTCGGTTCTACACTAGAGTCACCCAAACCTCCTGAGCAAGAGAAAAACAACTCTAAACACAACACTTGCACTAATAAGAAGCAATGGAGGCATGTTCCAATGGGTAAGGACATGAGCCTAGAGCAAACACCCCCTGACCCAATAACTACCAATGCAATTGGATGAGAAGCTAAATGCAAGGGAATTAGCTAAAGAGCTAGACTCTCCAAAAAGAGAGGCAGTTGTATCCTCACAACCTAGCGAGGCTGTCTAGCACACTGCGGCTATGTCCCATGAGGACACACCAGGAACAGAGAATGTTAAGGCCCGACCAAGCACATCAATGCGACTGACCTAGTTCAGGGTCATGAATCTTTAAAGAATACACCTCAATTTTCTAAGAAGAAGAGGAGAAAATAACAAAAACAACGGCAGTTACAAGTGGTTGTAGATGCCAAGAAGATTGAGATCAAGAGTGCTGAAGAGCTGAGGAATAAAGCATCGAGTCCACTAATAAATGAACCCATTGCCATCTCTCCTAACAATAGTGAAACCTCAGACACATCCATGTGTTCTGATAAGTCAAAGCAACCATTACCATCAATGGTTGCTTGCAACACTCAATTCATCGACAACAGAACTTGCATTGACCACCAATCAAGAGTGGATACAACACTGTCACCATAGGTTGACAAAACTATACCATTCGCATCCGAGGAGAACCATGACACAATAACAACAAAGCCTAAGGAGAAACATGAAAACCCCGAGGACATAAGCAACCCTAGCATTGATTAATCTTGCTCATCTAGGCCTGAACCCCCAGCTATACTAGAGCCTAGGGAAACTCCCAAAACCTTGCATGAGATAGCAATTGAGCAAGCCCTCGTTGAACATAGAAGTGTCAGAGAGTGCTTGACTGAGTTGGATGCTAAACTCAAATTATTCACACGTGTCTATGTCCTTGTAGACATGGACACACTCCCTAGGGAGCAGCTTGAGGAATACTTGCCATATCCGCTATCCTGGGAAGAGCAATTGTATCTTAACAAGCACTATGACAAGCTTCTACATGAACGCATGCAACTCATCTTCGACGAGGAGACCGACAAACTACGCTTAATTGTGACATTCAATGAAGCACTTTGCCAACCAAATCTCTTAGAGATAGAGCAACTAAAGCGACAATCAGAGGATCAAAGTCAATTTGAAAAACGTTGGTTTGAAAACCATGCTACAATGGCCAAACTTGGAGCCCAAGTTATGATAGTCTCAGAGGAATGATTGGCCAAATGGTGGTCTCAATGAAACCCAATCTATATGACACTAACTTCCTTTCGAGTAGTACTGACTACCATTCGGGGTATGGACTTAGCCGGAACTAGCCAAGAGAAATCTTTGGTTGATAAAATTCTCATTGAGGAGGAGCTACATATTGCTAGTAGACTCGGACAAGGTACCATGCTACTCGATGTTGCAAAATATATGTTGTTATTCAGTAGGTTGGCACGAGTACTAGATGCATGTGCCCTGCTCTAGTACAATCTTGAGTTCTACAATTGGTTTTTATCCTCATGAAGTGACATGGATTTATAAATGTGTATATAAATAAACAATGAGTTTTGTGAATGTGTATAGATAATACCAAAAAAGCAAAGCCAACACACACACAAGCAATGATAATCAAGTGCAAGTGACATGCATTGAAGTCAACTGCAGGGGATTCAGATAAGTGATGTCTCTTTGAGCTACACTTGTCCATTATAATTGAAGCATATGACTTGCATGTACTCTTATGAGTTGCCAAGTAAATGCAGGACGACATAAGTCTCTGTACAAAAGTGTTCAATGTCCAAGTCACCACAAGACAACCAACCCCACAAAGAACCATTATGGAGAAAGTGATAAAAATACCAAGAAGAGCCATGACAGAAGCCCAGCTTGCTGCTGGAAGAGAAAATCACCCCTGTAGAAAGCACACATTGCATTTGAGCATGGCCCAAAGCATAGTCATTGGCTACTCTCTCTTTCTTGGCCAAACTCTACGTTTGGGGCAAGATTAAGGTGGTAAGCTCTCGTTCATGATGGAAGAGTAAGAAAAGTACGGCTTGATGATAGAAACAGGAGGTTTTAGCCAGTTTACATTCAAGCTTACCCTAAACCTAAAAGACGTCATCATGGAGGAGCCAACCACTGTAAAACAACTCTTGGACCAGTGTAGTCTACAAAAGTATGTAGAGAAGGTCAGGCAAGCTATTGATTACAGCAAGTGCATAGAATTTTCGAGGAGCTTCAATGTTGAAAGAAATTGTGGCATGGTGACGGTAAGAAGAGGAGAAGAAGCTCGTCAAGTAGAGGTGGAGTGGAGCCCTGCGACGATGGAGAAGGCCCTGGGTTTAGCCACAACAACAAGACTGAGAAACACCCAAGGAGGGATGTGCATAACATGCTGGGGGTAAGCCGTCACCAATCCGAGAACAAGAGGGAGACAAAGTCCACAAGGAATAGCAAGACATCACGGAGAGAGTTACTAATAAAAAGAAGAATGAGCAACCATCTCAACAACAAGAGAGTGAGAGGACAATTCGTGAGTAGTAAGTGGTGCGCAGATCGGACGCAGATAGGTCACGTGGTGAATCCCTGAAGGTCCCCAAGAACAAAGTACTCTACTTTTTAGCACAAAAACCCATGTAAAAGCAAGCACGACAAGAGGCAAGAGACAAATTGGGTTCAATCTCTCCCATGCCTTGTGTGAGTGCTTCACGAAGCATGTATTTAATGTATATTTCCAATCTTCATGCTCAATAATAGCCCAATTACAAAAATATGACAAGCTTTTAGCTTTTGAGTTTGCTTTCTACCAAAAATAGGAAAATAAAGCTAATGGACGGTGCCCATAGTGTCTGGCACGCCCAATCTCAATGTCCAAATAGAAATAACA
The DNA here is from genome assembly GCF_053477565.2 of Lygodium microphyllum. Classification (NCBI taxonomy): domain Eukaryota; kingdom Viridiplantae; phylum Streptophyta; class Polypodiopsida; order Schizaeales; family Lygodiaceae; genus Lygodium; species Lygodium microphyllum. The sequence goes on from NC_141160.1 coordinate 63,372,585, forward strand.
TATCCAGGCGCATAAGCGCATACAAAATAATAATAAATAATCGATGTCTCTATAGACATAACAAAATATAGGCGTGGCGCCTATCAAAATATAGTCGAAAACCCGCTAGACTCCAATGCTTTCCTCCGCCACTGCTGCTATCTCTACACATCAACTGAAGCATTCACAATCGTTAGTAAAATAACACAATTAAACCGACAAAAGTGAATACCTAGCAGTCTTCAGCTACATAAATAAATCAACTGGTTAGAAATAAATCCTAACCTTAATTTATTACGAGTGCGCACTCTAAACTCATAAACGTTTATTAATTTAATATGCATTTTGCGGAATCACCCGCTATGGAATCACCCATGTACACACTAAATTAATGAAACGCCCGAAAAGGACAGGCGTCCCCATCAACTTCTCGCACAAAGAATCCTCTTTGCGTATGAGCCCCGGTCATCTAAGTAAGTTTACGGAATCCACCGTAAAACCTCACGGAATCCACCGTGGAATATGCCTCCTGGCATCATACCCCCGGGGTGGGATAGCAATTGACCTCAATTGCTATTAGCTCAATGTGGAGCTAACAGAGTGGGGAAAGCATTTAAGTCTCTAGCGTGCATCCATTGTGCTTCCTCTACAGGATGGTTCTTAAATTTTACTAGATATCTAGAATACCTTCGGCCAGTTCTAGTGGTCATGTAGTCAGTGTCTATAATGGCTTCTGGTTCAAGTATTTCAGTCTCTTCTTCTAGTAAAGGTGGGTTTTCATAGACAGGGTGGATAGGTAATTGTCCTCTAAATGGTCTCAATAAACTAATATGAAATGTATTATGAATTTTCCAATGGGATGGCAGTTCTAACTTGAATGCATTGTCATTAATCTTATGAATGATTCTAAATGGTCCGTAGAATCTAGGAGCTAATTTGACAACTGGATGTCTATCTACACTTTGCAGTCTACGCTTTTCTATTCTAAGCCAAACATAATCATCAACTTTGAAATTCATGGCTTGTCTTTTCTTGTTGGCCTGTTTGGTATATGATTGTTGGGCTTTAGCAATCATATCCTTTACTTCATCAAAAATAGTGTTATGCATAACAGCAATATCATCAGCACTTTGTATTCTATTAGACAAAGAGGCAACAGGTGTAAATAATCTATATCCATAAATAATTTCAAAAGGTGCTTTCTTTGTAGATGTGTGCGGTGTATTGTTATATGCAAACTGTAATAAATGTAAATGAGTGTCCCATGTCTGAGGTTTAGAGATAGTGTATGCACGTAAAAGATCTAGAATGGTGCTATTTGTGGCTTCTGTTTGTCCATTTGTTTCTGGATGAAATGCAGATGAGAAATCAATCTTTGTGCCTAAATTTGCAAACAGTGTAATCCAAAAATTATTACAAAATCGAGAATCTCTATCTGAAATAATCACTTTCGGCAATCCATGGTTAGTAAAAACAGTTTTCAAAAATAACTGTGCTGCTTGTGATGCTGTTAAAGTTTTCTTACATGCAATGAAATATGCTTGCTTACTAAATCTATCTACAATTGTCCAAATCATGTCATGGTTAGATTTAGTATTTGGTAAGCCAGTAATGAAATCCATAGCTATATGTTCCCAAGGTTTAGATGGAATAGATAAAGGCATTAATAACCCATACTGTTTACCATGATGTCTCTTTATTCTTTGACAAATCAAACATTCAGAAACAAAATTAGATACATCTGCATCCATATGCGGCCAATAAAAATCTTCAGTTAACATGCGTAATGTAGAAATGATACCTCTATGACCTTGATATGGGGGACAATGAATTTCATTCAAAACAAAAGATCGGAATGGAATAGTAACACACAGTCTCTTTTCAAAAAACATGAATCCATCATTATATGACAATGAATCAACAGGAATGAAATTATTTTGAACTAATTTTTGCCAATCAGAATGAAAAGTAATATCCTGGTGATATGTGTCTTTCATAGCAATCAAAGAATCAAAAGATATGATAGAAATGTTGTGAATTGCAGGTCTTCTACTCAATGCATCAGCAACTACATTTTCTTTTCCAGGTTGGTATTGAATGATAGGATGGAAACTTTGAATGAATGAAGCCCATTTGATATGACGGTCAGAAATTTGGGGTTGGCTAAGTAGATGTCTAATGCTTTGCTGGTCGGTCTTTATCATGAATTTTGAACCCATTAAATAATGCTTCCATTGTTTTAATGCTTGGACAACTGCTAAGAGTTCCTTGTCATAAGTGGAATATTTGAGCTCAGAGGGTTTCAGCTTAGAACTAGAATATGCTATTGGATGGTTGTCTTGCATTAGCACGGCTCCTATTCCTGATCCGCTAGCATCGGTCACAACTAGAAAGAATGGTCTGTTAAAGTTAGGCAATTGTAGAACAGGGGCATTGGTTAATGCACGTTTGAGTAAGTCAAAGGATTTCTGCTGGTTTTCATTCCATTGATAAACAATGCCTTTCTTAAGAAGTTTGGTCAATGGTAAAGCAAGTAATGAGAAATTACGTACAAACTTCATATAGAAACTAGCAAGACCAAGGAATGAGCGTAATTCATGTACATTTTTAGGAATAGGCCAATGCAATATTGCATCAATTTTCTTAGGATCAACTTTTATTCCTTCTTTTGATACAATATGACCTAGATATTCTATTTCTGTCTTAAAGAATTCACTCTTGTCAGGATTTGCAAACAATTGATTTTCTTTCAGTAATTGAAAAACTAATGATAAATGCTCATAATGCTCTTTTTCACTTTGACTGAACACTAAAATATCATCAAAGAAAACAATCACACAATATTGATATTTTAGAAAAATACGATTCATCATTCTACTGAAAGTGGCAGGTGCATTAGTTAATCCAAATGGCATAACTAAGAATTCGTAATGGCCAAACTGTGTCCTGAATGCAGTCTTAAATATGTCGGATCTATCAAGCCTCACCTGATGATATCCAGATTTAAGGTCAATTTTACTAAATATAGAAGATCCTTGCAGTTTGTCCATAAGGTCATCAACTCTAGGTATAGGATACCTATTCTTTACAGTGATCTTGTTTAATGCTCGGTAGTCAATACACATCCGATAAGTATTATTCTTTTTCTTGACTAAGAGCACAGGTGCACCGAATGGAGAACTGCTAGGTCGAATTAAGCCTCTATTTAGTAATTCTTCTACTTGACTCTGGATTTCTTTTTGCTCTATTTGATTGTGCCTATATGGGGCTTTGCAAGGTGGTTGTGTGCCAGGTATTAGGTCAATCTTATGGTCTTCTGGACGTGATGGAGGTAAACCTGGTGGTAGGTCTTCTGCAAAACAGTCCTTAAAATATGCAAGAAATTCCTTATGCCTAGGGTGCATATGATTTTCCTTTGCATGCAATTCATTCACCCAAATGAGATATGATTTAGTATTCTTGCGTAGTGCACGTTTTGCTTGAGTATGCGAAAGCAGTGGAAACATATGAGATGCATGTATACCAAATAATGTAATAGATTTTCCTTGAAAATTTATATTCATTGTGTGTGTGGAATAATCTATATTGGGATTATGTTGGTGTCTCCATGGCATTCCTAGAATAATGTCGCTAGACTGTAATGGGACAACTAAGAAATTTCTTCTTTCAATATATGGACCAATTTGAATTTCTAAATCTTGAACTTCTTGTGTGCCATTGTACCTAGTGCCTAAAAATGCAGCTTTTATGCGATAGTGCGTAGGTACAGTATGCAGTTTCAATTCCTTTACCAATTTTGCTGAAATAAAGTCATGGGTACTACCGTCATCATGCAATATAGTTCTTTCTTTTCCATGTACCATACATTTCATAGTTAACAATGAATGTGAAGTAGGCATACCTGGTAAAGTGTCGGAAGTAGTAGTAGGATCATCTTCTTCTTCAGTGAAATCCGGCATATCCTCATGCTCGTCTTCGTCCATAGCTCCAAGGTAGTTGATATGTGCTGATGATTTCTTTGAATGACAATTTGCTGCGAGATGCCCTGGCTGGTGACACTTGTAGCATACGATGGGCTTGGCTTTGGTCACATTATTTGCAATGGCTGGGAGTCTGGGTATATTTGGATTTGCTTGTGGAATAGGCTTAGGATTTGGATTGACAGTAGATGGTAATGCAGGTGGTTTAGGCCAATTCTTGCGGAAAGATGGTGATGAGAAACGACCTGGATTAAACCTTCTGAAATTGGAATTGAATTGTTTAGATCCATAATTACCGTTTGCTTGGAATGGCTGTGGTCGTCGATCTCTTCCGCGTAACTTATCTTTAGTGTCGTGAGCTAAGGAGATGGCGTCTTCAAGGGTAGCAGGCTTGAACATATTCACCTCAGCGTAGTAATGTCCAAGAAGTCCAGACATATACTTCCGCTTATGTGTCGTCTCTGGTACGTCTTCAAGCATGCGTAGCTGTAGGAGTGCATTCCAAAAACGCTATGTATACTGTAGAATAGGCTCACGATCGCGCTGTTGGAGTAAATCCCATTGCTTGATAGCCTTCTCATGAAATTGCGGTGGAAGGAAATTTTGCATGAACTTCTTCTTGAAATCTTCCCATGTAGCAGGACATTCTATGCTCTTGCGGACTACAGTCCACCAAAGTGATGCTCTGTCTATCAGATGATTAGTAACACACTTGATTTTATCTTTCTCGGGATAAGTTTCCTCATGGAAATAGTCATCAAACTGGCTAATGAATGATAAAACAGTCTTTCCTTCTCTTATGCCATTGAAAGTGCGAAACTTGAAACTTCGTTTACTTATCTTGGATTCCTTGCGAATGGTTTGTGCTTCAAGAGTGGCGTCGATGGTACGGCGAATCAGATCTTCAGCTTGAGGTTCTTCTTTATCAGTGGACGCTCCTTGTAGCTTTGTCAATTGCGCTTGCAGGGCTTGCCTAGCTCTTCGCTCTTCTTCCAATTGCAACATGATAAGATCCAGCTTTTGTTCCATGGTAGGCTCGGGTAGATCGTCTTCAGCCATAGGATCATCCATATGTGGGGTAGTCATCCTGTAAAACTCAACAAACCTTTCTCACTCAAAATCAGTTAGCGGGATGAGCGTAGCTCAAATTTGGGGTTACAAGGCTATGTATTTTTGGGTATTTTCTTCTTCAATTTTCAGAAATTCTGCAACGAACTTGTAGATAGGTAGAACAGCTTGCTGCGAACAACTTTCTAGTTCAGAGTTTTTGCATACGAACAAGTCTTCTATGAGTTTTAAGCACTAGTCAATTCTGATTTAGTCTGACTTGCAGAGTTGCAGACTTAACAGACTTGCAGAGTTGTGGACTTGCTGGACTTAGGCCGACTTGCAGAACTTGCAGAACTTGATTCCAATTGACTTGCTGAACTTGACTTCTGATGCGCAGGACCCGGAGTTTACAGACTTGTTTGCCTTAACTGACTTGCAGAAAGCTTAATGATTTAAGCTTAGTAGCTTTAATAAATAAAGCTTATGATTTTTTTTGATTTAGGACGTCGATATGTTGACGCCGAGATTGACGCCGCCCTGAACAGCCTCACGCCGCCGATTGACGAATTGTTGATTTGAGCTTTCTTAAGCTTATAACTAAGCTTATTAACTGTTAACTTTAAGCTTTGAAGCTTAATGAAGAAAAAGAGTTACTCTTTTTGTCTGTTATCCACGATTTTAGTGAAGAAGATGTTTGTGTGGTCCTCCGCCGACAGAGCCTGGTCCTTCGCGATCTGACAGTGGAAACAGGGGTTCTTGATCGCCAGAAGTCTGCCTGTATCGACGGTTCGCGACGAGATTGACTGTAGAGGCCGTTTGTTCCTGGAGCTCCGCCTTCGCCCGAGATTGGTAGCGATTGGAAGCCCTTGATCTCTGCTCCGCTCTGATACCACTGGTGCGCAGATCGGACGCAGTTAGCTCACGTGGTGAATCCCTGAAGGTCCCCAAGAACAAAGTACTCTACTTTTTAGCACAAAAACCCATGTAAAAGCAAGCACGACAAGAGGCAAGAGACAAATTGGGTTCAATCTCCCCCATGCCTTGTGTGAGCGCTTCACAAAGCATGTATTTAATGTATATTTCCAATCTTCATGCTCAATAATAGCCCAATTACAAAAATATGACAAGCTTTTAGCTTTTGAGTTTGCTTTCTACCAAAAATAGGAAAATAAAGCTAATGGACGGTGCCCATAGTGTCTGGCACGCCCAATCTCAATGTCCAAATAGAAATAACATATCCAGGCGCATAAGCGCATACAAAATAATAATAAATAATCGATGTCTCTATAGACATAACAAAATATAGGCGTGGCACCTATCAAAATATAGTCGAAAACCCGCTAGACTCCAATGCTTTCCTCCGCCACTGCTGCTATCTCTACACATCAACTGAAGCATTCACAATCGTTAGTAAAATAACACAATTAAACCGACAAAAGTGAATACCTAGCAGTCTTCAGCTACATAAATAAATCAACTGGTTAGAAATAAATCCTAACCTTAATTTATTACGAGTGCGCACTCTAAACTCATAAACGTTTATTAATTTAATATGCATTTTGCGGAATCACCCGCTATGGAATCACCCATGTACACACTAAATTAATGTAACGCCCGAAAAGGACAGGCGTCCCCATCAACTTCTCGCACAAAGAATCCTCTTTGCGTATGAGCCCCGGTCATCTAAGTAAGTTTACAGAATCCACCGTAAAACCTCACGGAATCCACCGTGGAATATGCCTCCTGGCATCAGTAAGGCTCAAAAATTGTCATCTTAAGTGAAAAGGAAAGATCACACTCTTGAAATCCCCATAAGAAGAACTTGATCCACCTCCAAAGAAAATAGAGCATTGCAAAGGGTGGAGGAGAAATCAAAGAGATTAGAAGAAAAGTGCAAGCAAACGCTAGACGAGGAGGAAGAACGACTAAGGCAAAAGGGAGGAGGAGATTACTCTAATGAAGATTGAATCAAAGGTTTAGCCTACAAGTTGGCACATCACTCTACAACATGGACTCCATGCCATGACACCTAAGCCTAATAGTGGCTTACGAATGGAGGAGGAATGTGCTCCCTTAATCTCAACTGGTTGGACCTCACAGGAACTCTTCTTGCTAGGGGTTTAGGGAGCCAAAATAGCAAATGCAATCATCTCAATAGGAGCCATTGGAGGTGGTTCACAAAGAAGGGCATAACTCTAAATCATATCAATGAAAGAAAGAACGAGTGTAGGAACCAAGCCCCCTCTATGGCTACAAGTACAGTAAGAAGAGAAAATGGCTCTTTGCCGGCTCTTTGCCAAGCCATGCATTCCTTGGTAAATCTCTTAGACCCCCTCAGAATGTAATTATTGTAGAGCATCATGATGATGTCTAGTGTGCCCCCTCCCAATGCATCTCCAAAAAAAAAGAAAAAAAAGAGAGAGAAAAGAGAAAACAAACAAAGACCCACACAAAGAAAAAGAAAATGAACAATGAGCTTTTCCATGTATATTAGAGTGCCACAAATACTACACATAGGGATCCTTAGGTTAGGCATGTTCGGTGGCCTTGGTTGGTCAGCTCCGTAACCCCCTAGCCCTTCCTGTCCCCCCACTTTACACTTAGGGTACATCAAGGGTAGGTGTAGAGGAGATCAATCGCCAAGACCCACTGACCGCTTATTGTTTTCAAGTGTTCCAAGCCAAGCACTAATGGCTACCTCTCACATAGCTGACGCACTATCTATCTATGAGTACCTCCTCTCCCGCACACTCTGGTAGCTCCACGGTCCAAGTGCAAGCTTCAAGAAAGCTCCATCCTCAAGCTCCATGCTCCAAGCTCCATTGCCACTAGTAAGACAAGAGAAGAGAAAAGAAGAAGAGAGGAGAAGATGGAGAGCTTCTCCTTCCCGGTCCCTCACCCTCACACACTCACTCCCTCACACTCTCACACTCCCTCTCTCAAGCACAAGCTCAAGCAAGCAAGAATAAGAAGGAGAAGAAGAAGAAGAGGAGAGCCAATTTTGGCCACATACAAGAATGAGCTTTTCATTTACTTTTCAACTTTATATACAAAACCCTAAATCCCTTTTGTGCGGTCATCCCCTTATCCCCTTTTTTACATGGCCAGTTGTGGCCTAGGCCCTTTTTCTTATTGTCCTCCTATCTTCCTAGCTTCCTTCCTACAGCCCATCTACCTTTACAAATTGCACAGGTGAGAGCCTGGCACTCTTCAAATAAATCATGGTGCATCCTGGGCCTTTTTTTTTTAGTATTGACTTGCGCTTTTTCTCGTGCGCCTTTCTCCTTGATTTAGGACTTTTCTGCACTTCTTATGTTTCCAAATTCTTCTTGGTGCGCCTTCGTCTTCTATTTCACTTTTGCCTTGGCCTTGTCTCCTGCTTTAGATTTTTTGACTTTTCCACCTTATTCGTTTGAGGGTTAACATTACCCCCCTTTCTAAACGAGTGCCAGTCCCATGGCACTCATCGTCGTAGGTAGTAGGCTTTGGCATGCACCGAAGACGTGGGCGGAAGGGACATCTATGGTTTGCCTTGGAGGAATTTTGGTGGTGGTGCAGATGAAGGTCATTGGGGATACATTGTTGGCCTGGTTGGCTAGTGGTAGGGTTGTCGAAGTTGGTGATATGGTTTTTCTTTGTTGGGAATTGCACTGATGGCTAGCACATGAGTTGGTTTTGGAGGATTCTGCATGTGACGATTCTTTGGTGGGCATGCATGATGATAAAGGATAAGAATTCAGAGTTGAGTATTGATGAAGAGCTGACAACACTTTCGTTGGATTTTTCAATACCTACAATTAAAAACCTCTCATATGTGGTCTCTCCCTAGGGGTAGTGCTAGTCTTCTTATCATGCACAAGACGTAGTTTGATTAGTTTGGGAGACAGGCCGAACTCTAAGCAGGCTGAGAGTATTGTCTGACACTTGAGGACCCAAACTGTGTGTATATTGTGGTGCAGATATTATGTGAGTACACATGCATACTTAGATATTACGTAGTTAGAAGACCACTAGTCTGGTTTCTTTTAGCAATGGGTGGATGAAGCAAGGGTTCGATGAGGTGGGAAAAATTGTCGATGTTGAGGAGAAGTACACTTGAAGGCTTCTTGAGACATCCTTTGTGATTTTGACAACACGATGGAGTATAATTGAGCTCATTGATGCCTTAGCTTTGGTAGTTGGTGGCTGCTTGTAGTGGTTGAAGAGTATAATGTACTTTCCATGGCCTTCCATGCCTTGCTTATCACTATTGATTACAATGGTACTAAGATAGAGTGCAAAAAATAATTGTGCAAATATGGTTCAGGGTGGCAGGTCTAACCATAGGCGAGACGAGCTCCCTAGGTATGTCCTGCCCTTGATGTGCCCTGAACAATTGTGGGTGATGTTAAAGGGCTAGGGGACTAGGAATGAAGCCAGCCAACCAAGGTCACTAGACGTACCTAGTTTGAGGACCCTTAGGTGCTGTGCTGTGATTGTGGGTGCTTCTTTTCTTTTTTTCTTTTATTTTCTCTCTCTTTTTTGTTTTGGTTTTTTTTGTGTGTGGATAAAATGAATGCAACCATTGAAATACGTTGAGGCTATTAGCCTTTCATTTGGATTGAGAAATGTGGAGATCCAAAGGTGGTGAAAAATGAATGTTACAAAGATGATTGTGTTACTAGCCTCATTGCTAGAGAAATAGCTATTGAGATGGGGGGATACATTGGAGATTTTGCAAAACCTCTTTGTACTGTGCGATGTTGGTACAATTGAGATAATAGCTGCAGTGTGAGTGCCAAGTGTAGAGTTTAACCCAGAAAGAGAGAGTGGCCCATGATCCTGCTTTGGGTCATGTGATGTAGCCGATTGGCAAGGGTGATTTTCACTTTCGGCAATGAGGATTCTGTCATGGCTCTTTGTGAGGTTGGTGGTCTTGCGGTGACTTGGGCCACCCTAAACACTTTTGTTATAAAGACCTGTGTCGTCCTGCATCCACTTGACGCTTTGTGAGAGTATATGCAAATCACATGCATCAATTATGATGAATAGATGCCACACAAAAATATATTACTTCATCTAAATCCTATGGTGTTGACTGCGATGCATCTCACCGACGCTTGTTAAAGACATGCCATGTATTAGTAGTAAGGGAGATTTGTATAGTTGGGGGCAGCTTGCCCCTTTAACCACTTAAGAGCAAAAAGTTATGGCAAGATGGCCTTTATTAAGAAGCTTATACAACATAGGGGCTATTCTATTTATATGAGGTAGGGTGAGTTTGGGTGGTCGGGCGACTGGGGCTGTGCTGGTGAGGGACTCCCACCATCAGGCCGGGTAGGAAAGATATCGACCAAGTCCCGAATGGTGTAGTCCCTAGCCGCAGCTATTTCAAGAATGATTTTAAATAATTCATCAAATTTCCTCTTGTTTCGAGTTGCCATCTTCTCTTTCAAGCACCTAGTGCCTGAGCGTCTGGTGAGGGCTTGCACGACATGTATTATTACACCTGGGGTGCTCCCTTGAGCCTTCGTCCTCCTAGCTTGGGGAGTTTTCGGACTGCATCCTGGGCAGTGTCACTTGGGGCCTCTTTTCGACGCATACCTTCTTAAGGTAGGCACGTAGCATTTTGGTGGAGGTGCTTGTGTCTTATTCTCCCTCCGACGGCGGAGAGCTTCCTTGCAGGCCAGCTGCATTGGGTGCTCCATGACGACTACTGTGAGGAAATCTACAAAAAGTGAACCAAGGTTTAGGCCCTGAGGTAGGATGGAATTATTCACATGACATGGATTAACCAATAGATCATCAAGCGCATAGTAGCCACTGTAGAGGGATGGCCCTCGTGATAATATTCATCCTGCTTCAACTGCGGGGCGTATTCCAGCCAATAGTAGATCTTTGCTCACCCCAAATCACACAAACTGGTTGTGATGGGGTAGGACTTGTTTTCAGAAGGGGAGATCAGAAGTCGAGGAAGAGCCTGTGGAAAGGGATGGTGCCCTGTGCACATCCTCAAAGGTGTTGGTTAGGGCTTCCCATGGCGGTCATGAGGACTATCTGCCCTTTACGCGGGAACAACCACATGACTTCTAGACGTGTGGTGAGAGAAGGACCCTAGGAGCTTAGCCTGTCAAACCCAAACTTTTCTCTTTGCGCTTGACTATCATTGCTTGTGTGTGTGTTAGCTTGGGTATTATTTATTCACAGTCACAAAACACATTGTTCATTTATGTACAATTGATCATCCACGTCGCTTCATGAGGATAAAGACCACTTGTAGAACTCATGATTATACTGAAGTGTGGCACACTATCCAGTACTCGTGGCAGCTTACTCAATAACAATAGATATTTTGCAACATCGAGTAGCATGGTACCTTGTTTGAGCCTACTCGCAACATGTAGCTCCTCCTTAGTGAGAACCTTATCAATTAGAGAGTTTTCTTGGCTAGTTTTGGCTAAGTCCATACCCTGAATGGCAGTCAGCACTTTGAGATCGCCATTTGGTCCCATTTGGCCAATCGCTCCTTTGAGAATGTCATAATCTGGGCTCCCAATTTGGCCATTGTAATGCGGTTTTCAAACCAACGTTTTTCAAATTGGCGCCAACCCTCCGATTGTCACTTTAATTGCTCTATCTCTAAGAGATTTGGTTGGTAGAGCACATCATTGAATGTCACAATTAAGTGTAGTTTGTCGGCTTCCTCGTCAGAGATGAGTCGCATGTGTTCATGTAGGAGCATGTCATAGTGCTCATAAAGATGTTCTTACTCTTTTCAGGATAGGGAAAATGGTAAGTATTCTTCAAGCTTCTCCCTAGGGAGTGCACCCATGTCTGCAAGGATGTAGGCACGTGCGAACACTTTGAGCTTAGCATCCAACTCAGTTAAGCATTCCGCGACACTTTTATGTTCAATGAGGGCTTGCTTGGTTGCTATCTTATGTAAGGTTCTAGGAGTATCCCTGGGCTTTAGCATAGCTGGGGGCTCAAGCCTAGACAAGCAAGATGGGTCAACTCTAGGATTGGTTATGTCCTTGGGGTTTCCATGTTTCTCTTGAGGCTTTGTTGTTACTACGTCATGGTTGTCCTTGGATGCGACTGGTATAGATTTGTCACCATGTTGTGATAGTGTTGTATCCACTCTTGATTGGTCGATGCAAGTTCTATTGTCAGTGGATTGAGTGTCACAAGCAACCGTCGCTGATGGTGATGGTTGCTTTGACTTATCAGAACACACAAATGTTTTTGGGGTTTCACCGCTGTAAGGGGAGAAGGCAATGGGTTCCTTAGTGGGTGGACTCGATGCTTTATTCCCAAGTTCTTCTGTGCTCTCGATCTCAATCTTCTTGGCATCCACAACCACTTGTAACTTCCGTTATGTTCGTTGTGTTCTCTTGTTCGTGGGCAATGAAGGTGTCTTTCTTAAAGACTTAGGACCCTGAACTAGGTCAGTCGTTGATGTGCTTGGTTGGGCCTTAGCACTCTCTTTCTCTGGTGTGCTCTCATGGGACTTAGCTGTGACCCACTGAATAGTCTTGCTAGGTTGATTGGTTAGATGCGCCCTCTCCTGGGCCACATTTTCGAGAGGTTTCTCCTCAAGTGTAGGCTTTGGGTGCTTCGACAATGTTGGAGGTATCAAGGATGTTGATTGTGACACATCTTCCACCGACGAATGGCTAAGGACACATTCCGCAAGGGGCATCGTCACGGCCACAGGCTGCGACTGCTGTGATTCGTGATTGGAAGTAGTAACGGCTAGTTCAGCGGACTGGCCACTATTGGTAGGCTGCAGTGTCAAGTCCTTAAGCAGATCAGAAGTGTCCGTGTCTTTTTTTGCCCTTTGTGCATTCACATGTGCAGATCAACAAGCATTAGTTGAGCTAGTCACGATGGATTGTGCAGACATATCCTTAGGAAGAGAGCTAAGGGTAGTATCATATCCCACATTTTGGACATTTGGAAGCTTAGATGGAGATAGAGATTGGGATTGAGCAGTTGCACTTGACGACTACTGTTGTGCTTCTTTTATCAATTTAGGGAAAGAGAGTGTAGGAGACTTGAGACTCCTAAGTGGCTTTGACACTGGCTGGACGATTTGCTCGTGGCTGTTAGATGATTCTGCCATTTGCTTTGTTGAGCAATTAGCCTTACCATGAGCAATGTTGAGCCTATGATGCTCATTATCCTCTTGGGAAATCAAAAGCTCCTTGGGCACTAGTGGCTTTTATGCACACTTGATGGGTAAATATGATATTCGCTTGTTAAGCACGCTATGATGCCAGGAGGCATATTTCACGGTGGATTCCGTGCCACGGTGGATTCTGTAAACTTTGATTACTGGGGCTCATACACAAAGTGGATTCTTTGTGCGAGAAGTTGATGGGGACGCCTATCCTTTTCGGGCGTTTCATTAATTTAGTGTGTACATGGGTGATTCCATAGCGAGTGATTCCGCAAAATGCATATTAAATTAATAAACGTTTATGAGTTTAGAGTGCGTACTCGTAATAAATTAAGGTTAGGATTGATTTCTAACCAGTTGATTTATTTATGTAGCTGAAGACTGCTAGGTATTCACTTTTGTCGGTTTAATTGTATTATTTTACTAAGGATTGTGAATGCTTCAGTTGATGTGTAGAGATAGCAGCAGTGGTGGAGGAAAGCATTGAAGGATAGCGAGTATTCGATTTATCATTTATATTTTGATGGGCGCATACCTTAGGCATGGCGCCTATATTTTGTCACGCCTATTTATTGAGGCGTTGGATATTTATTTATTATTTTGTATACGCATGGGCGCATGATTATGTTATTTGTACTTGGACATTGTGTTGGGTATGCCAGACTCTTTGGGTACCGCCCGTTAGCTTTATTCCTATTTTATGCTAAAACAAACTCAAAAGCTAAAAGCTTGCTATTTTGTAATTTGGGCTATTATTTGAGTTTGAAGATGATTAATACATAAAATACATGCTTTGTGCAGCGCTCACACAAGGCATGGGGGGAGATTGCACCCAATTGGTCTCTTGTTCATCTTGCGCATGCTTTTTACCGTGAGTTTTGTGCAAAAAGTAGAGTTCTTTTGTTCTTGGGGACCTTCCGGCATTCACTACGCGAGCGTACAACATCCGATCTGCGCACCAGTGGTATCAGAGCGAAGCTAAGATCAAGAGCTTCCAATCGCTACCCATCTTGTGTGAAGGCAGAGCTCCTGGAACGATTGAGCTCTACAGTCAATCTCGTCGCGAACGGTCGATATGGGTGGATTCCTGGCGATCAAGAACCTCTGTTTCCATCATCAGATCGCGAAGGACCAGCCTGCAGCGCGGAGGACCACTCCTACATCCTCACATAGAAGTCGTGGAGTTGCAGAGATAAGTTTCAATTTCCATATCTACAAAGCTTAAAAAAATTAAAGCTTAGAAAGCTTAAAGAAGCTTTAAGCTTCACAAAATTTCATCGCGAGGTATCAGAGGAGGAGTCCGTGATTTTTGCCGTGCTGAAAAAATGCCCCCCCCCCCACGATTCGACGTTTTGCTGCCCCTTTACTAAGGCTATTACACTAAGTCTTCTAAGCCACAAGTCACATAAAAGCTCCAAATCACATAAGCCTCACAAACTCAGCAAGTACTGCAAGTCTTCCAAGTTCAAATCCTGCAAGTCAGATAAAGCAACTAAGTTCTGCAAGTCTTGGAACTCTGCAAGTCACATAAGTCTGCAACTTTGCAAGTCAGACAAGTCACCTGAAGTCAAAACCGACTTCTGTTCAAAACTCATAGAAGGGCTGTTCCTGTGCAGAAACTTCGAACTGCAAAGTTGTTCATTGGAAGGTATTCTTTGCATACGTAGGTTTGCTCAACCATTTTCAGCACACGCAGAAGGATAAAACACAGATTTTTCAAAGATTACAAATCCTGCCATAGTCAAAGATGAAGATTGTGAAAGCCACACCCAAAAATATATAAGCCTTGTATACCCGATCTTGAGCTACGCTCATCCCGCTAATTTGATTTTGAGAGTGAGAGGCCTTTTGAGTTTTGCAGGATGACGGAACCACATATGGATGATTTAATGGCTGAAGGTGATCTACCCGAACCTACGATGGAGTAAAAGCTGGACTTAATTATGATGCAGTTGGATGAAGAACGACGAGCTAGGGAAGCATTGCAAGTTCAATTGGCTAATTTACAAAGATCGACTACCGACAAAGAGGAACCTCAATCTGAAGATCTTATTCGACGTACCATCGACGCGACTCTCGAAGCTCAATCTATCCGCAAGGAAGCAAAGATAAGTAAAAGAAAATTCAAATTCCGTACTTTCAATGGCACTCGAGAGGGAAAAACTGTTCTTGCATTCATTAGTCAGTTTGATGACTACTTTCATGAGGAAACATATGCAGAAAAAGATATAATCAAGTGTGTCACTAATCATTTAGTGGATAGAGCATCTCTTTGGTGGACCGTGGTTCATAAAAGTATAGATTGTCCCGCTACCTGGGAGAATTTCAAGAAGAAGTTTATGCAGAATTTCCTTCCTCCACAATTCCATGAAAAAGCCATAAAGCAATGGGACCTTCTTCAGCAAAGAGATCGTGAGCCTATTTCCCAGTACACCGAACGCTTTTGGAATGCATTACTCCAGTTACGCATGCTTGAAGACGTACCTGAAGCGACACACAAGCGCAAGTATATGTCTGGATTACTTGGACATTACTACGCTGAAGTTAATATGTTCAAGCCTGCAACTCTTGAAGACGCAATTTCATTAGCGCATGATACTGAAGACAAGCTGCGAGGAAGAGACAAGCGTCCACAGCAATTTCAAACCAATGGTAACTATGGATCTAAGCAATTCAACTCAAATTTTAGAAGATTTAATCAAGGTCGTTTTCCTTCATCATCTTTCCGTAAGAATTGGGCAAAACCACCTATTTTACCATCCAATACCAATCAAAATCCTAAGCCTATTCTAGAGCCAAATCCTAATGTCCCTAGACTTTCCGCCATTGCAAACAATGTAACCAAAGCCAAGCCTATAGTGTGTTATAAATGCCACCAACCTGGACATCTAGCAGCAAATTGTCATTCGAAGAAGCCACCTGTCCATATCAACTACCTTGGAGCAATGGAAGATGACGAACATGAAGAAATGCCTGATTTCACTGAAGATGAAGATGACATTACTACTCCTTCGGATACTTTACCAGGTATGCCAACTCCACATTCTTTATTGACAATGAAATGTTTAGTGCATGGAAAGGAAAAGATTATTTTGCATGATGATGGTAGTACTCATGATTTTATTTCTGTAAAGCTAGTAAAAGAATTGAAATTACAGACTATACCTACGCATTATCGCATCAAAGCAGCATTCTTAGGCACTAGGTATAATGGTACATAGGAAGTGCATGATTTAGAAATTCAAATTGGTGAATACACTGAAAGAAGAAATTTTCTAGTTGTACCATTACAGTCCAGTGACATTATTTTAGGTATGCCTTGGCGTCATCAGCATAACCTAGATATAGATTATTCCAATATTTTTGATCGTGATTCTAGATTTTGTAATAACTTTTGGATTACTTTGTTTGCTAACCTAGGCACAAAAATTAATTTCTCATTTGCATTTCATCCTGAAACTAATGGACAAACAGAAGCCACTAACAGTACTACACTAGATCTTTTACGTGCTTATACTATTTCTAAACCATAGACATGGGATACACATTTGCATTTATTACAGTTTGCATATAACAATACACCACACACATCTACAAAGAAAGCACCGTTTGAAGTGATTTATGGTTATAGATTGTCTACACCTATTGCATCTTTATCAAATAGAATTCAGAGTGTTGATGATATTGCTAGTATGCACAATACTATTTTTGATGAAGTTAAAGACATGATTGCCAAAGCCCAGCAATCATATACCAAACAAGCCAATAAGAAAAGACAAGCAATGAATTTCAAAATTGATGACTATGTTTGGTTGAGAATAGAAAAACGTAGATTACAAAGTGTAGATAGACACCCAGTTGTGAAATTAGCCCCTAGATTCTATGGACCATTTAGGATCATTCACAAAATTAATGACAATGCATTCAAGTTAGAATTACCACCTCACTGGAAAATTCACAACACATTTCATATTAGTTTATTAAGACCCTTTAGAGGCCAATTACCTGTACACCCTGTTTATGAAAACCCACCTTTGTTAGAGGAAGAGACTGAAATACTTGAACCTGAAGCTATCATAGATACTGACTTTATGACCACTAGAACTGGCCGAAGATATTCTAGATATCTAGTCAAATTTAAGAACCATCCTATAGAAGAAGCACAATGGATGTATGCTAGAGACTTAAATGCTTTCTCCACTCTGCTAGCTCCACATTGAGCTAATAGCAATTGAGGTCAATTGCTATCCCACCCCGGGGGTATGATGCCAGGAGGCATATTTCACGGTGGATTCCGTGAGGTTTTACGGTGGATTCCGTAAACTTTGATTACCGGGGCTCATACACAAAGTGGATTCTTTGTGCGAGAAGTTGATGGGGACGCCTATCCTTTTCGGGCGTTTCATTAATTTAGTGTGTACATGGGTGATTCCATAGCGGGTGATTCCGCAAAATGCATATTAAATTAATAAACGTTTATGAGTTTAGAGTGTGCACTCGTAATAAATTAAGGTTAGGATTGATTTCTAACCAGTTGATTTATTTATGTAGCTGAAGACTGCTAGGTATTCACTTTTGTCGGTTTAATTGTATTATTTTACTAAGGATTGTGAATGCTTCAGTTGATGTGTAGAGATAACAGCAGTGGCGGAGGAAAGCATTGAAGGATAGCGAGTATTCGATTTATCATTTATATTTTGATGGGCTCATACCTTAGGCATGGCGCCTATATTTTGTCACGCCTATTTATTGAGGCATTGGATATTTATTTATTATTTTGTATGCGCATGGGCGCACGATTATGTTATTTATACTTGGACATTGTGTTGGGTATGCTAGACTCTTTGGGCACCGCCCGTTAGCTTTATTTCTATTTTGTGCTAAAACAAACTCAAAAGCTAAAAGCTTGCTATTTTGTAATTTGGGCTATTATTTGAGCTTGAAGATGATTAATACATAAAATACATGGTTTGTGGAGCGCTCACACAAGGCATGGGGGGAGATTGCACCCAATTGGTCTCTTGTTCATGTCGTGCATGCTTTTTACCTTGAGTTTTGTGCAAAAAGTAGAGTTCTTTTGTTCTTGGGGACCTTCCGGCATTCACTACGCGAGCGTACAGCATCCGATCTGCGCACCACACTAGGCTGAGAATATACCCTTCGAATAGTCCCGTTTGGTTTCTTGATTTTTGTGAGGGGCTTAGTCACTCCAACCTTGTTGAGTGAAGACTTAGATTTTTGTCTAGATTTCCTCCTTTGCTTCTTTGCTTTTGATGACACAATCTAGCCTTTAGCTAATAGAGATGATTTAGTAGGGGGCTTTGGTACCTGCATAATACCCTTGAGCACGTAGCAACGCTTTGGATATGCATCGCAGCATTATGCTGGCTCTCCATGGATGCCTTTGTCTGTAAGTCTTGGGCTTCTTTTGTGTTCTTCTACGATATTTATAAGTCCAAAGTCTATCCTTGGCATTGTCTCCTAACCTTCTTGTTTCAAGCATGGCCTCGCTCACTGGTTCTCTTTGTTCGACATGCACTTGTATAAACTCTTTCAACAAGTCCTTGCTCTCGTTAGTAGTTTTGCCTGTTATGTCAACACCTTCCTTGCATTTCCCTCGAGGTTTGATGAGGTCAACCTTGCTAAAGGTATTGACTATCCTCACACCCGGTAGTGTCAAGTGTATCCTCTATACTACATAGTCGGCCTCACACTTCGTCGCCCTTTTGAAAGGTCGTTCGAGGAGGGTTTCCTTTCCACAATTAGCATTATTTGGAGGAACATGGAATATGATATGCAAACTTTTTGTTTCAATAGTTACAAGGATTTTGCACTTCCCTATAGGTGCTTGTGAGTGTCCCCCATAAGGACTAAGAGTTGCACTAGTCGGTGTGAGCTCGGCTTGGTAGGGTCCATGCATCATAGGTCAGGATATTAAAATCAGCTCCTTCATCAATGAGAGCATCGACGATGTGCTCTCCTTTCATGGTGAGTTTGACCCTGACGAAGGAAATTCGGTATGGCAGCCTCAATACTATGCCAAACTCCCTTCTGCCACAAAGTGAATGAGGTAAGGGCACCTACTAGTCATGAAAGAGCGGACTAGGACGCTATGCAAGAGGGAGAGGAGCTTGTGAGGGAGAAGAGAGGAAAACAAAGAGAGAGAGAGAGAGAGAGAGAGAGAGAGAGAGAGAGAGAGAGAGAGAGAGAGAGAGAGAGAGAGAGAGAGAGAGAGAGAGAGAGAGAGAGAGAGAGAGAGAACTACAAAAAAATAGATGAATCAATAAACTTAAGAGATGGAGAATCCTCGAGACATAACCAATATACACAATATGGACACCAATAGCATGGGCTTATTACACTGTAGAGCATGCATAAGCTATAGTAAGGGAATGAACTGCATAAGCTCATGAGAGAGAATGGGGAAGGCTCAATAGGGCTGAAGAATAATAGAGAAAATCAACTTTGTCCAAAAGAAAGAGGAAAAAGAAAAGGAAACAATAGTTGCAAGCCACTATAGAGACCACCAAAGGGGAACGCAAGGATGAATATGAGAAGTCTGTAGTCTTATCACAAAATCGAATTGTAAATAGTTCCACGCCCACTTCTTACAAGGTCAATAAACTAGAGAACACATATAAGGGATCCAAAGACTCAAACCAATAGTCACTTTCAATTGTTGTTGGCAACATTAAATCTATAAAAAATGAATCTATTAATGACCAATCAACAATGGAATTGAAATAATCACAATTGTTGGTTGCAAAAACACCTACTATATATTTGATGAGAAATAAGGCTTGGTAGCTATGGTGCATCATGATAGGAATGAGAACCTAAAGAGTAGTAGCTATCCATCACCTTACCAATCTTACTCATCTTGACCCAACACTTGAGGTGAACTTAAACCCATACCAATGATTAGAACTTTGAAAGAAATGGTAGTGAAGTAAGCTTACATTGAGAATAGAAATGCCACATGGAGTATCTTATGGAATTAAATACTAGGTTGAGACTATTTGCCTGTATCTATGTTTATATTGACATGGGCATAGTGCCAAACCTAGCATTGCCACTAATGTGGGAGGAGAAAAAAAATCTCAGCAAATACTACTGTGAGTTGTTAGATGACCTCATGTGACATATCTCAAACAGGGAAGCCAAAGAACATTGATTAACTTCCACGTTCAATGAAATACTTTGCTATTTCTACCTGTGGGTTCTCTTTTCTTGTTTGGAACACATTATTGTGACAACTTCCAATTCCACCAAGTTGGAGGAAGATTCTAGGATCTTTTGTTGATTATCATTGTTGTTGGCTTTCATAGGAGCTAGACTAGGACAGTCTTTTGCAATGTGGTCTTCTCCCTTGCATTGACTGCATAAGCACTTGTATTCCATGTACCACCTAGGATTTGGACAATTTGCTGAGATATGTCCCTTTTTTCCACATCTATAACACTCCACTTCAAATCTCTGGCCACCACCAGACTATCTTCCTCTATAACTTGAGAGCATGGAATCTCCTTACACCAGTATTGAAGAGTTGAAATAAAAGGCTAAGGGAGGACGAATCACATTCAGGAAATGTTTGTTTAATAATTGAGCTTCAATGGTCAAACTCAGAGGCTAGCTAATGATTATCTCAGAGCAGAGGTGAGCCATTTTGGTGGTCTCAAAGAGACCTGATGTATGTAGCCCCCCCTTACCCCCCTTTGTGTACTTGCTACTATTCTAGGTAGAGACTTAGTTGGACTCATCCTAGAATATCCCTTGCCTGACAAAATTCTCATGAAAGAGGAGCTGCATATTGCTAGTGCGCTAGGATACGGAATGGTACTACTTGATATCACACAATATTTATATTTGCTAGTAAAGTTATCATGACTCCTGGATGCCTATGCTACACTTAAGTATAATCTTGACTTTTGTAAGAAAATATCACCACCTTAGAGTGACACATAACCATAGCTTATAAAGGTGCATATAAATAAAAGGTGCTTTCAATGATTATGTATAAGTAAAATTAAAATAGACAAAATCTCATGCACCCCAACAACAATGATTGTTGAGTTGAGGCAACACATATTAGAGTCAATTCAATTGAATTGAGATTGGTATCTATTTCATTTAATCGTTTTTGTATAGTCAAAGTGGATCAACTCCATGTACTCTTAAATATCCACCAAGTAAATGCTGGATAACACATGATACTAAATTGGCAAATCAAACATTTCAATCCACCAAAGGCCCATTGTTTCTCTTGAAGATCCACCAAAAGCAATACCAAGTAGCAAAGGCCTACATAGAGCACCTCTCTAGACAAGATTTCAATGACCACATCTATAGAGATTTTCCTCCATATATAATTATACCTTGCTAGCCTTTTCCTTACAAGCACAACAACTTTGGTGACTTGTAGCTTGTACCCCAAACTAAAATCTTCCACAATGATCAACTTCAACCATTCCATTCAAATCCAACCAATCTAGCAACATAAGATTCCAATCTCAAAACACCCCATCTAATCCCACTCACCACTCTTGCTTGGCAACTCCAACAACCACATTGAGATCCAATGACAACTACTTCTCTCCTCACAACAACCACACCATTGTCCTCACGTTTTTTAATCTATGGTGCAAGTTGAAGCATGCTATCTTTGACAAAATCATAAAATGGAAAATGTGATGGAACCAACCAAAGTGAGTATCGCAAGGTGACAAAACACAAGTACAAGCATAAATCTAACAAAGGTGTAATAATTTTGATGCATACATAATAATTTCTAGTCTATGCATACACTCGTATAATTATTTGTAATAATATTTTGAAAGTTGATACAATACTCCTGCAAGTATGTATGAATTAAGCAGAAAGACTGATTGAGAATTCAAAAAGGAGGGTAACTTAAGTGGAAGCCTAAACTCAAATCCTATATATAAAAGCCAAAAAGTGAATGGATAAGCTTATTTCTATATGTGCAAACTTGAGAGTACTCTTCTCTTTCTTTATATCCTACCTACTTGTGCATCACATTGAGAGTGAGAGTGTGAGATTGAGAGAGTTTGAGGGACTACAAGAGTGAAGCTTCTTTATCGTCTTGTGTTCTTCTGTTCTTCCCCTTCTTCTATAGTCTTGAGGGTGAGAGGTGGAGTTAAGGCATGGTTGGGATATGTGTTTGTTTTCTATATGTTTCCTCTCTTTGCTAGAGTACTCAATGAGTAGATCAACTATGTATTAAACAAAGAGGCATATCAAATCAAGATAGCCACTCTTGGATCATGAGGCCACCATCAAGCCTTAAAATGCATTTTAACTACAATGCATGAGGGTGAGAAGGTGACTCTACTATAGACTCTTTTCTATTTGCTTTCTTGGAATAAAGTTATCTTAGCCTTACCATTCTCCTAACTCTTATTCACACATGTACTTACCTTGTGTCTTGATTAAGCTTCGGATGCTTTATAAGCATGTGTTTCCATTTATGTTGATAGGGACATTACATCCTCTCCCCTTAGAGAAATCAACATTTCCTCATCTTGAGAAAAATTAGGGGTTTCCCTCATCAATCCAAGTGGGATCCTCTTCAGGATAATCATTTCATCGAATGAGGTACTCTCTAAGGGTTTTATTCCTAAGTACTTTCTCTTTTACATTAAGCCCTTTCTCATGATAAAGATCAATGTCTCCTTTGCTTGACATTACAACTTATTGATAATCAAGAACATTCTTAGGATTGGGTACATAAGCCTTGAGCAAGCTCATGTGGAAGATATTCTAGATTCTCAAATACTCGAGAAGTTCGAAGTTGTATGCATTGGTCTCTAGGAACTTGATAATCTTATAAAGTCCACAATATCTTAGACATATCTTCTTAAAAATCCCAAAGGATAGTGAACTTTTTTTGCGACAGACACAAAGAGATACCATGCTCCCTTCCTTGAAGATCCATTCATGTCTTTCAACAAGGCATAAACCTCCTAAACGATCCATATTAGCAGCTTGGATACTATCTCATTAGCTTAACTCTACTTATCCATTTCCTCTAGCATCTTCTTGGAGGCCTCTACCTTTAGGGTGGGTTTAGCAAAGTTGAGTGGAGTAAGGCAATCTTACTCATTCAAAGCTTGAAAAGGAGTCATCTTGATGCTAAGAGGCATTGTAGGAAAATTATACTAAGAGTAGATATTGCATCCACTCCTTCAACTCTCTTCAAAATATGATCTTAGTATGCCTCAATGAGTTGATTGAATTGTTCTATTTTGATGATCAATTTGTGGGTGGCTTCAATGACTTGACTAACTTGTTTTGTTTTGACTGTCAATTTGTGGGTGGTAAGCCATATTAAAGCACAAATATGTTTCGAGTGCTCCAAAGAAGCTTCTCTAAAAGGCCATTCTAATTTATACTTGACCTTGCCCAGATCTATTGTGATTCCTTTCTCAAATAGTGTGAATCTAAGGTACTCAAATTATCTTTTGAAAGATGTGCACTTGCTCTTTTTAGCATAGAGATTGTGCATTCTTAATGTCTTTTGCATGATCAAAAGCTATCCTTTATGTTTTACTTCTTCTTTGGAGTAAGTTAGGATGTCATTGAAGAATATGAGACAAACCCATCAAGCTAGGGCCTAAGTATGTCATGTATTAGCCCATTGACAATGCATGGGTATTAGTCAATCGAAAAGACTAAATATGTCTTATAGTAGCCCATTGAAAGTGCAAGGGTATTAGTCAATCCAAAAGATATTACATTAAACTCATAATGACCATACCTTGTATTAAAAGTAATATTTGGAATGTCTTTTTCTTTGATCTTGATGTGATAGTACCTTGACCTTAGGTGAATCTTAGAAAGGATATTCACTCCTTGAAGTCTATCAAGAAGCTCATCAATCCTGGGAATTGGGTACTTATTCTTCATTGTCACTTGGTTTAGCTCACCGTAATCGACACAAAGATGAAGGGTTCCACTATCTTTCTTCTTTAGAGACACGATTGGGGTTCCCCATGGTGAATTTCTTGGCTAAATGTAACCTTGATCCAATAACTTCTTAAGTTGTTGTTTCAAATCAATAGCCTTGGGAATTGACATGCGATAAGGTCTCATTACTATTAGATATACTCTTGGCATGAGTTTGATTTCTTAGTCAACTTTTCTCTTGGGTGAGAGTTCAATTAGTTCTTTAGGGAAGATGTTTGTGAACTCCTTCATCCAAAAGGGGTCATCTTCTAACTTTTTGTCTTGACCAACCTTGTGGGGTTTGATCAAGACAAGTATATAGCTAATCTTTTTCTTAGCCCTTGTGCGATACATGAAGCTTTGGCTAGTTATATTTTAGGTTTTTAAGCTTCACCTTGCATTGTCACATAAGTTCGCTTCTAATTTGAAAATGGGACTAGGGCTTTTATTGTAATGGATATGGGCATCATTGTGAATTAATCAATCCATTCTTAAGAGATACTCATAAGCACCCAAGTTTGTGACTTGAAACCTTATACAAGTGGATCCATCACCTAGAATAAATTGCACCTTTCTAATATAATGTGAGGATACAACTTCTTTTCCATTAGGTAGTCCCTCTAAGAGCTTGGATGATGGTTCAAGCTCTAAATCTAAATTTTTTACACACTTTGGAGATATGAAGGAATGAGTACTTCCACAATTGATACAAAATTTGAAGGGTTTACCTTGATGACTTGCAAGAGTTTGAATCATCGAGAAGTGGTGATCCCATCCCTTCTTGTTGAGGGTTGCATTACCCATTGCTCTTTTTATCTTATCTTCCATTATGTTCTCTTTCTCTTTCTCTTCTATCTTATAGGAAATTACAACAACCTTTCCTTTTCCTTCTACTGCTTCTCTATTTTACTCACAAAATATTCATTGTCGAAGAGGTTGACTTAGCTTGGAACACTTCCTTTTCAAGTATTCTGGTTTGTTGCAATGGTAATACCTCTAGTTATCATTGCTTCGATTTTTTTGAATGAAGGTCATGGTTGAGTTAACCCTATCATTCTTCATTGCACCTACTTGTTGCTTGATTTGGGTCCTCTTGCTAAATACAAGGGATTCTTTGTTTGGAGAACCTTGCCCTAATATCTCCTACTCCTAGGTTTTTATTGGACACCTTGAAAAATGGTTTTTCTTGAGTTGATTTGAGGGTTGAATAGCCTCTAGGTAGGTGTCCAATGGGGTGTTCAACCCTTGGCAAAACTTGGCCACTTGTTGAGTAATATCTATAGGAGGGGCATACTTCTTAAGTGTTACAAAGGGAGAATAATAAGCTTTCAAACTCATCCCTAATTGATGAAGGGTGAAGAATTCATTTATTTTTAAGGTGTGATAAGAAGGTGGGAGATATTTTTCGTGTATAGATTCTTCCATTTGATCCTATATGGTGATCAATTCCAAGATTCCGCTATCTCATTAGTCATTACTATTTCTAGCGTAACCACACTTCTCCTATCAATTTTAGCTTGACTATCATAGCTTGATTAGGAATGCTCATTCTTGCTATAATAAAGTAATCTTCCATGGTTTCAATATGCAACAAGACATCAATTTCAATATCTTTATTGTTGCCATCAAACTTGAATGACTTGGTGAATTTCTTCTCTTGAATTTTGGTGGTACTAGTGGTGGGTGTGATACCCTAAATTACATTTCAAGAGCCACTTTAATATGAGTTATCAAGATTTTTATATAAATATTACCATGTTTTAATGCAAGACTTAAAGAGATATTAATGTTTTGCACAAGTGGGTAGAGAAAAAAGGAGGCATCTTCTATTTGAATTTTAGATAACTAAAGAGTTGTTACATTATGATAGGGACTCTTTTACACAAATCTAGCCCTGAAATTTGCTTATATCAATAGTTCTATAAACTGGAGGTTGAGAAAAAATATGTAGGATTTTGTATTGGGAAGGAAGGTATGGGTAACCTTCTTTACAATAGTTATGGTGGTAGCATCAACCTAGAATAGCGCTCTATCAATGTAGGGATTACTTGAATATATTTGTTCATAGATGTAGTGGTTCTAATGAATCCAATATCCTCCTATATAGAGAGTATATTTTAATCTAGATTCTTTAAAAATAAATAAACTAAGAACTTTGAGATTTTCGAACCACTTGATTTGCTTCACATTTATCTAGATGTAGGCAAGGCAATTGGCATTGATGAAGTAGTATATGCCATCATGCATCTAATTGAGAGTAGATTTTAAAGCCAGGATTTACACACAAAACGACCCTGAGACCTGCAAAAGAGGCATTTCTAGTGCAAAATGAAATGGTTGCGGATTTAGGAGCTAGAGTTTTCCTAAATGCATTTCGCTGTTGGGAATCCAATGCAAGTGTCCCTTCATCAATCGGAGTCAATTGGACCCCTTATTTAATGGCCACAAGATTTGGCATTATGAAGTAGCTATCGGATTCGAAAGTTGAAAAGCATGTGGTGGAGGCGAGGCTGTTAGATTTCGACGGCAAAAAGCCACCCGTCTAGTTGGATTGCAATTTTGAGATCCTTTATCCCTTCAACTAGGCCCGAACCACTTTGCTTAAGTAGTGCAATAAGACCAAAATGGACTAGATAATTTAAAGCCTAGCAGTAACCCTTGATGAGTAAGAGGCTAACTAATGAGAAAGCATTTTTTTCGGTGCCTCCTCCATCCCCCCAAAAAATTGCATTTTTCAACTAGCAACCATCTTATGAGAGACAACATTGTTTTTCACCTTGAAAGGGATGGAGTTTTATTGTCATTACTACGTGGCTAATGTGCTAGGGCATAGGCTTCATGTGTGCACCATTTTAGGGATTTGTTTTCATAGCTATGGGTTGATGTGTAGATGATGGCTTGATTAACCTTTTTGGTTTCTTCTATACATAATTTTGGGGACTACATAAATAAGGCTACACATAATTACTGTCTATGTAATAATGCAAATTATAATGAAGACTTCAAGATTCAAGTAGATAAGTGCTTAAAAATATGGAGATATGGATAGTTTTTTACAAAGCTCATCCACAATCCAATCTTTGTAAATTTGGTTGAAAATTTTCAAATTGGTCAAGGAAAGCCTAGAAGAGGGACGTAAGTAAAATGATTATAAAAATTCAAGCTTGGCCTCACTTTCATGAGTAACATAATTTGATCAACACATGTTAACTTTACATACACAAGCTAACATGTTTACATAATGTACAAATCATCTTGTTTGCATGCATCCACATATATAGATAAGTCATCAACTTTGACAAATATCTATTTTATCCCTTGCTTAGAAAGAGCCATGAGAGTTAGAAAGAATCCCCCACTCGGACATAGTGGAATGAAGATTTCCCATTAAAATACATAATATCTAAAATTTCTTTAAAAACCTATGTGGCCATAACAACTAATAAAATATTCCAATATGATAAAGTGCATGGCCTTCATGGCCAATCTTATTGCACACCTAGATGATAATGCTACCTTAAGGGGTTGATACATATTGTCATGACTTCCATAATCACAGGTTCGAACTTACAATAAACATACTTACTTGTAGGATTTTATTTTCTTAAGTAAAGCAAAGTGAAAATGGGTCCCAAAAATAAGTGCTTTATGATAGGATCTCTCGAGTGAAGAGGTAAAAGGTATCTTTTCCTTGCAACATTTATGATTTAGGCAAACAACAAAGCATAGAAATGGTGATAAAGGCATACCTTAAATATTATGATAGAGACAAACCTTACAAATCATGATTAACACATATCGGAATTATTGCAAAGGCATATTGCAAATCATGACAAGGACATACCAAATTGTATACATTATTTGTCAATTTCGGCTTGACATTGACCCCAAATACACATTTTGCAAAAGGAGCTAATTGGATTTCATTTTTGCTCAAAGGGAATCCTCAATTCAAGGGAACCTCTAATCATCACTTTTTATCTTCATTAGTAGTTAGAGTTTAAAAATCTCAATGACTAGTCTTTAGCATCATTGATATTGTCAATATACTTTTTGTAACTAGCACTCAAGCAATCTTGCTTTTTTACATTTAAAAATGTCAACTTTACATTCATGGTTTATCAACCCATTACAATCTTATAAAGTATGGCATATTCTTGTAAGTTCCAAATAGGAGGTTGTTATATTGATTACGCTATTAGAAAACCATAATGCTAAAGCCTACTTTCCAAGTTAGAAATGAGTGTTTAGGCTACCTAGAAAAAGGAGACTCTAAAATTTTGCCTTAATGTTAAATAAATTCTTACAACATGTTGAGATGCGATGATGTTGCCATTACAAACTTAGTGAGGCTTACTCATTGCATGATAAGTTGGTCAATTGCAGTCATTACATCAATGTAATCAAAGTATCAACTTTTATGTTTTTGCCTGCCTTAAGTCTTCAAATGATCCGATTAAGCATATTCATAACAGTAATATGAACATTTAAACCTGAATATTAAAACTAGTTCTAAGACCTACAAAGTTTGTACTCACCTTCAAAAATATCATATTTTTATTGCATCATTTGAAATGGTATGTACAATTTTTCTTGCAATTGTGATAATTTTCATTAATAAATGCTAAGCATATTCCTTGTTGAGATAACATATAATTATACATATCAAAGAAGTTAAGCTTACATTCTAAAAATATGTACACCACTCAATTGGATATGCTTAATATAGATGGCATTCTTACAACATTTTATTATAAGAAAGTACTTTTGTACATTTTCATAGACTGACACACACATGCACACATGCACATGTAGACGTAGAGACATTCACACACCTACACATGCATGCATAATGGTATAGCTATTTCATTTGGTAAATACATATAGTGCAATAGTGTACATATGATAGATACAAGCTAGTACATATGATAGATACAAGTTAGTACATATGATAGATACAAGCTAGTACATTTGTATCTTGTGAGCATAAGCTAAAGCATAATGTCTCTACATTCAACCTTACCTTTATGGTTCTATCAATATATTTCTTTTGAACTAAAGAGTGCAAAAACGTTTTGATATATTCATGCATAACATCATATGTCTATCCACTCATCACCAACAAAGGGAGGAGAAAATTGAGTTAGTACTTGATGTAGAATTTTGCAACATGTATGTGACATATGTATATATATATATATATATATATATATATATATATATATATATATATATATATATATATATATATATATATATATATATATATATATATATATATATATATATATATATATATATATATATATGCATGCATCTCAAATGAGCTCTCACATGTGGGTTACAAATGCAAAAGAAACTACATATACATGCAGCTTTGCTTTTTTATGAAGTACATTTACCATCATAAAAAACTTTTGCACAAAAGGCACATTTGTTAAGTAATGTTACTCGTGACTTGTAAGGTGCAAGTTTGTTTCCAAGAAAGGTTCACATCTACATCAATTCACAATTACATTGGGCATTTAGACCATTTTGGGATTTCTAGATTGAAAACATGAGTACTGGTGTTGGAAAAGGTAATTATGCTTTCCTGCATGAAAAATAGCATAATGCCTATTTAGCATACAATTTGTAACATAACTTCATATAATAGTAAATTTTTTGAAACATAACTTCAAATGATAGTCAACTTTTGCTTGAGAATTTGAAAAGTCTTTAAATGTCAATCAAGTTGTTAAGTGTCTCTTTATGTGTCGAAAGTGTATGACATGCTGCGACATATTTTACTATGTTTTAAGTATACAATACTCAATTGTCAAGATCAAGCTTCTACTTCTCTTGTAAGTGTCCCTAAAAAATTCATATAATATTGTGCAAGGTCATTATGAAGACTATCTTTTGTACATAAGCACACTAATCCCAACACATTTCATTCAATTTTGTGAGTGGCCTTGGAAGTTACGCTACTAGAATATAGAGCCTTCATATAAATAAAAAATGGTCGCAATGGTGTCTCCTAGAAAGGAGAAAAGTTTTAAGAAATTGTTTCATTATGTAGCATTAGCATAAAACTATAAGTTATAACTCCTTTTCTTGAAGAGTATATACTCAAGCACCAAGGTAAGATTTGTGGATAAATAGATTTGCTTATGATGCTACAAAAAGTTATGGAATGTCCAAATAGAAATGTTGAACAACTAATTTGAATGATATTTTATAATTTAGGTTTTCCTTATTGGCAATGTTGGCGCTTTAAAGTATGTAGTGAAGTCTTTGGTAGAATTTGTATCAATCGTCTTTCTCTTCTCTCTAAAACCAATTAGGGAAAATCAGAAGATCTTTAGAGTATTTCTCTAGGCATTTTGTAGAGAGTATTCTACAAACAAAAATTGAGTTTAAGGATAAAGGAAACTTGCCTAAGCTAGGAGAGGATTGAACTAAACATGCTTTATGCCTTACAATAGTCCAAATCTAGCAAAGTGTATATGCTAGGAATTGCTAGGAATTGCTTTGTGCTTTCTAGTAGAGTACCCCACTTCTTTTCCCATTGCCTACCCAAGTTTTACTTGGGGCCACGTGTATCTACACTTTCTTATTTACGGTTTTATTCTTGGAATGAGGCTTTGCTACAAGGTCTTAGGGTTTGAGATAGGTATATAAATCATTGAGTGCAATTCCATGACATGGAGACTCAATCAACAAGACCATGGTGTCAACTAGTTTTAGTAAGCTCTAGGATGTGTACATAGCCCATATCACACAACTTGTAAATATTGTAAGCTTTGTTTATCATGTGCAATATATAGCCAAGATCATTAAGGAAAGGATTGATTTTGTAAGTGGCATAGGGCATGAGATGAGGGTTGATATCATGATGTAGCTTTATGCTTCCTTATGGACTAGATTAATATGGTCATTATGTGCACTGATATGCATACATTTGGTTGTGGGTGAGGTTATGGGATCATTAGCACGTGATATTAGTGGTAGGATGAGAATCTTGATGATCCATATGCCATAATGACACTAAGATAGCATATGCAACTAGTATTATGACAAATCCAAGTAATAGCAGTGTTTTTCTAACATGGTTGGTGAGGAAGGGGATCTATATGGTTTTTTGTGGATATTAACAAAGTGTAATGACTAAAGGTGATCAATGTTTGATAACCACATGTTGTATACATTGCAATGGTTTCACATCAATGAACTTCCTTTATACAAAATTGGAGCTTGTTGACATGCATGATGGCATTTCATGCATGGTTTGCTAATACAAACATGCTTGGGTACTTATGCGGTAATCAAACTAGCGTGGAGTTGACATAGGTGTATGTGGATCTAGTAGATTTCATGCATGGTTTGCTAATACAAATGTGCTTGGGTACTTATGTGGCAATCTAAATAGTGTGGACTTGACATAGGTGTACATGGCTATGGTAGATTTCCATAGGGTGTTAGTAGCTTTGATTTGAGTGTAGCTTGATTTTTGAGGCAACTTGCACACATTGAAGTCTCACACATGTTGATGGAGTGTAGCTAATATGATGAGGACTATATGAGACAATGAATGTATACATAGGTTGGCATAAGCTTGTAGAGTGCATAAGGATATCACAACATAAACATCCTTGACTTGGATATGGTACTTTGAAGCTAATATGATGAGCCTTTGGCATCATGAAGAAGTATGTTGACATATTCCTTAAAGAAATAGCTCAAGATTTTAGAGAAGCACCATATAAATGGCATGGAGACAATATCTTGTGTGAGAAGGAAGCAATGGTGGGATGTGAGGTAGAAGCTATGAAGTGCAAGAGGGTTAAGAG
This sequence comes from Lygodium microphyllum, assembly GCF_053477565.2. Classification (NCBI taxonomy): domain Eukaryota; kingdom Viridiplantae; phylum Streptophyta; class Polypodiopsida; order Schizaeales; family Lygodiaceae; genus Lygodium; species Lygodium microphyllum. Next base: position 63,404,552 of record NC_141160.1, read on the forward strand.
AGAGAAGAACAATGGTATCCCTTATTCTTTGTTATATTCACTTATACATAAGTTGGCATGAGTTTGTAGAGTGCATAGGGATATCACAACATAAACATCCTTGACTTGGATATGGTACTTTGAAGCTAATATGATGAGCCTTTGGCATCATGAAGAAGTATGTTGACATATAGCATTAAAGAAATAGCTCAAGATTTTAGAGAAGCACCATAGAAAGGGCATGGAGATAAGATCTTGTGTGAGAGGGAAGCAATGGTGGGATGTGAGGTAGAAGCTATGAAGTGCAAGAGGGTTGAGAGAGAGAAGAACAATGGTATCCCTTATTCTTTGTTATCTTCACTTATATATAAATGTATAATGTGTTCATATACAAGGGGTGTTCATTTGACTATTGGCAATTGGCCTTTAACCAATAACCTCCTACTTAAAAGGCCAATGTACCTTTATATTAGTTTAAGATGAAAGTGAAGATACTATTCAATGCCCATTAGCACTCTCTATAATGTGCAAAGCACTCAAAGGGTAAACTTGTGTGAGAAGATCTACAAGGCTATCATTTGCATGGATCTTGATAAGATCAATATACTTTTCCTCAAGTGCCTCCCTAATGAGTGAAACTTCACCTTAATGTGCTCTATTTTTGTATGAAAGATAGGGTTTGGTGCCAATTGAATGGCACTTTGACTATCATAGTGCAATGCAGTACCTTTTTTGAAATACCCAAGTCTTCCACTAGATGAGTAAGCTATTTAGCTTCCTTGCAACCCTTACTGGCTACAATATACTCTACCTTAGTGATAGATAAAGCCATACATGACTACGATCAAGAGATCCAAGAGATTGTACCACCTACAAAAGTGAAGATAAAACTTGTTGTAGACCTCCTAGAGTCTACATTCCTTGCAAAATCAACATTTTCACATCTAAGAATTGATGCTCCTTCTTTCCAAAGCATATGCATATAGACCTAGTACTATTCAAGTATCTCATTGTTGGGGGTTAAAGGTCGCTTGTGCCTAGCTACCTACATTCACTATACACTTAGTACCCGCACATTTGTACACTGCAAGTGGCGACCACCCAATCATTGTTACTTTATTCTTTATTCTTTACATGACAATAGAATAAGGAAAGGTAGGTCACACATTGTGAGTATTAGAGTTTCCACATACCATCTTGCTCTTTCTTGCTCGAACCTCTTTAGATCTTACTTCTCTCTTACTTTTGCTCATGCTTCCATTCTTGCTCCACCTTTTAACTACTATCAAAGCATGCATTTGAGGAGCTTCATTTGCATTACATTTAGCTTTGAAGAGTGCTTAACTTGAAGCTTTCATGGTAGCCACACACCAAGGTATATATTAGTCCCATTGACCTTCCCTTCATGAAGGTTTGTTTTAGATTTTCTCAAGACCTTCCAAGCAGCGATTTAAGCTCTAGCAAGCATCAATTGTGATTAGTTGTAGCAGCATAAGTCTCAAGAATAGCAAGTATGATTTGTGCTAGCTAACTTGGCTATCATGGTTCGGTTCCCCTAAGTCATTTTAGCTTGCTCTGGTTCTTGGCCTCCTCTGACATTGGTTATTTTCTTGGGCATACTCCCTAGCATTGAGGGCTTGCATTTGGGTACACATTGAGGTTGAATATTAGGACAAACCTATTGTCATACCATATGTGCATGTATTTGAATGCCTACAAATCATATGATACTTATGTGACATGCTTTTGATATTGGGATGTTGGTTTGATGCTTGAGCAAGCCTCTTGGATCATTACAACTCAAGTAACTCAACATTTTTAAGGGTTCTTTGGTGTAGTAAAGTTTGAACATCAAGCATTAATAAGGAATTTCTATATATTGAATGCCTAGAAGCTATTTGGGTATGCCACATGGTTATGTCAATGCTTGGCATTGATCATTGTGCTTGGATATGCTTATGGTAAGACTTGAGCTTGGATTTGAGCTTGATTGGTTGCATTTGGACAGTGGCTATTTCCTCTAGTGTTTTCCACTCACGGGATTGAATACATACTGTATGTATATGCTCTTGGATGTATACATAATGCATGTTGGACAATTGAATATATGAGCTTTATACATTGAGATTTTTTTTTCTCTTGGAAACTTTGATTCACATCTAGTGGGAGTACTTGGCATTTTCTTTGCAAAGCTTGGTTCATTTGAGTTAGTGGGAGACTCTCTTATGCTTTCTAAATTTATGTATATATTGTCACTATAGAGGCTTATGTGACAATGGGCCGATTCACCTTTGATTTCGACACCTTGTACTCTTATTTGTTAATGGGTTTTAGTGGTGGATATATGTTTGGCATGCATCTATGTACCTGACACCTTGGATGTTTTTATAGTCTTTGATACTCGGTGGTCTATACTTCAACTTCACATTGCTAGTTGCATTGTTTATCTCTATTGCTACATGGATTTTCCTAGCAGTGGGAGCTTACTATTTTGCATGTTTGCCTATAATTACATGTCGATTTACTACAAATTTGAGGACATCCATGTTGAAAATCAGTTTTCAGCTATTTCCTTGAGAGAAGAGAGTTATATCTATCACTCTAATACTTCTTGTTTGTGGACTAGTGTATTAGCTCCATCTTCCTCTTAATGCATGCCTTTTGGCTTGGTTTTCAGGATAACTTATTGTCATTACAGTAGCCCATATTCTCTTTGTTTGGAAGACATAATGACAACTTCTTCAAATACTTCCAATACTCGTTTCAATGATAGTGCTATTTTCAATATAGAGAAGTTGGATGTCAATAACTTCTTGTGTTTGAAGACTAAGATTTGGAAGGTATTGGTGTAGAAGAAGCAAGTCAAGTATTGAAGTTAGAGGGAATAAAGCTAGAACTTTATGATATAGATGACTAGGAAGATCTTGATGAGCTATGTAAGTCTACCATTATTTTTCCATTGTCAAAGCATGTATACTTCAATGCCATTGAGACTGAGGGTGATGCTTATGCATTATGGAAATGATTTGTGATCTCTACAATCAGTAGAGTCCTACAATACAACTATATTGGCTTAATAATCTCATGGAACTTTATATGAAGAAAGGGATGTTCGTATTCTCATCTAAATGAGTTTCATTTCATTTTCAGTCAGCTTACTTTGCAAGGCCTTAAGTTTGAGAAGAATGTTGGGTTTCTTTGTTTACTTGTCACACTGCTTGAGTCTTGGGATACCTTTCTCATTGCTATGAGTGCAAACCCTCCTGATGATAGCCTCAAAGATCAAGGATATAGAGGGTGATTTGCTTACAGAGGAAGTAAATAGGAAGAATATTGATGTAGCTCATACTTCTTATGCAGTTCAATTGAGAGGCAAACATGGTGGTAATGGGAATAGTACCCATGGTAGAGACTCATAGTCTAATAAGGCCAAGTCCAAGTCTCATGGGTAATCAAATAGTAAGTTCCATGGTCCTAAATCCTCTCTTGCCTATCATTATTGTGAGAAGTAGGTTCACAGAAGATCATAGTGCCATAAAATGTGCAATGATAGGTGCAAAAAAGGGAAAGAGAAAGCACATGATAATGCCAAATCTTCTTATGATTGCAACATTGTTTCAAATTCTACTGTTCAGATAAATACCTTGGATTACAACTTAGATGATTACATACTTACTACTTCATCACTTGATGCTACTTAGTTACTTGATGTTCAATCTACATATTCTCAGTATTGGCTTCTGGATTTGGGGACTTCCTTTCATGTTGTCTACATCATAATTGATTCTGTATCTACTATACTTTTATAGGTTTAGTCAGGCGGCAGAGTGATGATTGTATATGCGACATTGTTGGTATAGAAGATGTGAGATTGTAGTTTGGTATTGGTGCTACATTTGTACTTTATGATGCATGTCATGTCCTAGCTTTGACTAGAAGGATTATTTGCTAGACGGTTGGATGATGACATGTACCATGTCTTTTTTGGTGATTCTACATGGAAGATTACAAGTGGAAACTTTATTTTTGCTAAAGATGCCAAGATTGATAGTCTCTACACCTTACTTATATTTAGATGTGTTGATTATATTTTGGTTGTGATTGATCTTCCATATATATCTCTTTGGCATATTGGTCTTGGGTATATGTCTCTTAGAGAAATGAAAGGACTCACTCATTTGAAGCATTTACTGCCTCTTGACTACTCACATTTTGTCTCTTGTGATCATTACTTATATGACAAGTAGACTCATAACTCACATAAAATATTTGGTTCTATGTGTGTGGGTGAGCCGTTGGCTCTTATGTACTTCGATGTTTGTGGTTCCATGTCCTATCAGTAGCAATCAACACTGGGTGGTACTAAGCATTTTGTCATGTTTATTGATGATTATTTGCATAAAGTTTGTGCCTATCCTATTAGACAAAATTCAAAGCTATTAGTTACATTTTAGCACTTTCTTGCTATGGTCAAGAATGAATCTAGTATAGGCTAAAATACATTTGATTTAACAATGGGGATGAATATGCCTTTACGGATTTTGAGTAGTCTTGTGATGAGAGAGGTATTAAGTATCAATCGACTGCCCCATACACCCCACCCCAGAATGATGTTATAGAGTACATGAATAAGATTATAATATGTTTTATGCTTAGTTAGATATGCTTAATACAATAATTTTAGACTTAGGTAGTTATTACTGTAGTATGTTTGATTAATAGATCCCCATGCACTACTCTAGGTGGTTGATCTACTAAGAAGGCATGGTTTGGCAAACCTCCCTCATATGCTTGTTTGAGAGTCTTTGGATATGAGGCATTCTACCATATTTGCAAAGATAAGCAGAATAAGTTGGATCCAAAGTTCATTAAACACATCTTTTTTGGATATGGTAATGTAGGTGAGATGGGCTAGGAGGTGGTTGTAAGAGTGAAGCAATGCAAAAGCGTATGACCAAGACATAGAGTGAAGAGAGAGAGAGAGAGAGAGAGAGAGAGAGAGAGAGAGAGAGAGAGAGAGAGAGAGAGAGAGAGAGAGAGAAAAGAAAAAGAAAGTTATATTAATGTCTTCTAAAGACCAAAACTGGCCTATGAGACAAACTGTGATACAACTGATGAGGTCCAGCTATCCAAAATAAAAGTGCTGAATGAAAAGCTTTAACATGTCCCCTAGTATCATCCAGGACACGTCTTAGCAGTCCATCGGAAAGGATGTCTAGAAAGCTCCGCCTGGCACTCCCATGGAATGTTACGGGTTTTGCGATCTAGTTCTTCCCGCGTCTGCCACGTAGCAGAAGTATCCTGGCCGTTCCCACTTAGGATCGACCGGAATTAGGGTTTTCCTAATGGGTCATTAGCTAACAGCAACTAGCGTCAGACCCGAGCGAACTACTTTACGCAGAAACGCCAGGTCCGAAGCGGATTCACGCTGCACTTCGTTCAAGGAGAATGGAAAACGAGAGGGATGCAAAGCTCAACCTCTTTGCCATAAGGCATAGTCCCATTCCGTTCCCCTAAAACAGCATAAATCGGGTAAGACGTAACTCTAGGTCATCGTTCTCGTTATTCTTTTTGATGATGATGATCATTCCGCTGTTCTTCGAGATTTTTGAGAAAAGTTCCCGGCTAACCGGGACCACCCAACCGTAGGACGGACCCATGGCCCATCCTCTGCACTTTCCTCGGTTTGTTTTAGTTATGTAATTATCTAACACATTAATTTGACATACAACAATCAGCTTCTTTAATTAACCTTGTTAAGCAATGGTTCCTTCACGTAATCTTATCACGTGACATAGAAAAACAATATCAAGCAAGTTCTTTTAACATTTCATCATTTTATCTTTGAAATACAAGGAGTTCCGCCCGTAGGCTTGTCCATAATCTGCCCGAAGGCTAACCAGTAATCTCCAGGGATCACTATTCCAAGCTTCCGCCCGTCAACTAGTATGCGGGCCTCGAGATCCAATCCCGAGTCACGTTAGCCTCTTGTGCAGGACCCGGAAGGCGAGGGATTTACGGCCAGAGCCCCCCCTGGCACCCAAGCATCCTCCTGCTCCAAGTAGAACTCAACGGAGAGACCTCTCGCGGCGGGTTCGGTCCACGTTCCTGGTGCGGTCAACAACCCCCTTGGTTAGGGTCAGGCAGGCAGTCGGGGGTAACTGAAGCTGCCTCTCCCTTCAGGCCTTTAACCTGAAGTATAGGTACTCATTTAATTTGTAATTTATATTTCAAACAGAGCTCTAAAATCTCTAGCAAGCACAAACATTTCCGTTAATCAACCGAGTTGTTTGGCAAACTGCTAAGGAAGTGTTCTTTCCTTTTCGAGTGTACCAGCACTCGTTCCCAAGGTGTCTTGTAACTTGGCAAGATCTCTTACACTCCGGTGTAGGGCATACCCAATTTGGTTAATCCCTAAAGTGCCTTAGATGTGCTAGTTTCTAGTTTACAACTCTCTTTATTTAGAAGGATATCCAAAAATACGTCTTTTTGCAAGATAACTTGCATAGGGATCTGCCGTCCTTGATGAGGGTTTTTACCCTTTTCCCTTGTGAATCAATCACAAGACTAAATGATTTCATACATGTCGCACAAGTCCTGCGATGGAATAATCTGTTTAGATTCTTTAAGCTGACGTATGTCAGGCCTATGGTTTCTTCATTTAAGAACCTTAGGGACAAACCCTAGTTTCTTATCTTTATGAATTTATTGTCCCTACGGTAAGGAAAGTAGTCAAGTATTTAGGGTATGAATGTTTCTATGTTTAGATTGGTTTAGTTAACTTTTGGAAGGTAATATTAATCGTCTCGTCACGGTTTTACTATCCTTGTGACAATTTACTTTCCCAATCAATACAGTTTAATTTGGCATATAGCATAATGCCAAGGTGATACAAAGAGCGACAATACTCCTTGGGACAAAAAGGCCTAGCTGTGAAATTGGTGTATACACACTTTATTAGTCCCAAGTCCTCAAATAGCAAGGGAAAAATGTTAATAGAGTGTCATCCAACAATCCCCTTTTACATTTTCTTTCCAAATGAGTTCGTATATCTAATTTTTATACTTGTTAATTCCTAACATTTAACTTTCGTTTTCTTTAAAGATGAACTCATGCCAAATAACGACAATTTCCTTGCTAAGATGTGCAATTAGCAAAGATAACTCCCTAGTAATTTGAGCATCGAAAGAAACCTTTCTTGAATTTAGCCATTTACCATGAATCGTTGCGAAAGGAATAAGACTAATGGTGGAAGATATAATTTCTACACCTTAGGAATATATTACTATAGTAAATGGTTAATCTTGCTTGTAATTTTATACTGCTTGATGCAATTTGAAGAAAGCTAAGTTGTATTCATTGTCATTCATAAGCTAAACTCCTTCGTTACAAATAACTCAAACAAATATATCCTATCCTTAACAATTTTTCTTTGCATGATCGACTTAAAACCGAATTAACGCCAAGAAGAAAAACCTGGCTTTGAGGTGAGATATCCACATGGATACTGGGGGATGACCCTCCCGCAGCTACGCCTTGGACTTTCTTCGGCAGCATCGTAGTTTGAATGTGAGATAGCCTTTTCCTCTTTCTTCTGGAATTCCACCGTTTTCTCCTTCCTTCCCTTTCTTTTGTCTTTTTCCCACTCTTCCTCCTTTACTTCTTCTTTTCACTCCCTCTACTTTCCCTCCCTATCTTTTATCTCATAGCTATTTTCCCCTTACGGGATACCATCCGAGGCCATGATGATAGTTAGGTTCGGGGGGGGGGAGGAATAATAATGGGGATATGGGGGATTAGGAAGAAAGCTTAGGGAGTTGTGGGAAAATGAGAGTTATGAGGGGGTTGAAGAAGGGAAAAAAGGGTTATAAGGGGGTGAAAAAAAAAAGGGTTTAGGGGAATAAAACACGGGGTTTAGGTTCCCAAAGCCAAGGGAGGGGCTTAAGGGAAAAAGGGAAAAAAAACCTAGGGGGTGTGTGGTTCCAAAAACCATGGGGAGGGCTAAGGGAATTTTTGAAACCTGGGGGGAAAAAACAAGGGCCTTATGGGGATTAGAAAGGCTTAAAGACCTCTTAAGGCTTTCTAAGGATAATTTGGGGGGGGACAAGGGCTTAGGGGGGGATTAAAACCCGGGGGGGGGGGGGGGGGGGAAAGAACCTTTAGGGTCAAACTTCTTTTTTGGGGGGGGAAAGGGGGCTTATGAAGCCCCCTTAGAAACTTCTAGAAGCTCTTTGGAGCTTCTTTGCGTGGGGGGAAAATAACTCCCAAGTGGCATTACTGCGAACCAGGAGGCGACGATTCTTGGCCCACGACAGCCACCTTTACTCCCCCCCTTTTCACTCGACCACAGCGGTGGCAGGATATGGTCCTCACTTCAAGCTCTCACGGCAGCGCCCAGCCGTCCCCCACTCTCAGCTTGGTGATATGGCGGCACTCTCCTCCGGCGGGGTTGTCTCCTTCCGCCTCCTCCTCACGGCTAAGCCCTCCCTGGTTTAAATAGTGGAGGGGAGGGGGATCTTTCCTCCCGGCGTGCCATCACACATGGTCCTCCTCCCTCCATAAGGCTCCACCAAGGAGCTTATAGCTCCTTCTATTCCCCTCCCCCTCCAGCTTGTCAGTCGGCTGGAGGGATAAGGGGGGAATATAAAAATTTTTCGTTAACTAATTTATTTTTATTAACACAGAATATTACATTCTCTCCCCCTTGGAGGAATCGAGATGTCCTCATCTCGAGATAAACTGGGGATATTGATGGTTGAGAGAGCTTTCATCTATCCAAGTGGCATCCTCTTCGGGATAATCTTTCCACTGGACAAGGCATTCTTTCAAGGTTCTAGATCTTAACTGTCTTTCCCTAACATCTAAGATCCTTTCTGGCCTTAGTTCAAGGACTCCTTGACTAGGCATTACAATTTGTTGGTCATCAAGTACATGATTAGGATTGGGTACATATTTTTTTAATAGGCTGATATGGAATACATTGTGAACCTTTAGGTTCTTAGGGAGTTGCAATCTATAAGCATTGGGTCCTAGGCATTTGAGGATTTTATACGGCCCACAATACCTTGGACTTAGCTTCTTGCATTCTCCTAGGGATAGAGAACTCTTTTTAGGGCGTACCCGAATGAAGACCATGTCTCCTTCTTCGAAGACTCTTTCTTGACGTTTCAAATCTGCATATGCCTTTTGACTATCCTTGGCTGCTTGTATGTCTTGTCTTATTGACCTTATTTGATCATCCATGTCCTCCAACATTTGTCTTGAAGCTTTAACTCTTAGGGTTGGATCAGAAAAGTTTAGGGGACTTCGACAATCATGACCATACAATGCCTGGAAAGGGGTCATTTGAATGCTCTGCTGGTAAGAAGCATTGTAGGCAAATTCGACCAAAGGCAAGTATTGAATCCACCTCTTAGGTTCCTCGACAGCAGTATGCCCTAAGCATATCCTCGATGACTTGATTTACTTGCTCTTTTTGGCCATCTGTTTGGGGATGGTAAGCGATGCTAAAACAGAGTTGAGTCCCAATAGCTTCAAAGATAGCTCTCTAGAAGTGTGATGTGAAGAGAGAATCTCGATCGCTAATGATTCTTCTAGGTAACCCATGTAGCTTGAATATCTCCTTGATAAACAATCTTGCAATGTTGGAGGCTTTATAGTTTGTCTTTACTGGAATCAGGTGTGCAACCTTGGTAAGCATGTCAACCACAACCATAATGGAATTGTATCCTCCTTGGACTTGGGGTAAGCCCACAACAAAATCCATACTGATGAATTCCCATTTCATTTGGGGAATGTCAAGCGGTTGCAGTTTCCCTGGCATCATGATATGTTCAACTTTGATACGTTGGCAAGACAAACACTCAGTGACATACTTGGGAACGTCACCTTTAAGCCTCTCCCAATGATAGCTCTTCCTAACTGCATTAAGAGTCTTAGCATAGCCAGGATGTCCTGAAAAAGGAGAATCATGAGCTTCCCATAATATCTTCTGCTTAAGTGACTGGCTTGCTAGTATACACAGCCTTGTTCTGTAGTAGACAAGTCCATTATCAATGGAAAATTCCTGATACTTAGCTTGCAACTTCTGATTCTGCTCCTTGGTAGATATTTCCTTTATCATTGTTTGGTAGGCCAAATCATGGCATGCTTCCTCTCTAGCTAGTTCAAGTATAGGGTTGTTTGGCATAGATACCTTTGTAGCCAGAGATCTGGCCGTTGATGGATTCTGCAAGATTAGGGAATTTAGGAATGCCTTGCGACTGAGTGCATCGGCAACTACATTCTCTTTCCCTGGTCGGTACTTGATTTCAAAATCATATTCCTCCAATACTTCAATCACCGACGTTGCCTCATGTTGAGCTCGTTCTGGGTAAAAATCCATTTGAGACTCTTATGATCGGTTACTAGAGTAAACTTGTTACCCAACAGGTAGTGTCTCCAAAGCTTTAGAGCATGGATGACAGCTAGTAATTCCAGATCATGCGTGGCATAATTCTTTTCATGACTCTTCAATTTCCTTGAAGAGTATGCTACTGGATGACCTTCCTGCATAAGTACACATCCCAAGGCAAGAATGCTAGCATCAGTTACTACCTCGAACTCCATATTGAGGTCAAGAAGTTTTAGAATAGGTGCTGATACCAAACTTTATTTCAGTTTGTCGAAGCTATTTTGTTCGGAGGTTGACCATGTAATGGAAGTCTGCTTCTTTAGTAGATCTGTAAGGGGTGCTGCAATCAAAGCATAGTTTTTGATAAAGACCCTATACCATCTTGTCAATCCAAGAAAGCTACGTATTTCTTTGACGGATACTGGTATTGGCCATTCAAGCACATCTCTGACTTTGGCTGGGTCTACTGATATTCCCTCTGATGATACTATGAATCCCAGATATTCAATCTGACGCTTGAAGAATGCACACTTCTTCATTTTTGCATACAGCTTATGAGACCTCATTGTCTCAAGGACAATCCGAAGTTGAGGTTCATGATCTTCTTCTTGTTTGGAATAGACTAAAGTGTCATCGAAGAAGACAAGCACGAAATCATCAAGATATGGTCTAAAAATATCCTGCATTAATCTATTGAAGGTGGCAGGTGCATTGGTAAGCCCGAATGACATAACCAGGAACTCGAAGTGCCCATATCTTGTATTGAAGGCCATCTTTGGAATATCTTCTTCCTTGATCCTTATCTGATAATAACCTGACCTGAGATCAATCTTGGAGAAGATCTTTGCACCTTGAAGACGATCGAGAAGCTCATCAATTCTAGGAATAGGATACTTGTTCTTGACTGTTGATTGATTCAACCCTCGGTAATCAATACATAGTCGAAGTGTCCCATCTTTCTTTTTCTGGAATAGTACTGGAGCTCCCCATGGTGAGTTGCTAGGTCGGATGTAACCCTGATCTAAAAGTTGTTTGAGCTGTTCCTTCAACTCAATTGCTTCAGGTATGGACATTCTATAAGGTCTCTTTGCAATTGGTGCAGCTCTAGGCACTAGCCTAATCTCATGATCTACTTCTCTTGGAGGCGGAAGTTCAATCAATTCCTCAGGGAATACGTCGGCGTATTCCTTTAGCCAAGAAGGTCCTTCATGAGACTCTTGCTTTTGATCTAACTTGTTGAGTTTGATCAGGTAAACGGGTAATCCTTTTCTGACTCCTTTTATGATCCGAGATACTTTGGCTAATTGGATTCTTAGCACTCCTGCCTCACCTTGAGTTGTGACAAATTCCCTTTCAGAGTTTCGAAAGGAAACTTGACCCTTTCCACAGTGGATGTGGGCGTCATTAGGCTTAAGCCAATCCATCCCAAGTAGACACTCATGGATACCTAAATTCATGACTCTGAATTTGACTGAGGTTTTCTTTCCTCCCAGAAAGAATTCCACCTTAGCAGTTTGCCTGGTACAAGTTACCTCACGATCGTTTGCCAATTCCACAAGCAGGGTAGGTGCTTCTACTGTGGCTATTCCTAATCTTTTTGCACATGCTGGTGAGATAAAGGAATGTGTACTGCCACAATCAATCAAGGTTTTGAAACCTTTACCTCGATAGTCTGACGGTGTCTGAATCACCGAGAACTGGCGATTCGGCCCTTTCTTGTGTAAAGCGGCATGAACTGTCGCTCTTTCGAATTCTGCTTCCATAGTCGGATCTTCCTCATCTTCTTCTTCGCATCTTTGCCTATTGGCAATGCAGACAGTTCTTCCTCTTCCATGGGTGGCGGCTCCTTGACCGCGGCCTGCACCTTGGAAAGGCGTTTGACGATGTCCCCCGCTGAGCTTGGGACATTGCCTCTTGAAGTGACCGGGTTCGTTGCAGTGGAAACAATGGAGGTTTCGGCCATTACTTTGAGTAGGAACAAAGTTGTTGACGTTATTTGTCCTTGCTTTCTTCCTTTGTCCCTGATTGTGACCTTGAACTCTCTTCACTTGAGGTCTGAATGCTCCTCTGTTCGGGTCACTATAGGACCAAGTTTTATTACCCCTTGGTCTAGCTTGCACCTCCTGAATTATAGGTGCTGCTCGAATGAGTGCATCCTGAAGATCTGATGGATGCATAGATTCGAGACGGGTATTTACGGGTGGATTTAAGCCCGCGCAAAATTTGGACACCTGCTGCGTCATGTCCATCTGTGGCGCATACTTTAAAAGTGAGACGAATTTAGAGTAGTATGCGTCCAGAGTGAGTCCTAGCTGTTTTAGCTCGTAGAACTCATTCATTTTTTGCATACGATATGCAGGTGGCAAATATCTCCCCTGCACGGCTTTCTTTAACTTCTCCCAGGTAACGGACCCTTCTGAAGTCCCTTGATCCCTGCACCATTGTTTCCACCAAAGTCTGGCTTCGCCGGTGAGTTTTAACTTGGCGAGCATGGCCTAATTGGTAGGTGCAGTACCAACTGCTTCAAAGTAATCCTCCATAGATTCAATCCAAATTTCAGCATCAGACTGGACGAATCTGCCTCTCCCATCAAACTCGGGTGGCTTTATCTGCTTGAGGAGGAACTTCTTCTCCTGGGTCACAGCAGTACTTGATGTAGGGGGCGAATTTGGAACCTGTACCTGGGGTTGTGCCTGGATAAAAGTTTTCTTAACATTATTATATGATAATTGACGTTAGCTTATCTTTAGTTCAGCTATCTCGTAAATAATGAAGCTGCTTAACTTTTTAACAACTTTGATGCACAGCCAGATATTGATAAAAGAAATCTTTATTTATATTTACATGGGCGTAACCTTATACAACGTCTCGTGTGATGATAATCCAATCATTACATTCAGTTTGGGGAGAACAACGTTGTATTGCATTTGTCTACAGGAACTGTGTAATAGTAGGGTTTTGGGTCATTGATCTTTAGGAATCGATAATTCATTGGAAGTTCAGGATACCCTTTTCGTTGGAATCCATACTTCTCATGGCGGCCCAACACTTTAATCCTGTCGGCTGGGATTACACGGGTTAGTTCCTCATATACATATGAGTTCATTTCAACCCTCCGACCTTGAATATGTAAAGTCGAATTTACGTGAGCTTCCACAAAAATGAACAGCTTCACGACTTTCAAGTCTTCTAACCACTTGATCCTCTTTAGGTTGGTCTGTAGATAAGCAAACCGGTGGGCAGCTATATAGTAGATTCCTGAAGACCCTGTCCATCTTCGTTCTATGTATAAAGGTGATGGATTATAAATCTGCTCCAGGATGTTCATCATCCCAATTCTTTGTCTATAAAGTGGAGAATGCATTGCAGTCATAAACATGACCCGAAACACCAAAAACTTGTTCCACGCTTCATAGTTCTGCAAGACAGCATTGAAGATGAGGAAATGTTTGGACAGCAATAATTTCTTTATTTCATTTTATTGAGATCTCATAAAAACAATTCCGTTGTTGGTCGGCTCTGATACCAACTTTAACGTGTCCCCTAGTATCATCCAGGACACGTCTTAGCAGTCCATCGGAAAAGATGTCTAGAAAGCTCCGCCCGGCACTCCCATGGAATGTTACGGGTTTTGTGACCTAGTTCTTCCCGCGTCTGCCACGTAGCGGAAGTATCCTGGCCGTTCCCACTTAGGATCGACCGGAATTAGGGTTTTCCTAATGGGTCATTAGCTAACAGCAACTAGCGTCAGACCCGAGTGAACTACTTTACACAGAAACGCCAGGTCCGAAGCGGATTCACGCTGCACTTGGTTCAAGGAGAATGGGAAACGAGAGGGATGCAAAGCTCAACCTCTCTGCCATAAGGCATAGTCCCATTCCGTTTCCCTAAAACAGCGTAAATCGGGTAAGACGTAACTCTAGGTCATCGTTCTCGTTATTCTTTTTGATGATGATGATCATTCCGCTGTTCTTCGAGATTTTTGAGAAAAGTTCCCGGCTAACCGGGACCACCCAACTGTAGGACGGACCCATGGCCCATCCTCCGCACTTTCCTCGGTTTGTTTTAGTTATGTAATTATCTAACACATTAATTTGACATATAACAATCAGCTTCTTTAATTAATCTTGTTAAGCACTGGTTCCTTTACGTAATCTTATCACCTGACATAGAAAAACAACATCAAGTAAGTTCTTTTAACATTTCATCATTTTATCTTTGAAATACAAGGAGTTCCGCCTGTAGGCTTGTCCATAATCTGCCCGAAGGCTAACCAGTAATCTCCAGGGATCACTATTCCAAGCTTCCGCCCATCAACTAGTATGCGGGCCTCGAGATCCAATCCCGAGTCACGTTAGCCTCTTGTGCAGGACCCGGAAGGCGAGGGATTTACGGCCAGAGCCCCCCCTGGCACCCAAGCGTCCTCCTGCTCCAAGTAGAACTCAATGGAGAGACCTCTCGCGGCGGGTTCGGTCCACGTTCCCGGCGCGGTCAACAACCCCCTTGATTAGGGTCAGGCAGGCAGTCGGGGGTAACTGAAGCTGCCTCTCCCTTCAGGCCTTTAACCTGAAGTATAGGTACTCATTTAATTTGTAATTTATATTTCAAAAAGAGCTCTAAAATCTCTAGCAAGCACAAACATTTCCGTTAATCAACCGAGTTGTTTGGCAAACTGCTAAGGAAGTGTTCTTTCCTTTTCGAGTGTATCAGCACTCGTTCCCAAGGTGTCTTGTAACTTGGCAAGATCTCTTACACTCCGGTGTAGGGCATACCCAATTTGGTTAATCCCTAAAGTGCCTTAGATGTGCTAGTTTCTGGTTTACAACTCTCTTTATTTAGAAGGATATCCAAAAATACGTCTTTTTGCAAGATAACTTGCATAGGGATCTACCGTCCTTGATGAGGGTTTTTACCCTTTTCCCTTGTGAATCAATCACAAGACTAAATGATTTCATACATGTCGCACAAGTCCTGCGATGGAATAATCTGTTTAGATTCTTTAAGCTGACGTATGTTAGGCCTATGGTTTCTTCATTTAAGAACCTTAGGGACAAACCCTAGTTTCTTATCTTTATGAATTTATTGTCCCTACGGTAAGGAAAGTAGTCAAGTATTTAGGGTATGAATGTTTCTATGTTTAGATTGGTTTAGTTAACTTTTGGAAGGTAATATTAATCGTCTCGTCACGGTTTTACTATCCTTGTGACAATTTACTTTCCCAATCAATACAGTTTAATTTGGCATATAGCATAATGCCAAGGTGATACAAAGAGCGACAATACTCCTTGGGACAAAAAGGCCTAGCTGTGAAATTGGTATATACACACTTTATTAGTCCCAAGTCCTCAAATAGCAAGGGAAAAATGTTAATAGAGTGTCATCCATCAATCCCCTTTTACATTTTCTTTCCAAATGAGTTCGTATATCTAATTTTTATACTTGTTAATTCCTAACATTTAACTTCCATTTTCTTTAAAGATGAACTCATGCCAAATAACGACAATTTCCTTGCTAAGATGTGCAATTAGCAAAGATAACTCCCTAGTAATTTGAGCATCGAAAGAAACCTTTCTTGAATTTAGCCATTTACCATGAATCGTTGCGAAAGGAATAAGACTAATGGTGCAAGATATAATTTCTACACCTTAGGAATATATTACTATAGTAAATGGTTAATCTTGCTTGTAATTTTATACTGCTTGATGCAATTTGAAGAAAGCTAAGTTGTATTCATTGTCATTCATAAGCTAAACTCCTTCGTTACAAATAATTCGAACAAATATATCCTATCCTTAACAAATTTTCTTTGCATGATCGACTTAAAACCGAATTAACGCCAAGAAGAAAAACCTGGCTTTGAGGTGAGATATCCACATGGATACCGGGGGATGACCCTCCCGCAGCTACGCCTTGGACTTTCTTCGGCGGCATCGTAGTTCGAATGTGAGATAGCCTTTTCCTCTTTCTTCTGGAATTCCACCGTCTTCTCCTTCCTTCCCTTTCTTTTGTCTTTTTCCCACTCTTCCTCCTTCACTTCTTCTTTTCACTCCCTCTACTTTCCCTCCCTATATTTTATCTCATAGCTATTTTCCCCTTACGGGATACCATCCGAGGCCATGATGATAGTTAGGTTCGGGGGGGGGGGGGGGGGAATAATAATGGGGATATGGGGGATTAGGAAGAAAGCTTAGGGAGTTGTGGGAAAATGAGAGTTATGAGGGGGTTGAAGAAGGGAAAAAAGGGTTATAAGGGGGTGAAAAAAAAAGGGTTTAGGGGAATAAAACACGGGGTTTAGGTTCCCAAAGCCAAGGGAGGGGCTTAAGGGAAAAAGGGAAAAAAAACCTAGGGGGTGTGTGGTTCCAAAAACCATGGGGAGGGCTAAGGGAATTTTTGAAACCTAGGGGGGAAAAAACAAGGGCCTTATGGGGATTAGAAAGGCTTAAAGACCTCTTAAGGACTTCTAAGGATAATTTGGGGGGGGACAAGGGCTTAGGGGGGGATTAAAACCCGGGGGGGGGGGGGGGAAAGAACCTTTAGGGTTAAACTTCTTTTTTGGGGGGGGGGGGAAAGGGGGCTTATGAAGCCCCCTTAGAAACTTCTAGAAGCTCTCTGGAGCTTCTCTGCGTGGGGGGAAAATAACTCCCAAGTGGCATCACTGCGGACCAGGAGGCGACGATTCTTGGCCCACGACAGCCACCTTTACTCCCCCCCTTTTCACTCGACCACAGCGGCGGTAGGATATGGTCCTCACTTCAAGCTCTCACGGCAGCGCCCAGCCGTCCCCCTCTCTCAGCTTGGTGATATGGCGGCACTCTCCTCCGGCAGGGTTGTCTCCTTCCGCCTCCTCCTCACGGCTCAGCCCTCCCTGGTTTAAATAGTGGGGGGGAGGGGGATCTTTCCTCCTGGCATGTCATCACGCATGGTCCCGCTCCCTCCATAAGGCTCCACCAAGGAGCTTATAGCTCCTTCTATTCCCCTCCCCCTCCAGCTTGTCAGTCGGCTGGAGGGATAAGGGGGGAATAAAAAAAATTTCCGTTAACTAATTTATTTTTTTTAACGCGGAATATTACAAAAGCTAAAAACTGGAAACTGAAAATATGGTGCTGTGAGTGTGATAAGTGTCGTGTATGTGTGTGTGCGTATGTAGCTCTGGTACTCCAGATAATGGCTACAAAAGGGAAACAAATGTCGGCTGTGATAGGGGAACGAGAGAGAGAGAGAGAGAGAGAGAGAGAGAGAGAGAGAGAGAGAGAGAGAGAGAGAGAGAGAGAGAGAGAGAGAGAGAGAGAGAGAGAGAGAGAGAGAGAGAGAGAGAGAGAGAGAGAGAGAGAGAGAGAGAGAGAGAGAGAGAGAGAATGGAACACAAAAAATATACAATGAAGAATGCTATATAAGAAAGCATATATGTACATGGGCGTAGAGTATATCTTTGTGTATATCTCCACCTTAAAGATCTCAGAATCTGTGAATCCCAAGATAGTCTCCACGATTAGCAATCTAGAAACCTATGATTAGAATATGTAAAAGTGTATGCTAAAAAGAGGCAATAAATAGCCTAAGAAAAAGGATAATGCAACCGACTATACTATTTGACTACTTGCTACTGTCACATTTCCTATGCTGATATGGCGATCATCCCAATGCCGCACGTGGCACAC
This sequence comes from Lygodium microphyllum, assembly GCF_053477565.2. Classification (NCBI taxonomy): domain Eukaryota; kingdom Viridiplantae; phylum Streptophyta; class Polypodiopsida; order Schizaeales; family Lygodiaceae; genus Lygodium; species Lygodium microphyllum. The sequence goes on from NC_141160.1 coordinate 63,422,582, forward strand.
CTACTTGTTAATGTGGCACACTTGTGAGCTGTATTGAACTGCTAGCACACACAAATGACAAGAAATGCCTATCCAAGAGATGACAATCTCTAACACCCCCTCTCAGATCTTGGACATGGTAGATCAATAGTCTCATCAAGAAGCTTCTCTCGAGAATGAAATGGTAGTCATTCTCTATGTGCTTCATCGTAGCAATAAACATAGGGTTCCTAGGCAGTCAAGCTCCTCCAAGAGCCTGCGAAGCCACACTATCTCACATGTGGTAGAACATGCCATGTGATACTCCACCTTAGTTGAAGATAGGGCAACCGTGGGTTGCTTCTTATTGCTCCATGAAACAACACTAGGTAAAGTAATAACCTATCATGGACCTCCAATGATCCATATTGCTAGCCCAATCTGAATCACTCCATCCTATAAGTACCAAGTCTTCTTATTGCTCCATGAAACAACACTAGCACCCACCAAGGTAAAGTAATAACCTATCATGGACCTCCAATGATCCATATCGCTAGTCCAATCTGAATCACTCCATCCTATAAGTACCAAGTCTGCATCACCTACTTGCTAGAGACAAACAATACACAACCTCCACATGAGGTGTGAACATAAAGCTAGGGTCGATAGCCTTGGAATGCTAATACCCCAATCTCTCTTGGAGGAACGAGTCAATCTTCTCATTCCAAGCAGCATGGGGAGCCTACTTAAGGCCATAGAGGGCCTTCCTCACCTTGTACACCTTACCATCTCCTCCTTTAACTCCCCATTCAAGAAGGAAAACTTCACATCCAACTGATAAACTAGGCATCGCCTATGGCTAGCCAAGGCAAGAACTGCATGAATAGTAGCCATCCGAGCTGTAGGGGACAAAGTATCATGGAAATCAATGCCTAGGTACTATATAAAACCTTTAGTAACAAGGTGGGCCTTGTGCTTGTCCAACATGCTATCAGTGCAATACTTGGTCTTGAAGACCCACTTGACTCCAATGGTACTTGTCCTTGTCCAATGTGCCATCAGTGCAATACTTGGTCTTGAAGACCCATTTAACTCCAATGACCTTCTTATGACAAGGCTTAGGTACAAGGTGCCAAATGCCATTCCTCTCAATTGACCCTAGCTCCTGCTCCATCACTCTCCACCAATGATCATGTTGTAAAGCCTCCTTCACAAAGGCGGGCTCTCGATCCTGCATGGCAAGAGTCATCAAACAGTAATTAGTGTACACAAGCTCGATGTGGTGTGCCTAGTTCCTCTGAGAACATCGTGGACCATTGTGTGGCTACCACTCCTCAAGGACCCCCTTAATCCCCGCATCACAAGAAGAGTGTCACATGCCCAATGAGGAGGAGGCTCAGTCATTGCTCTCCATCTACTAAAGTCTTGGGAAAGGTCCATACCAACAACAACAGAAGTAGGGGATCAATTAAGAATGTGGACTATAGTAGCCACAACCTCAGCCCATAGACACCGAGGTGTCTATTGATGCTCCATCATAGTATCAATGTCGTGCCGCTATATACGGACATAGTGTGATAAACCTTGGAGTGCATCATCATCTAGCTTTCTTATTAATCTAGAGAGTCAATGCCATATTAGTCATTAGTGTTAGTGTCCATAGTATGGATAGTTCTAAAATATGAGATTTTTGGAAAATTTTAGCCTATTTTTGATATTTTGGATATTATTTCTCATAATATCCTCAAAAGGTATAGTAAACTTCTAGAATAGGGTGTTATGCAAAAAGCAAGTTACTTTTTCAACTAGTTTGGGAGATATCAAAGAAGGAGTGATCTAGGAGAATTCTGACTAGATGTCCTGAGGGTTTTACCCCCCTTTCATAGCCAACGGAACCATCAGAGTTGCCATCTCAACATCAGAGAAGAAGCCAATGTTTGGTGTGAATTTTTGGTCTACCAAGGAGCTCTAGGAGATCTAATGCTTGGAGATTGCCTCTGAGTAGTCCCATACAAGTACTTTGTTTATCTTCTTAGGTTCTATCAATACATAGTGCTATGAATCATTGAGCTTTGTTGTCTTTAACTGGTGTACCTCCTGCCTATTCTTTTTCTTCTATTTTATCTCCTATTCTCTACTTCCTTCTCTCGTCGATCTTTGGTGGATATGACCTTTCGACTAAAACCCCTTCGACATTAGCCATCTCGACCACACTGTGATTCTTTTGCTCCAATATGCCATTCTCTTGAGGGGTGTTTGTCTTGGCAAACTCCTGGTGGATACCATGATTTGCACAAAAACGAGCAAGATCATTAGAAACAAATTCCCTGCCCTTGTTTGATCGTAAGGTCTACAATTTTCAGCTCGATTGGTTCTCCTCAAAGAGCAATCAATCCATGAAGTTGGAGAAAGCCTTCAACCTTAGCTTCCAAAAATAAGCCCATGTCATCTTACTGTAATCATCTAGAGTTAGCATGAAATACAAGCTTCCTTTAAGGGACTCCATTCTCATTGGTCCACAAAGATCAGTAGAAATAAGTTCCAAGGGTGCTGAAGATCACCTCAAAGCCTTGTTAGGAATAGTAGCATGAGTTTGCTTCCCACAGATGCAAGATGCATGTGGCTGTTGGTTCACCACAATATTTGGCAAACCTCAAACAAGCTATCCTCCCTTAGACGCCTTCTATAGGTAATCATAGTTGAGGTGGCCAAATAGAGCATGCCAAAGCTTGGTCTATGTTTGAGAGGTAAGAATAAGAGAAGTCAAGGTAGAAGAAGATTGCAACTTGTAGACTCCATTCTCCTCATAACCTAAAGCAAGGACCTATCATGATCCACAATCAAGAATCTGAAAGGAATCCACATCAAACTCGACCAAGAGGCAAAAAGCACAAATCTTATGTATCAAAAGTAGATGATATCCAAAGGCTAGCACATAAAGCACCTCAGATGTATGGGCACCACCATGTCCATCTTGAGTAAGATGCATGTTACCCCCTCCCTAAATAGGGATAGAAGAACTATCACCAATGAGAATCTGGCCATGCAAAGGCCACAAATGAGCAACACGTGATGTAAAAGGAGTGATGTGCCGGGAGGCACCACTATCAACAATCCATTCCTGAGTGTATGGGGCTGTCAATGTAGCATTAGAGGCCTTCAAGGTCGATGCCGCAACCACTTCCAAGTGGAGGAAACCAGCTGATGAGGGAGCAACCACTGCTCCAAAATCCTTTGAAGATTTCTCCTTCTTCTCTTTGGAAGTGCAGATGAGGACCATGAGTGTCAATAAGTCATCTTCTATGTGGGAGCATGTTAACAAGCTAAGGTAGCTTCAGATGTAGGTACAAAATGTAGGAAGTTGATCACTTCTTAAGACATGGCGATAACTCTTCTTTCCCAATTACCACCCTGTTTCAGTGGTTTTTGTTACGCTTTGATTGCCTCAGGGTGATTGGAGACTCTTCATTTGGGAGTTGGTTCCTATGGTCTTGGACCAAGAGAAGTAGTTGAAAGGGACCATTACTTCTAAATCGAAGGCATTGGTAGGCCAATCCTCTCTGAAAAAGGGGAAGGACCAAAAGAACAAGAAGGTGGAAAAATCAAACAAGAACAAGGAAAAGAAGTCCCTCATTTCATGATGGTCATATGATTATACATGTGATCAAGCTCCAGCCATATCTCATGGGCCATCGTCAAATGCTCTATATGAGAGATCACAACTTTAGTGCTGTATGAGAGAAATAAAAACGAGCGGATGCGAGAAGTTAGTTTGTCCCAATGTGCTTGAGCCTTTGCCAACTCCAACTTATCACTTGTAGAGAGTCTAGAATTGTCTTGCAAAGAATGACAATGGATAGTCTCTGTAACGAGCTTTGCCAAATCATAGGACTCCAAAATGGCCAGCATCATAACTCGCCAAATGCAGTTGTTCTCACCATTGAGCTTTTGATATGATGAAAGAGCCAATAGCACGGTTCATGATTGCTTGAAACTTTGTCTTGGCCTTAGAAGACATCTTCACCTAAAATGCCTACACAAAACACAAAAAGCAGCCCTCTCTAACTGTGTGTATGTAGCCTACTAGGGTGCTTCTCTACTCGTCAGCTCCTTCTTCACCTGTTGGAGGCGATGAAAAGGTAAAATCTGCACTTGAAGGCCCAAAATGTAGCCTTCTTCCTTCTCAAATAACAAAAATAGTAGGAGCTTCAGCAACTTTGCTCCTTTCTTATACGCCACGCTCGTCTCAACCTTGTTCTGATGTGCAGCTCTCCTATTCGCCCTTGAACGCTGAAAATGTAGCCTTGTGTTGCGCTAAAATCTCCTCTTCAGGTAGGTCCACACCTTTAATGCTCTGATACCATGTCAGAGTGAAGCAGTGCAGAAGCATATGAAGAGAGTGAACAAAGAGAGAAGAGAGGGAGAGAAAGAGGCAGTGGAACACATAAAATCTTCGCAACAAAGAATGCTATATAAGGAATAGATATGTACATGGGTAGAGAGTGTATGCCTACGTATGTCTCCACCTCAGAGATCTCACAACCTGTGAACCTTGAGGCAGTCTCCACGATCAACAATCTGGAAACCTATGATTAGAATATGTGAAAGTGTGTGCTAAAAATAAGCAATAAATAGCCTGAGAAAAAAGATAAAAAATGTGATGTTGGTTGCATTTAATGCAACCAATTGTATTTTCTAGCTACCTGCTACTATTTGATTTCTTGTTGACGTGTGGCAATCAGCCTAACATTGCCATGTGACACATCTACCTCTACTAACATGATATACATGCAAATTGCATTGCACTGCCACATAAATTATAGGAAATGCCTGTCTAGGAGATGACAATCTCTAACAATTGTTGAGGTATGCATGGATCTTTCAGGAGGAGCCTCTTGTTACCAACATAGCCAACCCTAATTAGACAGATCACAAAAGCTTTTGATGAGAATGTAGTGGCCCAGGATCATTCTATTATGTAGGATCCTGATATTGGGTAGGACATGCCATACATGCCCCATAGCTAGTCTTAAGATGCTCCACTAGAGCCTCGTGTCCACTTGCTTGTTTTGAGCCCTCTATCCATTATGTCATAATGATGGACTTTGGTGAGCTTGTCACTTAATGAGGAGGCTATATGCATGGGTCATAACTACTTTTGGGAGAGGACCATGTAGTTTGAGTATGATTCACTACATAAAAACCATACATAGGATTTGGTTTCTTTTCCCAATGAAAAACATGGATTGCCATACAAGTGGGTGTACAAGTTAAAGAGTATACCTAGTTACCCTAAGCCAATATATAAGTCTAGATTAGTTGCTAAGGATTTTAAGAAGAAAGTTGATTTTGATGAGATACTCTCCTATGATTAAGATGATTACCCTATGCTTGGTATTGGCCTTATTTGTGCATATGGATTTGGACTTGTACTAGATGGATGTTAAGATGGATTTCTTATATGGGGAGTTGCATGAGGACATTTATGTGCACCTAGGGAATGCTATCATAAGTTTAATGTCTTTATGCATTCACATGATTATTCAGACAATGATATGGATTCATATCTTTATAAGAAGAAGGCCCGTAATAGTAGCCTTATAATTTTGATGCTATATGTTGATGACATGCTAATTCCTGGGAGTGCTCATGATGAGCTGAATGCTTTGAAGACTCAGCTCAAGAAGAGCTTTGAGATGAAGGGCTTTAGTATGTCGTTAATATACTTAGTATGCATATTACACACAATCACTTTAAAGGACTTCTCTACCTGTCTCAGAGAAGGAGTATGTATATTCATAAAGTCCTTGAATGGTTCCATATGCAAGATAGTAAGCCTATTAGCTATCCATTACCTTCTTATGTGCAGGTCAATTAGGCAAATTTTTCCAATTAGATGATGAGAGGATTGAGATGGCCAAGATCCCATATATATCTGTGGTCATATATATCTGAGATGGCCAAGCTTCTCTCTTACTTTTGCTCATGCTTCCACTCTTCCTCCACCTTTCACTCAATGATACTCTTTACTACCTCCCAATGCTTCTTGCCAAGGTTTGCCATATACTTGTTAAGTACCCCCACTACATAGCAATGTTTGGACGTGTAGCAACCATGGAGTACATCAAGCTACTAACTATGAATACATATGGAATCTTAGACATTTCAGCCTTTTGGTCATCTGACTTGGGGATATTCTTTTGGACAAGTTTTAAATATAGAGGATATGGAACATTGATAGCATTTTCCATCTCCATATTGAAATCTTGTAATATCTTGCAAATGTATTCCTTTTGTGACTAATAGAGTATATTTTTGTCTCGATCTCGCACCATGCGCATATCAAGAATGTGACTCACATTCCCCAAGTCCTTCATGTTAAAGGCTTCATGTAACCTTTTCTTTAAAGCATTGGCATCCATAATGGACTTTCCAACAATTAGCATGCCATCCATATTAGAATCAAGATCATCAAGCTACTATCCCTAGCCTTCCTTATATATAGGTAGTAACCAGTCTCACTCCTAGTGCACCCTTGAGAGTGTATAAAGGCATCTAACTTATGATACCATTCCTTGGGAGTTTGGTTTGAACTATATAAGTGAGGGTTATTACTTCAGCCTATTCTATCTTGGTGGATGCTTTGATAGGTTTAAGGAGCATGGGTATGTGTAGGATTCAGGGGAGCAACCATGGGAAGGTTGTTTATATTCTGATTGAAAGTGGTAGCATGCATAGCTTCATCAACAAAAAAGTGATAGATTGTGATGTTTTTCCATTAATTTACAATGAACTATTAAGGCATAAGAGGCTAATGGAGATGAAGAGATCAACACCTAAATGTGCTCAATACTCCTTCTATACTTGCCTTAAATTATGCCGTATAGCTATACCATATACAAAAACATGCATGCGTGTGCCAAATTTCCTCCTCGCATGTGAACTACCAAATATTACACACACACACACACACACACACACATACACACACACACACACACACACACACACACACACACACACACACACACACACACACACACACACACACACACACACACACACACACACACACACACACATACATAATTTGATTTATTTTACTTTATTCTCTATTTATTTGATTTAAATTATGATAATACTAATTTATTTTTATTTTTCCAAATTTACATCAATTTTTATGGCTTATCATAAAATTTTAGTGATATTTTAATTTATTACTAATTCTCTTTCAATTTGTTCAATTTAACTTATTTTAATGAGAAATGTAAATTTTTTTAAATGCAATAAATTTTCTACAATATCTCAATTTTAACTTAAATTTCAAAACAATTATTTTTTGTTTTGGTTATGATTTTTCCAAAATTTAAACTAAAAGTTTCAACATTTTTTAAGTAATTTTATTTTCTTTCTTAAATGAAAAATGGGAAAAGAAAGAATAAAAATTAGGAAAAAGAAAAAAAGAATAAACAAACCCTCTCAGCTTGAGAGAGAGAGAGAGAGAGAGAGAGAGAGAGAGAGAGAGAGAGAGAGAGAGAGAGAGAGAGAGAGAGAGAGAGAGAGAGAGAGAGAGAGAGAGAGAGAGAGAGAGAGAGAGAGAGAGAGAGAGAGAGAGAGAGAGAGAGAGAGAGAGAGAGAGGGCACATAACACCCTAGCTCTTTTGACTCCCACCCTATTTGCAATGGGGCGAGGGGAGATGAGATTTTCGTGGGAGAGGGAGAGAGGGAGGGAGGGAGGGAGGGAGGGAGGGAGAGAGGGGGCACATAACACCCTAACTCTTTGGACTCCCACCCTATTTGCAATGGGAAAAAGAGAGATGAGATTTTAATGGGTGGAGTGGTGGCTAGTAATGCATTTAGTTGCTTGACAATCATTAAAAGTTCAACATTCTTTTTATGGTTGCGGTGCTTTAAATTCTGGGATTTTTACAATCACTTTCCAATGTACACAGGTACAACATGCACACATAACCCTCCTGATACTTAGGGTAATAATGCACATGTGCACTCATTTTGTCTCCTTGTTTTTGCTCTCACCCAATGCCCACCTTGTCCGCAAGGGGGATCAAGGGGAAGCAGGAGGAAGGAAGATGGTGCCTTGTAGTGCACCCTAGTGTACTACATGGTGTACTTACCCCATTCTTAGATACCAACCCTACCACACTGCATCATTACATATATATATACACATGCGCAGCGCATAGTGTGCTACTACACTATACCATCGTACACCATACATACACTAGTGTGTACCACCATGCACTATCTACCCCAATGTACTACCATAGTGCACAAATTGCACCACATCTTACCATCTTGTACTTAGAATAATTGACACCCCTATGTACTAACCCTCATGTGCATAGTGCACTGCACTGATGCACACATATAGTTGACAATCTTGCACATGTGTGCACCATTGCGCACTATCCACCTTAGTGCAGTATTGAGTGAACTAAACCCCTTTGCATTGTAGTGTGCATCCTAGTGCACTTCATAGTGCACTAGCCTCAGCCATCTACACCAGTCTAATCCCCTTGTGTACTAACCCTTGTGCACTCACCTTAGCGCACAATGCACTGACTTAGTGCACTAGTGTCACAAGTATGCACTGCTAATGACTGTAATACAACAAATTTCAAGGTTTTTCCAAGGATTGAATCCACCTTGAGACAGTTACCTTGAATCAATGAGGTGAGTGTCAGACTATCGAAGAGGCCCAGATGCAAGCAAAGCTTGCAACCAAGGAAATTCCTTTAAACGGCCATAGGAATGGTTCCATGAACAACAACTATGGAAGGAATTATCTAAACCGTAGTATCACCATGGACAATGCCATATGGAATGGCAGTGCCAATGCCATCACCCAAGGACCAAATCCACTAGATAACATCCAATGCTACCATTGCCGACTTGACACCTAAGGCCAATTGTTTGAATCACCCTCAAAATCCAAATCGGAATCAATCTTCTAGAAAAGGCTATGGAAATGGAAATACAACCAAGACCATGGACATGGAAGAGAGACTGTAGCCCAAGTAAATATCATAATAAGGTAACCTAAAGAGTGCATCTTAGTTGAAGAGATTGAAAGAAGATCCATACAAGTTGCCATTTGAGAAGAAAGGAGTTGATTGCCAATGTTTTGCAATCCAATATCAAGCTACTTACAAAGGTACACCATTCAAAACATTGAATGACAGTGATAGTAGTCATCCTTTCTTGCACCCAAAATATTTAAGAGATTATATTTAGAATCTATGGAAGCAATAAAAATGATAGTAGAATCGACTAGAGGATATGAAATTTCCTCAACTCAAATTGTACGAAGACTTCACAACTAAAGCATAATTTCATTTCCCACCATTAGGATCCTACAACTACATTCTAGGAATGGATTGACTCAAGAAGAACAAAGTCCATATTCTACCGTACCCTATACCCAGGATTGATGAACTTCTAGATTGCCGATATAGAGCCAAGGTCTTAGTTAAGATACATTGTCTCCATGGAGCCAATGCCTTTTTCAAGATATATCTAAGATCCAGATATTACCAAAGAAATAAGATGTTCCAAAGACCACATTTAGTACTAGATATGGTAATTACAAATTCTTGGCCATGCCATTTAGATTGTCTAATGCCTGAACAACATCAATTGACTTATGCAAGATATCTTTCGATCATACTTAAATGACTTTGTGTTAGTATTTTTTCACAATGTACTAGTATACTCCACATCATTCGAGAATCATGAATATATACTTAAGGATATTGTCTAATGCCTCAACAACATTCAATTGACTTATGCAAGATATCTTTCGATCATACTTAAATGACTTTGTGTTAGTATTCTTTCACAATGTACTAGTATACTCCACATCATTGGAGAATCATGAATATATACTTAAGGATTGGATTGCAATAACTCTTGCAAAAATCATCTCTGTGTGTCAAGATGAGTGTTAGGGGCCAAATCATATACATTAGTCTATGATATTAGTATGTAGGTGCTTAAATGATCATATATGAAACAAATCAACTTAATATAAAGGGTGGCTATCCTTGATGTAAGTTCTTGATTGCATCCTTTTGGATCTATCATTTTTTACATAATGAAACCCTATCTTGATCGTTCATGTCCCATCCTAAACTTCTATCTCTATTTCCTAGAAAAGTGGATGACATTTTGTATTGTTTTGTTATTTTGGAAGTATGTAATCTGTGATGTTCAGTATTGCATGTTCCTTAAATTGATTATGATGTGTACTTTATAAAGGTTTATGTGGTGTTCTTGAAAATTATATGCTTTCTATGGCTGTTCTTTGATTCAAGAAGTTGTGGGTTGTATTATGAATATTCTGGTTAGATTATTGTTTTGTATTGGTCATGAAAGGCCATTATACTTTGGCAATTGTGCCAATTTCATATGCATGGCTCTCATGATTTAGGCATCAGGCTTGGAGGAGCTCAAGTGTCGAAATTTGCTACAGGAGCATAGGTTTGTGATAGTAGTTATCATGTTCAAAGTGCTTTGGACGGGTAGTATTATGTCAAGACAATTCCCTCAACAAGGGTATTGGGTTCTTATAAGAGCACACGTACGAGAATTGAGGGAATATTTGAGAAGAGAAGCCCAACATATCTTGTTTGAGGTGGAATTTGATGTTCAGTTGGATGGAGAAGTGCAATCTCAAGTAGAAGTGTAGGTTGGTGAGGAAGTGTAGGAGGAGGAACCAGTACTAGAGGATATTGCATCAAAAGATTTTCCATCCACAAGAGCATTAGGAGCACATGGAAATGATTATTTAGGATTGCTCATACCAAGAGTCTCTTGATGATTTTAGAAGAATTACATGGGATGTTTTGTTGATAGAAACCACTCTTTTTGGGCCACATGCACAAAAAAAGTTAATATTTGATTCATTAGGCCTCGATAATAGGAGTAAAAAAATACCGATTCAGGCAACACCACCTCAGAATCCTAAGGTATGAGCATCAAAATTTTTAGGAGGAAAGAAAGAAGACCTTGATTGTCATGTGGCTCAATTTGAAATAAGGTGGACATAAAGTGGGTTTAATTAGTTGTATGGAGACCAAGTTTAAAAGCAACAATTCGTAGCCACTCTTCCAAAGAAGGCTATGCCGGACTAGTTTAGTAATTATGGTATGGGTGCTTTTACTACATGATGCATTGAAGATTGCATTTTCTCAAGATTGAGGAGAAAATTAAATAGAAGCTAAAGGAATTAGGCCTGCGTGAAATATAAAGAAAGAAAAAATATTGTGAAATATGTCAAAGAAATGGCCATGAAACAAGAGGTTGTTAGTACAACCCTTATGTTTGAATGAGACAACAATTACCAATGATGCAACCTAGAGTTTGGATAACATAGGCAACTGCAGTAAATCACGTAATTCCTAACATACTACCTCAAAGACCCTTTAGGGGATCAAGGAGGATTCTCGCAATGCAGCCATGGAGTAAATTTCAAGGGTAGCAGCAAATTGCACAAACTAGAGCATGCCTTTATGGTGGAGGTCAAGGACACTTTGTAGGACCTAATTGAGAGAGGAATGGAAGTATCAAGGACTCACAAAAATTGGAAGACCGATAGGAGCATCTCATCAATAGTATCCATCTTCACCAACCACAATGAGCAAAGGTAGCATCCTAAAGATGCAATGAGTGAGAATGGTGATCAAGAGGTAGTTCAAGAAGAGGAGGTGAGGTGTCAGGAACTTAAATGATGCAAGTATGAATGTTTAGTGTGATGGTTCAAATTTTATTAAAATTGAAGATTGTCTTGAAGAATTTTAGTATTAGCCATTACTAGAAGTCAAGGTCAAAAGAGATTTGATTGGGAACAACAAGAGAAGGCCAAGAAGATGGCTACTAAACATATTAAAAAAGTGCAAAAAAGGTTAGAAAAGTGGTACTTGAAGATTTTCAAGATCAAGAGTGGTAAGGTAGCTGGAATCTTGATTAAGAAAACTATCAATATGAAGATATACCTTTAGGAAAGTTGGATTTTGAAGATATTGAAGATCAATAGTGGTAAGGGAGCTTGAATCTTGATTAAGAAAACTATCAATATGAATATATACCTTTAGGAAAGTTGGAGGGAGGAGGTTCATAGGAGCTATTCCAAGCTTTAGCAAGGTGTTCTTTGTAGTTACCTTTGGATAAAATTTGGGATCTAATACAAGGGTTCAAAGAAAAGCTTCTCCTATAGAAATAGGAGAAGGTGCTTGCATGAAAATCTCTCTATGCATAGGAAATTCCTTAATGTTAGGCAGTTATAAAAACACAAAAGGAGGTTGTGAATTATCAAGTTTTCACTATTTAGGTGGAGTATCTAGGGAAAAAGTATGATGATGTTCTCTTGGATGGGGGATTGAGAGTCAATATCCTTCGAGCAGGTAGCTAACAAATAGGATGAAGTGTTACGTGCACCATTTTAGGTCAAGATGGCTGATCAAAGGAGATTACAACCACTAGGTATTTTCAAGAATCAACAAATGAAGGTGGTTGGCGTGAAGTTTAAAGTTAGTTTAGTAGTATGAAGGATGTTAGAGTTAGGAGAAGCCTATTATGCTTTTAGGTAGGCCTTGGTTTAAATTAGCCAAGTTGAGGTAGGATGGGGGGGGGGGACTAACTATGTGTGCATTCCTAGAGAACTTAAGGAGATAAAATTGTCTATGGTTAACAAAGTGATCTTGAAGAATAATTCTTGACTTGTAGTGGCTTAAACCATCAACTTAATGGATGAAGTGGAAGATGAATAAGAATAATTATTTCTTTAAGAAAATCCTTTAATGGTACCCATGTTCAAAATAAACATGGACAAAATTATTCAAGGGTATCAAGAGTAGCCTAATAGTGTTGGCAATGGAGTTCCTAAACAACCTTTATTTTTCTTGCAATTTCTAACTATTTAGGATGTAAATGGGTTTATAAAACCAAGACCAAAGCTGATGGCTCGTTTGATAAGTTCAAAGCATGACTCGTTGCAAAAGTTTACTCGCAGATTGCAGGAGTAGATTATCAAGAAACATTTTCTCCCGTTGTGCGCTCCACAACTGTTCGTATGCTTTTGGCTTTTGCAACACTATTTGATCTAAAAATTCACCAAATGGATGTTAAAACGGCTTTTCTCAATGGAGATCTTGAAGAAGAAATCTATATGGAGCAACCTGAAGGTTTTATGATTGCAGGAAAGGAGCATCTTGTATGCCAGCTTCATCGTGCATTATATGGATTGAAGCAAGCCTCTCGTGCTTGGTATATTAAGATTGATCAATTCCTCACATCTAAAGGTTTTGTTGTATGTTTTGCTGACCCAAATCTTTACATCAAAAGGGAGGAAAAATGTTTTATTATTCTTGCTCTATATGTTGATGATACTATTCTTGTGTCAAATAATATTGCTTTCTTGGATGCTATGAAGAAGCTTTTATCGACTGCATTTGAAATGGTGGATCTTGGTGAGATACATTCTTGTTTGGGTATTCAAGTTCAATGACACCGACAACAAGGCATTCTTCTTCTTCGCTAGACAAATTTTATTAATGATATTGTTAAGAAGTTTGGGTTGACAAATGCGCACTCTGCCCAACACTCCCATTCTTTCGAGCTCTACCAAGGGTACATCTACAACATGTAATGAAGAATCAGCCATTCATCAACCTTTTGCTAATCTTGTTGGTTGTCTTCAATTTATTGGTTTAAACACAAGACCAAATATTTTATTTGCAGCTAACTTTTTGGGATAGTATCTTTCTTCCCCTTCCACTATTCATTAGAGTGCTACAAAACGTATTCTTAAGTACCTCAAGGGTACTAAGGAGTTTGGTCTTATTTATTGTCGTCGAGAGGATTCTTCTTTATCTTCTTCAACTTCTCTTGACCTTATTGGATATACAGATGCTGATTGGGCAAGTTCACATTTATCCATGTGATCTACAAGTGGGAATTGTTCCTTTGTAAATGGATATTTGGTTTCTTGGTCCAGCAAGAAACAACGATGTGTTGCAGTTTCTACAACTGAGGCCGAATATGTTGCTGCATCATTAGCAGCTCGCGAGCTAGTTTGGCTTCGATAACTACTTGTAGATTTGGAACATCCTTCATCATCTAGTACACCTCTTCGATGCGACAACCAAAGTGCTATTAGTCTCACCAAAGACTATATACAACATAGTAAATCAAAGCATATTGCTATTCATTATCATTATGTTCGACATGAAGTCAAGAAAGGTTCCATTATGGTGGAGCATTGTCGCAATGATCAAATGGTTGCAGACATCTTCACAAAAGCTCTTAGTGAAGCTCGCTTTAGTTCATTAAGACATGCACTTGGTATTGTTCCAAGTTCTTGTCTCATTGATTGAGGCATGCATCATTGTATTCAAGAAAACTTTATAGTAAATCATTTTTGTATCGTAGGTATGTGTAGGGGCTCGGGTTTTTCCCTTGTTCTCCCCAAGGGTTTTTTTACTCACAGCCGGAGACCTTTGTTTGAGTGGGGATGCTGCAACTATATATATCATCTCTCACTTGACTTGGGTCTCACCTATATATACTAACTTTACATCAATATGAATCATTCTTTGGGAGCATGTCTTGTGTATCTCTCTCATACTCTCTCTCTCTCTCAACAATATTTACAATAAGATCTAATTGTTACAAGCACAATTAATCATTCTTGTGCAACTATTAATACATGCACAAATAGGAAAAAGAAACATCAGCAAGTGTTTTTAGCATAGGAAGCAGCCCCACCCAATTCTAGGGTTTCTCTTTTAAGGTCCCACCTTATTCTTAGGGTTTCGCTTCCTACTTGCAACTCTTTTTTCTGGATCTGCAAGTTGTTTTGAGAATCTAAAGTCTATTTTATCGTTATGAAAACTTGGTATTTTCGCCCTAAAAGATAATATGGGCATTTATACCTATGGCAGGCAATTCATGCGCGGCCCTGCCCTAACCCACACTTAGTAGGATTTCAAATGCTTTTCCAAGTCTGTTTAGACATTAGAATTTGTATTGACAAATTCTTATCAATGTCCAATAAGTCTTACAGACTTTTGATATTTATTTAATTTCCTGATACTGATAGTTTCAGGGTTGTCGAGTATTTCATAGTTATTTTTGCTTCAACATCCTCGATATTTTAGGTAAGGTTTTCTCATTGATTCATATGTGGGTCGACTCATGTTATTGATGCTCTCGCTAATATAACCATTAATATTAACATTGTGTGTGTTTTCAACAAGAAAATAAATTTTATTTTATTCTTCTTGTATTCTATGGTTTAATCGATGATGTCCGATCATTTGTTGAACTTTCAACATTATCTAAGAAGATCAATTTTCATTTAGCTATGTCATAAATGCAATGTTAATTGTTTTTCCAAAAACTTTATTATAAGAAATATAAAAATAATAAGTGTAATTTTTCTTTCATCTTTTAGACATCGAATTATATTACTATGCACCTAATTTATGCGCGTCTAGTATATATTTTCCTATACAAATTTCTGTTGATTTAATGCATTGATTATTTCATGATATTATCTAAATGATTTTCTATAAATTATTATAAGACTCATATGCATCTATTTATCCTTAGAAAAATGAAATAGAGATAGTCACTGTCAGAGAAAAATTATAAAATATTCCCTTCTCTAACACCGTCTACTTTTTTTTAAAGTTATTATAATCACACACGTCATTAATGAAATAACAAAAAATATCACGAAATAAACCGTAATTACTATATTTTCTTCATGATAGGCATATAATCATTTTTCAAGTGAAAGAGTCTTTTCACTGAATATTTTATTATTATATTACTTAGGCCATTTTCCTAAGCGGTAGTTCATATGCATTTAAAATGCGTTTATAATAATCTAAAGCCAAATATAGCGATAAGCTTATAAAACATTATTTTTTTCCAAACCGACGAGATGTTACCTCTATCACGTTTGTAGTAATGGGGGTTTTACCAATTCCTACCGCGTCATTTTCTCCATCGACCGCGTTTCTTGCTTCTTTTACTTCAAATGGGCTTCTTGAATTTTTGCAACCTCGTGGAGCCATGGATGTCAGGTGAAATTAATGTGGTAGCTAAGGGAGAGTTGGTGGTTGTTTAAAAAATTTTTGCCAGTGTTTTGCTTAGCGATGTGGCTATATGGAAGAAAGGCGTAACAGGGGGTAGAGAAAATGGAAACGAGGTAGAAGAGGGGTATTTTCCTTCTTCAAGGTTCAAGCTAGAATAGAAAAGAGATGTAGATAATTTTTTCCATCATTAGGAGGTCTTCCTTCTTGCTTTCTTTGTGAAAGAGAGGGGTTGTATTTATAGCCATGAGGGGGATGCATGCAGTCACTTATTCTATTGGCTACTTGTCAACAGCTAAGTAAGCTTAATAAAAAATGTTTTTTGATTGCCTACCTATTGGATGGTGACATGGGGATGATTTTAAAATGCTTTCTCTCCCTCCAGGCATAAAAACGTCATTATTTTTTGCCTATTTTAAAAAAAACATCTTTTTTTCATCAAAACGACTTCATCTGGTAGTTTTTGGCCAAGTTACCTCATGACTTATCTAGTTTATAAAGTCATGCCATACTCTTTGATGCTTAGCTTACTCAATATCATGCTCATTCTTGCGCATTCTTTGTCTACCGATTAAGGCTTTTGCGATTTGTCTTGCCGTTGCAAAATCAATGCAATCTTTGATGCATTAAATGGAATCGGGAATGCAAAATCAAATATTATGATCAAGCCATCGTAATATTATTTATGAGGTGTATTTACTTTTTTGTTGGCTGGGTTTATTGAGGCGTCTTCTCGTGTCAGATTGCAGAATTGTTTTAATGCAAGATTTGATATTACATGCGATCACTTATATGATAACTCAACAAGTAATTTTTAAAATATTTCAAGCCCGAATTTGTTTTATGAAGTGTTATGGCGGGAATATTACAAGAATCATGCCAAAGTATTAAAGAAGAGCAAGTTTTGAATATATCTAAAAGTAAAAATTATAGAGGTGTGTAAAAAGGGGGTCTAACCCCTCAATAAGAAAGGGAAAATAAAAAGGAACAAAATTCATATAAGCAGTTGATTATCGCCCTGCAAAGGCCTTGTAAGTTCCTGGGAATGAGTCCGATGCCTTGTCTTCCTAGGGGTAACAGCTAGTTGAAAAAAATAAGGAAGGTTGGAGCAAAAACAAAAGTGAGCAAAAGAAAAGGACTATGTGTCACCTTGCAAGAGCTTGGTAGGGTCTTGGGTACCAAGTCAGGACCTGAGGCCGATGCCCTGTTCTCCTTGGGTCACTCTACGCTCAGCTCCCTCCTTTTTACATGCTCGAGTATGAAACCTCGAAATGAAAATGTGCTATAATAAGAAAAATATGGTGACCATGCTATAAGAGTCCTCGCCTGGTAGGAGGTCCTTGTCTAGTTGTCCTAAGTTAGGTAGGTAGTTTAGACCACCACTAGGATGACCTCTTTGATAGGGTTTTCAGTCAGTCTGTGTTTGAGCAGTTGGTTAGCGACTTGCTCTGGATTTTTGTCGGACTATGCTAGGTCTATCCCTTGTGGATTTTCATACCTTGATTCTGTTAGGGGATAGAGTGATAGCTGTTCTTGTGTTTTGTTGAGTATATTTTTTGTGGCAGCTTGATGCTTTCTCTGGTCATTGTTTGTGTAGATCAGTTCATGGGATCCAACAGGCTGAGTTGCACTATCCCGTGGTTGCCAATGAGAGCTGAATTTTGGGACCTATTTTTGAAGCATTGGAGCCTATTTTTTTGGAATAGAAAAGTGGCTAGGAGGTGTCAAAGACCAAATTTTCATGCAAAATGAAACGGTTACGGATCGATGAGCTGGAGCTTTCCTATATGGAGTTTGATGCCAGGAATCCAACCACAAGTCTCGGTTCGTTGTGATCGGAGTCCATTTGACCCCCCATTTAATCCTAGAAAGGTTTCACGTTATGAAGCAGCTACATGATCTGGGAGTTGGAAATTGTGCCACAGGGCCCAAGATGATAGATTTTAACATCATGAAGCCATCTAGCCGCGAATCTGAGCTCATTTGCCCCTCCAAAAGAGAAAAATACACTTTGGTTGCAATGTGAACACAAAGAGATGAACTAGATATTTTAAACATTAACCTTAATTAATGAAAGAAAACCCAAAAAATTGATTGTGAGGAAGGAGGGGACACAAAATTTTTTGTGCCCCATTTTTCTTGAGATTTGTGCTCTTCGATGCTAGAATTGATCAAGAACCGACTGCACATTCCTGATCTACTCTCTGAGGGCTTCATTTTGGGTGTAAGCATGCTAATTTTCATGGAGGGAATCAAAATTTTGATTTTTAGTCTTTCTCTCTCCTCTCACCTCTCACCTCTCTCCTCTTGCTGCTTGTTCACATGCATGATTCTATAAGAGAAGGGGGTGGGGTTTGATGGACGCTTTTGATAGAATAATGGTATTGGAGCAGAGGAGATCATAGATTGGGCTGTGAGAGAGCATTAGTGGCTATAAATGAGCATTAACGGCCTCCCAACCATTAATTACACGCCTCCAAAATTGGGTTTCTATAAGTAAGCAATCATTTCATTTGTTTTATGATAGATGTTTGATGAAATTGTTTGTAAATGGATGCCTTTGATTGATAATGTTAAAAATTGATCATAAATATTGGGAAAAACTAGAAAATTGAGTCGTTTAATAATTTAAAATAAAACATGCAAAATCTGTAATTATGCGGTTTTCATGAAAATGATAAAATTTGGGGGTTTTGTTGTGATTTTGGGATTCATATGGATTAGAAATGAATATAATATCAATTACTAGTAATTATTATCAGTCCTAACCCATAAATAAATAATATTATAAGTTTTATTGAAATAAATGAAGATAAATAGTAGAAAAATGAAAAAAATTAGTTTTTTGTTCTAGAAAATTAGGAAAAAATAAGGTTTATGTTCATGGATGTATGGCATGACTGGAGCATGAGGGGTAAGCCTCAGTTCAACTGTGTCTTCATGTTAAAGTTCGTTTTTATTGCTTTTTATAAGAAAATACATGGAAAAATCGCTCTTTACACCTATCAATGATGCACAACCTAAACAGTTGGGGGGAGAGGGGTTTTGATGTTGATTAGTTGCTGAAAATATATAAAATTTTGATGTATTTGTTTGTGCATATCATATATGACATTTATAAATTAAGTTAAAAGGGGGTTAAGCCACACAAGAAGGCTCGGGGACCCTTAGCAATGAAGCATGACGTGTAGACTGAAATCATGGAAAGACATGTTTGTTGCACCACATAATGCTGATTTATAAATCATAAATTTTTTGAGCACTATGACATTCACAGTTGCATTGCGCATATCATATGGTAATTGGTTTTCAATATGCGTGACCCACGTTGAGTTGTAAGGCACCTAAGCCATAGGTTTAGGCATTGGGTTCTTTAGAAAATTGTCAAGTGAGGAAATTTTATCTCCTGGATTGGTTTAAACGACTGGAGCTTGTTACGTTTGTATTATTTATGTTAGTGGCAGCGCATCGAGGGGCCAATCCCCTCGGTGTAGGAGAGTTTGTATAGGAGAGCTGTAGTAGTGGGGCCACGCCATTTAGCTGGAGGGGTGCCTCCTTATGTTTGTATTATGAGGTGTTTCATACCAAATATGTATGGGGACTCCCTTTGAGGAGTGTGGGGTTTAATCATTAGAATACAACTTAAAATAAACGCAAGATTCACGTTAGGTTAGGGTAGTGTGTCCCTTATACGCTCCTGGTCTCGCTGTGAGACCGAGGAGGGGGTGTGGTTTCTTGAGTATAGAGAGGCATGACTAGTGCTTATAGCCAGTGTTGGACCCGTTTTAGGTCCCGACAACAACCATGAGCAAAGCTCTCTAGGATACTCATAGCCCTCTGATCTAGTTTAATAGCTAGCTCTAAATGTCAATGCAAAGAAAGTAAAGTAACTAAGTACTAGCATGTCATGATAAATTGGAAGCCAAAAAACATGAGAGTAAATTTGAACTAAATGACAAGCAATGATACACATGGCTAAGCATGAAACTAGAGTAGAAAGCATCCCATCTTTGTACCAATGACACGAGAAGCATCATGGTCCATATCTCGAACCTCATCATCCTTAAGAACATCTTATTTGCCATCATTCTTAAGCACTTCCTTTTGTTGCAATTGGAGCCCCAAAATGAACACCAATGAAATAGAGTTTCCACCGTAAGAAAATCTATCTTATATCATCAACAACCATCTTTTTCATCTTTTATATGTCCACAACAAAGAAAACAACACCAATAACAAAAAATCTTCACGCAACTTCATAGATACAATTCTCCCACGGCTTTAACTTTAACAAAATCCATCATTCTCTTCATATTCTTCATAGAATTCTTTGATAGACATGGAAAACACAAAAGAATACTTCACTTTGAATGGAAAGATATCACATATGATTCTCTCTCTCTCTCTCTCTCTCTCTCTCTCTCTCTCTCTCTCTCTCTCTCAATCAATAGTACATCATCTCCTCACTACAATACTCAATAATCACTCATAATAACCCTTCTTTGGTCGTGGATGACCCTTCTAAGAGGCATGTTTGATATGAAAGGTCACCAGAGCCACTACAGTCACTCTTCATAGCTCATTACTGTCACTTCCTTGAGCTCTTTTGAACTTATATTCACCTCTTTCCAAGGCTAGAAAAATTTCTCAAAGTCTCTCATACATTCCACAAATACATTTATAGAGGCATACAGAACAGAATAGAATAGGAACAGAGGCTCTATAGAAGCTCAACTGAGGGTTACAAAAGGTCAACAAAAAGCATCAGAACCACATAACTCATACTAAAACCATTCCAAACTATCAAAACCATTCAATGAGATTTCAATCTTCAAACTTCATCAAGCACTAATCCATACTTCATACAAAAGAAAAACAGAACAAAACAGAAGCTATCAGAACTAAACAGACACTATCAAAACATCATAGAGCCTCATATCTCTATTGAAAATTATCATGAGCTTCCAAAACCTAATCAGTCTCATCCAAAACACTCACAAACACTTCCAAAACAACTAGACATCATTCAATATCCATAAAAAAGTAATCATTCAGGTCAACAATAAAAATCAACCAAAAAACACAGGTCATTTTAGCATTCAATATATCCCCACACTTAATAAGGGAGTGTCCTCGCGACCTAGGAAATAGGAAATACAAGCTCATCAAAGAGCTCAACTTGATCTTCTTTAGCATCTTTAATAAACCATCCAATCACGACTCCAACTTATAACCTCTATCTAATAAAGAATACAATGGAAGGAAAACCCTTCATCCATTAACATATCTTATAAACAACAACAAATCCTGACAAATTCCTAAAGGATATAAGAGGTTCTGCATCTTTGCATCTTGAGTTATCCATCCACCACCACCATCAATGCAAATCTCCAAAAATATAGCTCTCGAACAAAGCAAATTTTCAACCACCATGAACTCATCACATATAAATTAACACAACACAAACACAAAACACAAAACAACCATCTGAATGGCACCTCCAAAAAAGAGATATATCATTATGAATCATGAAAGATACATCCAGAGGTATCAATGAAGATGATCCCTCTTGAAGGCTTGGTGATCTCAAAAACTGTGTCGAAGGGGTTTTTGTTGAAAGGTTGTATCCACTAGGGATCAGAGATGGAAGGAAGTAGAGATATGAGATGGAAAATAAGAAAAAGAATAGACAAGAGGTAATCATGACAAAGACAAAGCACAATGAATTGAATCAATATGTATTGGTAGAACCTAAAATCCTTTGTCTGGCACTACTCAGAAGCACTCTCCAAGCATTAGATCTCTTGGAGCTCCTTCGTAGACCAAAAATGCACATCCAAATAACATCTCCTTCTCTGCTACTTGGAACCCAAATCTGATGGCTCCGTTGGCTTCAAAAAAGGGGGTAAAACCCCAGGACACATGATTAGGGATCTCCCAGATCACTCCTTCTTCTTCTTCCAGTTCAAAGTGTAGTTTTCAGCCTGTCAGTAGCGATCACGACGCACACGATTTCGCCAATCTATTTTTTAAATGAAAAATAAAAAAATTGACTGAAAAAGCAACTTACTTTTTTGCATGTCATCCTAATCTAGAAGCTTTTCTAAAATTTTTGGATTTTAACAATAAATAATATAAAAAATAGGCTTAAATTATCCAAAAATCTAGTATTTTTGGATAATCCATGCCACTCACACTAGTACTAATGACTTAGATCACATTAACTCTCTTGATCAATAAGAAAGTCAGATGATGATGCACTCCAGCATTTTTCACACTGTGTCTGCATAATGACATGACATCCACCCCCTCTGAATCTGCACATCCTCCGCTATGTGCCAAAATCCTAGTTGTCACCGAATTATAAGTCCTTCTCATCCTCTGCAACCATATCCTTTGCTTCTTCATCTTCCATATCTTCCTAGCTAGCCCCTGTATCATGGCCACTATTTTCTTCTAATTCTGACAACTCATAGGCATTAGATTCCCGCCTCTTGAATGATTTGATTCTTTTCCCTGCTACCAAAATTTTTCTGGCTTTCCCATCCAGCTCATTTAATGCATAAGTAGCATTATCAAACACTTGTCGTATCACATAGGGTCCAAACCATCTTTTGGAAACTTTACGCATGACATTATGCTAGTTGTCTAAACTGCTATCATAAACCAATACGCAATCCCCATATTGTATGGTTCTTGGTCTCAGTCTATGTCTTTTACCAAACCGTTTCTTATTCTGTATCCTTGCTGCCCTTAAATTTGCTGTTGTTGCCTCTATGTCTTTTGACTTTCTTTCCAGCTGTCTAATGTATAAGGCCAACAACTCCTCTTCCCAAGGTAGCACACTCCATGTGACTGTCATCTCTTTTATCGGCATGATAGGTTTTTGACCATACATCAATTTTGTAGGCATATATCCTGTAACAGCACTATGAGTTGTTTTATCAGCCCACAAGGCATAAGGGAGCAATCGTGGCCACTCTTTTACCTTCTTTCCACATGCTTTTGCCAATGCCTTCACAATAGGTGGATGACCTCTTTCACTTTTTCCATTTCCTTCAGGGTTATAGGCTGAAGTTAAAGCAAGCTTTATCCCCAACCATGAAAAGAAATCATGAGCCTCATTTGCATCCAGCTCACCCCTATCTGCAGTAATTTTTCCCACACAGCCATACCAATAAAAGATCTCTTCTAAGAGAAAAGTACACATAGCATTTGTTGTTTTAGTATGCAGAGCTTGTCAAGATTATGGGAGAGAAGGAAGGAGTCTCACTTGTAGCTTTCTTGCTTGCACAATGGGGGAATACACACAAGGGTGGAGGCTGAAAATAGTTTTCCTCTTCTTAATTGTGTAAGCCAAAAGAACTCTAGTACAAAGAAATAGAAGAACTCTATATATGGGTCTCAAACCAAACTCAACTAACTAAGGTGGCATGCTAACTGAGCCACGAACTAGAGTAGATAAGGATAGCTATCATGTAGCTATTATTCATGGGTGGTGTACCAACCGCGTCTGCAACTGACAAGTCGGTGACATAAATACACAATGGTCACCCTGGCGTATCACGAGTGGAGCTCGATATCTCAACACTCCCCCTCGAGCTCAATCCCAATTCCTGCACACCAAGCAGGTCTCTGAACTTGCGCAGCTTCTCTGCGCCCAATGCCTTCGTAAATATGTCAGCTACCTGATCCTCTGTGCTGACATAAACTAGATCAATAAGACCTAGTAAAACCCTCTCTCGCACATAGTGATAATGCACCTCAATGTGCTTTGTCCTAGCATGATAGACTGGGTTATTTGCCAAGTGTATACTACTCATGTTGTCACAATAAATGACAACTGGCCCATCTGTAGGCTCATGCATATCATAAAGTAGCTTATGCAACCAAGCTACCTCACATGCAGCCATTGCTGCACCCCTGTACTCGGCCTCTGTACTGGATAAGGCAACTGTAGGCTGTTTCTTGCTGCTCCAAGTGACTGCAGCACTCCCAAAAGAGAACACATATCCACTGGTAGATCGTCTATCAGAAATGCTACCAGCCCAATCAGCATCAGTGTATCCATGCAACTGTATCTGAACCCCAGTCTCATAAAATAGTCCATACTGCAATGTGGACTTCACATACCTGAGTATGCGTCTAGCCGCATCCAAATGCGATTTCCTTGGAGCCTGCATAAACTGACTTACCAATCCAACAGCATAGCTCAAATCTGGCCTGGTAATAGTCATATAAATCAAGCTTCCTACTATGCGTCTGTACATAGTAGGGTCTTCCAGAAGCTCACTTGCATCTGCGCTCAGCTTCACATTCTGCTCCAAAGGAACTGAAATAGGCTTACAGCCTGTCATCCCATATTTGGACAGCATGTCCAATCTATACTGCCTCTGCAAGAGCTGTATCCCACTTGGTGATCTAATCACCTCAATGCCCAAGAAATAATGCAGCTCTCCCAAATCTTTCATCTCGAACTTCTGCTTCAATAGCATTTTCACATGAAGGATATCTTCATCACTGTCACCTGTCATAATCAAATCATCAACATAAATGACAAGTAGCATAATACCTTTCTCTGTTTTGCTCACATAAAGTGAGAAATCTGCCTTGGAAATCTGAAAGCCAATAGTGACAAGATACTGTCCTATTTGTCAGACCATGCTCTAGGTGCTTGCTTCAAGCCATACAAGGCTTTCTTCAACCTGCAAACAAACTCAGGATAAACAGCATGCACATAACCTGGTGGCTGCTCCATATAGACCTCTTCTTGCAAATCACCATGCAAGAAGGCATTCTTTACATCCATCTGATGTAAAGACCATCCCTTTGATGCAGCCATAGCAATGACTGCTCTTACGGTTGCCATCCTTGCAACTGGACTGAATGTTTCTTCATAGTCAATGCCATATGTTTGTGCATACCCCTTGACTACTAATCTTGCCTTGTATCTGTTCACAGAACATCTGCATTGTGCTTCACCTTATAAACCCACTTACAGCCAATTGCATTTTTACCTTTAGGCAAAGGTACCAATTCCCATGTAGCATTTGCTTCCAAGGCATCCATTTCTTCATCCATGGCTTTCTCCCATTTTTCTTTTCCCATGGCTTCCTCAAAAGAAGTGGGTTCTGGTTCCTGTATCACTTTAACCATATATGCATAGTGAATGGCTGTAAATCCATCATATTTCAGCCTATCCACAGGATACCTAGCTCTGGTAGACCTGCGCAAAGTAGGTTCACTCCCAGGTGCTCTCAAAACATCCCTGGTCTTCCTTACTCCAGGTGTAACAATAGAAGGAATACCCAACTCATCATCAATGCTCTGTTCTGAGCCACTGGATTCACCATCCACATAAGAGTGACCTGCATTCACATCAAACATGGGCTGATCAACCTTCTCTTTTCCTTTTCGTGATACCTGCATACCACTATCTGCATTGCTTTGAGAAGATTCTCCTGATCTCAATCTGCCTGTCCATGGCGAAGAATGTGAACCACTGCTAGAGGATGCTCCAGGTCCACTAATATTTTGTGACTGCTGCTGTGAATTCTGTGCATCTACATCATCAATCACATTTATTGGTTTATACCAGCTACTCATCTCATCAAAAACAACATCTCTGCTCACTGTAAACTTATGAGTAGAAGGGTTATAGCATCTGTACCCTTTTTGCTGCAGAGAGTAACTAATAAAGATGCACTTCTCAGCTTTTGGATCCAACTTGGATCTCAACTCATCTGGCACATGTACATAGGCAATGCAGCCAAAAATTTTCAAATGAGAAATATATGGTTTCCTACCAGTATACCTCTCCTTTGGAGTCATTCCATATATTGCTGCAGTGGGAGTCCTGTTCATTATGTAGACTGCTGTAGCAACTGCTTCAGCCCAATAAAAATCTGGCAAGTCTTTTTCATTGAGCATGGCATGAGATACCTCTCCAATATGCCTGTTTTTCCTTTCTGCAATTCCATTTTGTTGTGGGGTATGACTGCATGAATATTGCTGCTTTATGCCATGCTCCTGCAGGAACCTTGCAAACTCATTTGAGAGGTACTCTCCCCCTCCATCTGACCTTAGGCATTTTATCTGCAGGCCTGTTTCTTTTTCAACCATAGCTTTAAGAGTTTTGAAATGCCCAAAAACTTCACTTTTCTTTTTCATAAAATACACCCAAACTTTTCTGCTATAGTCATCAATAAAAGTGACAAAATAATGACAGCCTCCAAGAGATGTAGCTTTAGTAGTCCACACATCAGAGTGGATTAATTCCAATGGCTTCTCACTCTCTTGAACATGTCTAGGAAATGGTTTCCTTGCCTGTTTTCCAAACTAACAGGCTTCACATACCTTATGCATTTCTGCAACCTTGAATTTGGGCAATCCTGCAATAATATTTTAGGCCTGCATTGATTTAAGTCGCTGTACATTAACATGACCAATGCGTTTATGCCAGATATCAATATCTGCAACTACACCGGTCCCATGTGCAAACATTGCTGCACTCAATTCAGACATGTCTGCATCCAATGTAAACATTCTGCCCTTCTTCTTTCCTTTTGCTATCAAGCGACCTTTATTTTTCATATCCTCAACAAAGCATCCATGAGGATTAAATCTGACCTGCAAGCCCTGCTCAACCATTTGACCAACAGAAACCAGATTCTTGGTGATATTCGGGACATGAAATACATCGGACAGGTATTTCTTTTTCCCATCCTGCATAGACAAAGGAATTTTTCCAATCTGCACAATAGGATGTGCAGTATCATCACCAGTCTCCACAAATCCTGATTTTTCCATTTTCGTTGCATCCTCCATCCATTTTGCATGACCTGTCATATGGTTTGATGCACCTGAGTCAACATACCATACATCATTGCTTTCTTCTGCACTTGTCACAGAATTGTTCATGTGCTGCACCATAAACAAATGCTCATTTCTGTCATCACCCTGTCTACTAGAAGATGCATAATTCCCTTGTTGCAGTTTTCCATTCATGATGTCATTCTGCTTTTTATAGCAGTCTTTAGCCATATGACCCATTTTACCACAGTAGTAGCATTCAACATTACTGTTTGCATTTTGGCCTCTTTGCCATCCACCACGACCTCTTTGGCTCCCCCTGCCTCTAGAGTTACCACATCCTCCTCCATAGGACTGGTTTTCTTGAGTTTGCTGCATATTCTGATTTCTGCCACGGCCTCCAAATCGGCCTCCTCTACCTCTGCCTCTACCTCTTCCAGCATTTGAGTAGAAGACAACTTCTTTTAAAGTTCCTCCTGAAGAAGATGCACCACCATTTCTCTGCTCCTCAGAAATTAGAAGAGCAATCAACTCCTCAAAATCAGGAAATCTTTCACGGACGGAAATGGATGTTCGGAACTGTGCATAATCCTTTCCTAGACCATTCAATGTCACTGAGACTAAATCATCATCTTCCACTGGCGACCCAATGGAAGCAAGTGCATCTGCAATCTTCTTCACCTTCATGTGGTAGTCATTGATGCTCATACTTTCTCTTTGCACATTGTGCAACTCTTGCTTGAGCTGCATTTTCCTGGCTTGCATATTTGTGCTATACATTTTTGACAAAGTATCCCATGCCTCCTTTGGCGTACGCATCCTGAATATGCACAATCATAGAGTCTGAAATGCTGATAGACAGCCAATACATAACTTTCCTGGCTCTCTCATGCCATGCTTTAAATGCTTGCATTTGCTGTTGATTGGGAACATCAGGAAGAACTGGTTCTTCTTCATTTCCTGCAACAAATTCCCAATATCCTTTTCCCATAAGGAAATTCGTCATTCTAAACTTCCATGCTTGGAAATTGTTCTTGTCAAGCTTTTCAGTGACAATCTGTGAGAGAGAATCAGACGCCATTACAGAACACTGCAAAAAATTTTGTCACTGCAAAGAACACAGCTTCAGCCTCACAAAGGCAAATCTGCAAAACTGACGAAAGTGGTATTTGACCACACAGTCACTTCCTAGTGACGATTTTGCATCAACAGGCAACAGGGATGATTCTGTAACTCCCAATGTCTCTGCGCACAAGCATACGATGCAATTTCTACAGTAACTTTTCACCGACCTGTAGAACAGTGGCTGCACAGCATAAAACTGGGCCTTTTCCTAAGTGCGTGCAGAAAACTTCCGCTTCCAAAACAGGCCCCGAAATGGCCTCAAATCAAAAAAACAAGGTCGCCATGGGAGCCCTCTCCCGCAGCATATACTGCCCTCTTGCTTTACCGCGAAAGGCGTCTCAATTTGAGACAATGCACTCCTGCACTTTCCGGCTGTGCTACCTGCAGAGATCTGCTCCCAAAACAGAAAATAAAGCAACACTGCTCCTCTTACCAGAACACCGCGAGCTTGGCTTACTTTCTTGAGCTCCTTACCACGAACAAGGCTCTGATACCATGTCAAGATTGTGGGAGAGAAGGAAGAAGTCTCACTTGTAGCTTTCTTGCTTGCACAATGGGGGAATACACACAAGGGTGGAGGCTGAAAACAGTTTTCCTCTTCTTAGTTGTGTAAGCCAAAAGAACTCTAGTACAAAGAAATAGAAGAACCCTATATATGGGTCTCAAACCAAACTTAACTAACTAAGGTGGCATGCTAACTGAGCCACGAACTAGAGTAGATAAGGATAGCTGTCATGTAGCTATTATTCATGGGCGGTGTACCAATCGCGTCTGCAACTGACAAGTCGGTGATATAAATACACAACGGTCACCCTGGCGTATCACGAGTGGAGCTCGATATCTCAACAGAGCTCTCCCTTCCACTTGATTAGTCAAGACTTCATGTGCAAGCACAAGATATCCCATTTGCCAAAGACCTATAGGCATCATGACTAAATCCACCACCCACTTAAAATGAAGAGACAATGGATATGTGGGCTACAATCCATCCTGATGTGTCACAGATGAATACATTTGACATGTCATACATGTTTCCACAAAGTGAGCAGCATCCTTATACATACCTTGCACACCAATATCTTTCTTTGATGTTTGCAAAAGTACCCCAAACACCTCTATGGCCAGCCCACAAGCTTTCATGAAATTCTTGCATAACATTTACTTGTGAAGCTCTGTCGCCCAAAACTTGCAAAGGCATACCCTGTTTCTTTTTAGCATGTTTCCATAAGTATCCATCTTTTAGGAAACACCCATAGGCTTTCCTCTTGATCTTCTTAAACTCCTCATCTAACCATTCATCTCTCTTTGTTAATGTACTGAGGTATTGACCAATTCTCAGCCACTCTCCTACATATTCGTCTTCCAAAAACGCTTCTACACAAGATGCAAAACATCGAAAGTGTCTTCTCTTTGTTGTACAAGCTTCTGTTAATGCTGTAGCAACACCTTGCATTGCTAAATTCACTCTTGCAACATCATTTTAAGCGGCAAGAAAGTCATCTTCTTCGTCCTCATCCATCATCCCATCTTCATTCTCATAGTGTGCTCGAGATAACATGTTTGCCACTAGGTTATCTCTTCCTGCAATATGCTAAAATTCAGGGTTCAAAGATTTGATGCATGCAATCCACCGGAGCATAGCAATATCCGGAGTAGCACAACTTGTAATCACACCCAATACCGGCAAACAATCAGCCTCAATTACTACATGAGCACCCATAAAATACTCTTTATCACATTTAACGGCTGCCACAATTCCCCATAATTCTCTTTTAACATGTGGATACCTTCTCTGTCATTCAGTCAATACTTTAGCACCAAAATGTATTGTATATCTTTTCCCTTCCTCATCATCTCGCCCAATTGCCCAACCAATCCCAATTGGGCTTGTATCAACAGTAATAATGATAGGCTTTCCATGTGAATAGTCATCATTTCTCAATGTAGGAGAAGATTTTAAGAGCTACTTCAATTTCTTCATTGCTTTCTGATGCTTCGTTTTCCAATGAAATCTTGGACCTTTCCTCAGAAGTTGATATAGATCATTGGCTACATGTGCAAAGTGAGGAATACATATCAAATAAAACACACATGCACCCAAGAATCTTCGCACCTTTGATACATTCGTGCATACATCTTGCATTCTATCAATCCCATCTATTTTTGCTAGTGATGGTCTTTGCCCATAGGGCCCACACATATGCCCAACAATCAAAACCTCTTCAACTCCAAAGAGTCCAGAAAGAGTTAAATGCACCTCTTCTAGACACGTCAAAATCCTCTCATAATCCACAATATGGTTTGCAACAAACTGTCTGCATCCATGAGCATCCATCTCTTCATTCTTTCATCCACTACACACCCTTTGATTGGAACATCATCTAAGAATTGCATTGTCAATTGTAGTATAAAATCTCTGAGTACCCTAGCTATAGCATTTGTCATGTGTGCATTGAGTTTGTTGCACCCTGCGAGAGAGTACACATCCGTACTAACCGCAAGGGAGCCTTCATGGTTGTAATATCCGTGATTTCAATTGCAAGATGAAACTGATTATACCTCAAGTAAAGATCACCCAAAGAATAGATCGCTCTGTTTGCAAAAGCCTCTAAAAATTCATCAACCACATGACCTGCACCCACATTTCTTATGGTCATTTTATTGACCGGTTGCATGTCTTGAATAAATCTCAAAGCCCCATTCTTTTTGGGCACAATAAACCAACGATTTGAGTACGTGGCTGAAGAAGGCTCCAAGATCTTCATGCGAATCCTTTCATTTAGCAAATCCATCAGCTTTGGCAAGTAAGCTTTAGGCACTGGAATAGGCCTCAAGTTCCATGGTACATGTGGCATAGTAAATATTACCATAAGAAAGAACATTTGGATCCACACAACCTATTTCAGTTGGCTGAAATGCAAATGCCTTTCCATGCCTAGCCAACATCTGCATAAAATAGTCTCTCTCAGTAGGCAAAAGAAACCCTTCTGCACCAACTTTCAATTCCTGTAATGTTTCAAATGTAAACTGATGTCCTATATCTTTAGGATCCCGTAAGCTTGGTTGCCTTGACACTTTTTCATACAAACCCTCACTCTCTGGTGGAAGTGGAAAAGCAATTGGTTTCACCTTTTTATCAACTGTCTTATACTTTGTCTCCACAAGTGCTTCAGCCCATTGTAATCCTTCCTCTGCTGAACAAATAATGCTATAACATCATACATGTCCAAAGAACATACTAACAACACTCTGTTCTCAGTCTCATTTTTTGCATGTACTGAAATTTCAGCCATAGTGTCATTAATATTCAGCCCATAAAAGATGCCTGAAATGCCTTCATTTTCAGCAACAGCCCCAATGCTCTCAGTTCCTTAGTAGCCTATTTCATAGATATGTGTTCAGCCTTGCACATAGCTTCCATAGGCTTAAACCAATATGAACTGTTTGCTGTAAACTGAGAATAACCAATAGTAAATACATGCTTTATTCCATCAAGAGGTAAGTACATCCTCTGAACATCTGCTGTAGCCCCGCATTACAATAGTGCTTAATGAAAATCTAGGTCTTTGAATTCCCTTGCATTTGGAGCCAAAGGAGACTCTCGAAGCGTATCTCGATTTCTAGGATGATTAATACAAACAGTAAGAAATTGGACTGCTTTCCTCCCATCCTTGCTTCTAACTCTTGCATAAGCAGAACCATCATCAAGCACCTTTGTTTCCATACATAGTCCTGTAATATAGGGTTGTCCCAAAATCACTGCATATGAGGAATTATCTTGCACAAAGAAGTATTGCTCTTCTTGTACATCACCAATCGTCACTTTACATTAGGACATGCAGCATAAAGCTCTCCTGAAGAATTATTTGCAGCCCTCATACACCACCCATGATCAGTATCCACAGGCCATGCACCATTTTCATACAATCCACGCTCAATGACATTTATCTTAGACCCATGGTCAAGTAAAGCACGTTTCCCTATTTTCACTACCGTTTCAGTGGTAGCCTTGGCCCAATGATTCCTTGTGTAATGACTTCGAGGAATAAATCCTAGAGTCTCTTCCCCATATTGTTGCATCTTCCTTACTCTACCATGCATATTGCTACAAGACAATGCATTTTCAACCACTTTCTTCTCTTTTCCACATGCTATCCACCCACTGATTAGTAGCATCATGCATAGATAATCCTGTACTTACTTCATGCTCATATTCAGCCCGAATACCCAACAAACTAGTTTCCTCTTCAAATTGCAGTAATGTACTAGTGGTATTACCAAGAAACTGATGCTTCCAAGTAATTATGTCAATGATCTCATCATGAAATTCTCG
The DNA here is from genome assembly GCF_053477565.2 of Lygodium microphyllum. Classification (NCBI taxonomy): domain Eukaryota; kingdom Viridiplantae; phylum Streptophyta; class Polypodiopsida; order Schizaeales; family Lygodiaceae; genus Lygodium; species Lygodium microphyllum. The sequence continues at coordinate 63,454,928 of NC_141160.1, forward strand.
CTTGGCAATGCCAAGCATCTCTCCCAAGGTGAATTCCACCCGACTGTTTAAGATCCGTTCTTCAAGAACCTTCTTAAGATCTGTGGGCTGTCTCAATGTTAGACTGCAACTTATATCCTAGTTACTTGCCCTTCTTTTTGCCCTCTTGTTTGTTATCCTGTTTTTGCTCCCGACTGACCTCTTCCATAACATGCTTGGGAGGTGGCTGATTTGTAGCTCTAGGCTGATCCACACTTCTTCTTCTCACTCTTTTAGATGTCCCTACAATATCTTCATCTATGTTTTGTTTTTCTTCCATAAGTACATCTGTGTTTTGTACCTTTGCTAAATATGCATACACTGAATATGCATCTACCAGTGATTCCCAACCAGTTATGTCACGAATGTCTTGCCCTACATGAGACATTTCACTATCAGTAACCTTTCTCTTTTCAGCTGCATGTAAAGCATGTGTCCATATTTCATGATTTGGACCATTGGCCATGCATTCTATCCAACTGTAGACCAAAAGTAGAAGCATGTACCGTCGCATAAGCATTTCGGACAACCAAGTCTTCCAATAACTTTTGCATACCTCCCTTTCCGAAATTCAAAGCAAGAGGCAATCCCATTTCTTGTGTATGAATCTTGCCATCTTTCCAAAAGATGATCTGTCTTGCTAAGGCCTCTTGATAGGCAGTACTATCCTTTCTCTCATGATGTAAACTATCACACCACATACATCTTTTTCTTGGCTTAGGGGTTGCTGCTCGTCCCCTATCCTCTTGTCCTTTTTCATCCAATTTTGTAACCTTCAATTGAAGATCCCGCATCTCTTTGACCAATTCATCCAAGACATCTTCCCTAATAGAGGGAACAATAGTAGGTACAACCATAGGGTTACCCACAAAAGTGGGTGGCTTACTGGATACATCAACTGTCTTGCTCATAATAGTGGGCAGGCTAGAGACATGCAATCTTTCTCTTCTTCTATGCTTCTTCACAAGTGCAGCAATAGCTTCCTTGACATGTCTCCATTATGTTTTCAAACCTGTCTGTGTAGTTTGATCCTCCAGCAAATCATCAAGCTTCTCTTGAAGCTTAGGATCAGTTGCCTGTAGAAACAATTCAATTTTCTAGCTTGCAAGAGCTTGCTATTCTGCAAGATCCAACTGCTCAAATCGACTTTCAAATTCTCTTAACAATTATGTAGCCACAAGACCCTTATTGGATTGTAAAACCTACTCCTGAAAAATCTTGTGCGTAATCAAATTGGTATCTTCAATATAAAATTCTTCCCTGAGTGTCTTCTTGAAAGCTACCCAGTCAGCATCCTGCATGTATAATTCAATGATTCACACTTTTAGTTCATGTACAATGATCTGAACAAAATACCGGCTCCATGCAAGTTGAGCCACACCAAAGAATTCCATCTTTTGAGCATAGGTATGTACATATGCAGATATATTCTTGCCATTGAATAACTTCATCTCACACTCAACTGCTTGCAAAGCATTCATCACAACACTTTTTGTTTGAGAAGAAGCCTACATCACCTGTTGTTGTTGTTGTACCTGCATAAGCATATTCATATTTTGCACCAACTACTGCAAAACATCATTGGAGATTGTGTTCGAAGGTTCTCCCATCTTGTCTTTTCTTCTTATGGCAACCTTTCATGTCGGGTTCACCAATGTCGGAGGGGTTTTTATCGAAAGGTCGTATCCACTGGGTATCAAAGATGGAAGGAAGTAGAGATAGGAGATGGAAGAGAAGAAAAAGAATAGACAAGAGCTAATCACAACAAAGACAAAGCACAATGAATTGAATCAATATGTATTGGCAAAACCTGAAATCCTTTGTTTCTCACTGCTCAGAAGCACTCTCCAGGAATTAGATCTCCTAGAGCTCCTTCATAGACCAAAAACGTGCATCCAAATAATAGCTTCTTCTCTGCTGCTTGGAACGCAAATCAGATGGCTCTGTTGGCTTTTGAAGGGGGGTAAAACCATAGGACACCTGCCAAGATACCTAGTCAGATCACTCCTTCTTCTTCTTCTTCCAATTCAAAGTGCAGTTTTCAGCCTGTCAACGGCGATACGCGACGCCCACGATTTCGCCAATCTGTTTTTTAAATGAAAAATCCAATAATAACTGACTGAAAAAGCAACTTGCTTTTTTGCATGCCATCCTAATATAGAAGCTTTTTTAACTTTTTTAGATTTTAATAATAAATAATATAAAAAAGACTAAAATTATCCAAAATTCTAGTATTTTTGGATAATCCAAACCACTCACACTAGTACTAATGACTCAGATCACATTGACTCTCTTGATCAATAAGAAAGTCGGATGATGTTGCACTCCAACATTTTTCACACCGTGTCCGTATAGTGACACGACAACAATCCATGGATAAGGATTCATCCACAAAAGTTTTTGGAGGATTTTGGAAAAATTGAAGGCAACACATCCTCTCTAGCAAGACAAGGTATCTGCTAGGCAGACAAAGGGCATGAAAATACAGTACATCCAATTGTTGGGAATTAATGTTCACATTTACATTCATGCATAACTTTGGAATGGCCTTTGGATCATTATGTAAATGCCTATGCATATACGCTGGCTACCAAGCAAAGTGAAGAGAGATGGTGAATGTTGTTGAGCAAAATGGAGATAATTCTAATATGCTTGATTGGCAGTCATCCACTCCCATGGAATTAATGGCCAATTAATCTGAGGTCTAGTAAGAGAATCAGTTGAGATCCATCCTCATCTTCTAAGAATCTTTTGATCAAACCCTGCATATCCACTAACCAACTGAGGGGGCTGAGAAATAGAAGTGGTAGGAGATGAAAGAGGAACTGGTAAAAGAGGACGAAGAGATGGGTAGGCAAAATCATAAAATGAGGAATGAGATAAAGAGGGATTAGTTGAAAATTTAGGAGAATCTGTTAAAAAATGTACTAATTGATAGGCAAGAAAAGTGGAAGGAATATATGTAGATGGGGAAGGACAAGACAGAGAAGGGAAAATACAAGATCTTGAATGAAAGAACAATAAGTAAAGATCGGAATTTCAGGGGCAACTGTTGAGTTGGATTTATAAAGAGAAAAATAAGCATAATATCTATGGACCATTTGTTGATAATAATATAAGCTAGGAACTGATGGGCGGATCATTGATGGTAAGCATCAAAGTAATATGAATCAAATGAATGTTGTTTGGAAAGATAGGCTAAAATATCCACCCTCAATTGGTTAATGTTCTGCACATGAATAGAGGCTTTATTCTATCTTTGATTCAGGATCATAGAATCAATCATTGTATGCCACAAAGTTTTAGGGAAATTAGCCACTTTGGAGGAATAACACTAAAACATCTCATCTATCCACAACTGCAAATGTCTGACATACAAAGCAGCTTGTAGGACCACATCCCAACATACCAAGCTAGATCTTCATCATTTGGAATCAGCAAATCACCTCTCAAATACATATAAGACATCAGCATTGTATCTGAAGTCACAAAGTCTTCAAAAACTATTTGAACTACTTTAGTCAACAAGTTAAAAGACCAAGCCCCACTCCATCCATCCTCTGGGAGAGGTAGATCCATCGTTGAGAGCTTAATATAGAAGGCTAACTTTTGTTGTTGATAGTGCACAAAAAATGAGTGATCTGGAGGAACATACTTCTGGAATTGCTCAAATGAAGACTATAATAAGTCCATCCTGGACTAAAGCCTTTCCACTTTAGCTTGGAAAAAAGGGCATAATGTGGCTTGTCTTTGAAGAACTGCTAAGTCCGCAGGGGACAAAGAAGGAACTGGTTGCACAGTAGGACTCTGTGAAGAAGAATGTGACTGAACTAGCTGATCGTTGAGTTGTTGAATTTGAATGTTGATCTGTTCTAGGGTGCTATTAGCTAATTTAAGCTCCTTTGTTTGGGTAGCTATCAAAGCTTGAAGCTCTTGAGATTCCTTGAACAATCTATCCCTCTCCTCAGCCACATTAACCACTTGCAATTTAGTATCAGTCAACTAAGTTTGCAAACTAGAACTTTCCATTTTCTGAGCATCAATGATCTTAGTCTGCTACTCCATCTGGGTACAAAGATCAGAAAATCTTTCTTGAGCAAAAGCTAACTCTCTTTCTATCAAGTACCTCTCTGATGAAATGATACTTCAAAAAGTCCCAAGTACCATTCTTTTCATGAGATTCCATCTTTGACAGCATAGCCTTATGCCATTTCTTGCTGTCCTTCCTCTCCATTGCTTCCTTGAAGCATCAGTCAAGTTGACATAATCTAAGTATAATGAGCACTAAGAACAAAATTATCTGGTTTCCTTGAAGGTTAGTTTACGACCTATGGAGCAAAGGTTCTACATTTGCTAGTTGTTGGGCCTACAAGTCTACATTTATAGCTTGCTATCTAAAATTTTAGCATGTTGTCTTGCCAATTTCAATTGTCCTAACTATGTGTTATCCTATTGAGATTATGGGACATCATGAGCAACTACTTCTTGATCATTTTCAGCATTATTCCTTGTATTTTCAAGGCCATTTACAACAGGTATTGCTATTGTCTAGTGGGCATTCTCTGTTGTCCAATTAGTATATCTTCCCAGTACACAATCCTTCTAACCTACTATGTCTTTTCGGATTATTTGTGCATGTGATCTTCCCGGAAGATAGCATCATTGCTACGAACTACTTTCCTTTTCTCATGATCCCATAATTGATACCCCATTTCACCCTCATCACCATATCCTAGGAAAATGCATTTACAAGACTTTGACTCAAGTTTGTTGTATTCTTCCTTACGGATATGCATGAATGCCTCGTAGCCAAATACTCTCAAATGAGCATATGAAGTTGGCTTTCCCAACCACACTTCCTGAGGGACTCTCCCCCCTCAAAGACCTATATGATGATGAGATTGATTAATTGAATGAATGGCTTTCATAACAGCCTCTACCCAAAAACCATGGAATAATGCAGCATGAGATAGCATAGTGTGGACCTTATCCTAAATTATCTAATTCATACACTCTGCAACTTCATTTTGGGGTAGATTATGAGGGGCAATGATCTCCCTCTTTATCCCTTTATTGTCACAAAAGTCTTAAAAGACTTTAGACACATATTTCCCATCATTGTCAAAGTGAAGATACTTGAGTGTCTTACCTATCATCTTTTTAGCCAATACCAAGAATTTCTTGAATTTATCAAAAGCCTCGTCCTTACGATGGATAGGATACACCCAAACTTTGCTTGTAGCATCATCAACAAAAGTGATAAAGTACTTCTTTTCACCCAGAGACAACCCTGGAATTTAACATACATCTAAACGTACCAACTCTAAAGGATAAGATTTCAATAAATGAGAATTCTTATGTGATGTATAAGCATGTTTACCATAGACACAATGATCACAATGGTCAAAATCAGCATACCTCAAACACAACAAATAACCCAAACAAGAAAGCACTTTCATTCTAGTTTGACTCTTATGTCCCAATCATCCATGCCACAAGGAAACACTCAACTGCTTGTGGTAATGGCAACAACATTTTTATGCACACTAGATACATGCAATGGATAGAGGGTATCACTCTTTGAACCATGAGTAACCATCCTAGATCCCTTACATATCTTCCATTTGCCATCTCCAAAAGTAGTGTGATAACCTTCATCATCTAGCTGCCCTGTGCTTATCATGCTCTTCTTGAGCTAAGGTACATGCCTCATATGATATCTTCTCCAAAAACATCAACTTGTGCATATCATATTGTAACCCCCAGAGAAACCAAGTAGCCTTGTAAGTGCCTTAATACATAGTATAGCTCATGTTGCTTCCTTTGAGAAGATGATAAGGAATACTGAGAAAACATGAGGATAAATCCTTGCCAAGTAATGGCCAAGTGCAACATCTTTCAATGAACTACCACCATCTCTCAACCCTTTTCTTTGTTTCAAGAAGTTATCAAAATCTTCAATCTACAACTGTAAAAAAGATGAATATCAAATGAAAGTCAAAATCAAACATACCAATGTATCTTAAGAATTGGAGATAATAGTATCAATTGGTTTTCATCATGCTCTAGCTTAGTTGGATTGCATATATTAATTGATGATGATGTCTCTTTGGTATCTTGCAATTCTTTAACATACTCTGACTTCTCTATTTCAAAATTGGAAATTCCAAGTCGATCTTGAAGACAGTTAAACTCCTCATCAGTAATCCCTAGCTCTTTCTCAAAATCCTTTGCCTTGTTGAAACAAAGAGAAATGGCATCCCTTGTATCAATAAACTTGTCATTTGCAATTTCAGTGTCCACTTTAAGTAACTCTTCATTCGATTCATTTTCGACATCAACTATGCCATTTGCAACATTAGAATCCTCTGCAATGATTGGTAAACAATAATCCTCCTTGAGATTAAAGAGGCTTTGGATATCTAATGGTAGTATGTATTCCTTGTTCTTAATAGAAAAAGTTGGAAGAGAAGGAAAAATATAGAAAGAAGGGGAGTTAGACACAATATCTCCATTTACATGGCTTTCTTCAATAATGGTCTCAACTTTGAATTGGAAGACATCTAGTTTGTTAGCAATATATGCTTCTGTTGAGGGTCCAAACATTCATCTGCATCCTTCTCATTTGCCACCTCATCTAAAAGGCAGAAGCTAGAAGATTTTGTTGCCTCCAATTGTTGTTCATAAGATTTAATAGGATATTTAACAAGAATATATACAATGAATGCAATTGCTTTTGACATAATTAAATGTGCATTTTCTAAAATGAGTAGAACAAAACACATCTGGTGCACAAAACCTATCGAGAGAATGAGCTCCACACTTCCTTGTGAATAGTGACTTCTCTAAAAGTGAGGTCATTATAGGTATATGAACATATTCCTTTGTATCCTTTTCAACTACAGGCAATGCTAGACTTTCGAACTCAGCAAACTCCTCCACAATTTTTTTTTGCAAGAATTCACCACATGGATGCATAGTAAGATAACTCCATGCCATTCTGAATGAGAAAGTCTAGGAGCCTTTCTGAGGGAGAAACCTCTATGACTTGAGACAATCCAAGAACCCTCAATGGTAACTTACCTTTGCCTGGAGATTTCTTAGGCATTCCCACACTTGCTACTGAGCAAGGAGAAGAAGCAAAGAGAGTTTCAGGAGCAAAGATGCCACAAACTGAACCCCTTGATCTTGAAGAAACCTTCTTCCTTTCCTCTTTTGTTGTGCCCATATTTGGAGAGCCTTGAATATCTTTTGCATCAGACATCATAGGGTCCATGATATAGTGTGAGGAGAGAAACCCAACCACAAAAAAAATGCATCCTCGCTTTGTATCAACAATATCAATACGGCGTGAAAACAAACTTTGCACCTCTAATGAACTGCACTCCTCACTTTGTATCATCCTTTAAACAACAAGTGAAAGGAAAAAGCATATAAAATAAGAAAGAAGACTTGAAAATAGCTCAAAAAGCCTAGGACAATTGAGGTGCAAGATTAGATAAAAAAGCAAATCAAGACCTTGTCACCTGTATTTATACAAAACCAGGGGGCCTTGGCATGTGAATGGCCACATGGATGGCCGTAGCAAACCTAGCCAATTATACAATGCCACATGTCATGGGCCACACCCATTATATAAGATGGGCTCTGTCTTACATGGCTCATTTTATTCATCGAGTGCAATGGTGTGCCTAGTGAGTCATCCACAAAACAACATAAAAAGTCATCTTTCAAAACATCCAAGCCGTTGATGTTTGCATTGTATCAACGCTTGGTTCGTCATCCACAAAATGGTGCGAGGACTCTAGCAATACCTTCCAAACTTCACTCTCACTTCCTATCGGCCAACCTCGATAAGTCTTCAAAATGCCATGAAGAGGAGTCCTATGGAGCTTGCAAAACTTGCCCTTTGCACCATATCAACTAATGCAGGCCCAGTGAGTTATCCACAATATGGCACGAGGAGGGCCCCTTCTTCGGAGCTTCCTATTCACTACCTCTTGCGATGTATCGACGACATCTCCTTTGTGCATGTTAGCTCATCCATGATGATACGGCACAAGGAGGACCTCTTCGGAGCTTCTCATTCACTACCTCTCTTGTCGTACTGACATCTCCTTTGCACATGTCGGCTTCTCCACGATATGGCGCAAGGAGGACCCCTTCAAGTTTCACGGTTGCTCTCACGCCATATCGATGGCATCCCCTTTGTGCATATTGACTCCTGATTGGTACGTCCTCCACACTATGCCCCCATTTGAATAGTTTTTGTTTGCTCTTTCTATCATTTTCTGTTAGACATTGATGGCAAGGGTAAAGCAAACAACAACAAGGAAAGTTTCTATATAGAGAGCAGGGATGGTGGACAAGAGGCAAGGCCATTAGAGGTTCCATAGGCTTTCCCTCCTGAGATCCCTCCTACCCTTGGTTTTTCCTAATCTTGTGCTATGCAATCAAAGCAATCAACTGTAAAGAGTGTGTCTTCTCCTCCTACCCAAGGCAAGGTCCATGTAGTTAATGATGAGTTAATGATCAACCCTATGATCTTGTTGGATAGTCCTCTCCTCCAATTACCAAGGTTCCAACCTCCCCTAGAGCATTTGATAAGCCAATTGATCAAGCTAGACCCTATTTTGCTCAAGGAAGTGAGCCTTCTAAGCCAAGCAAAAAAACAAGGTCTAGGTTTTACTATATACCAAAGTATTTTAGTGAGATAAGGAAGGCCTAGAGTGTTACACTGCATGTCATTCCAAAGAAAACTTTATCAGAGTTGTCAAGGATATTTCTAATAGATTATCAAGAGTGTCGGACTGAAATTGATCTTCAAAAGAAATAGTAGCTTGCACTGATTCTTTATCTTTAGGAGGCAACTGAAGATTTTCTTATTGACTTTATGAATGATGCTTACATTACTGTTGCTCATGCTCATAGGATCACCTTGATGAACGAAGATTTTAGAATGGTCAACAAAATCAAGTACAAGTTCAAAAAGGTATTAAGGCCATTGCCCACTACGAAAAAAAAAGACTTTGAGAATCTTTACATTCCCCAAAATTATCCAACAAATTAAAAGGGGTAAAGATCAAGGATGTGATACATCTATATCCAACAAGGAACGCATCCCAACAAGAGTTTGTCCAAGAAGAAAAGACACAAGAGGTCATAGAAATTGAGGATGATGTTTGTATGAGAAAAATTGATGTGCTTCACCATGTTAATAATAAGAGGATGGGTGAGGTGTATGGAAAAATGATTGTTAATGTTTCTTGCACTTCTGAGAAAGAGGACTATCTTAGCATATCTCATGAGGACAAGTCCATGCTAGTAAAAAAGGATATTTAATTGTCAAATTCTATAGTTTATTATTGCATAAGATAAGGCATTTTGACTCTAAAAATTTTTAGTATATAGAATGATTGTGATGTTGATCGCAAATAACATTCCTTTATTTTTGTATTGACTTTAGGATGTTGATTGCTTCTCTTAGCCAAGATATCTCTAAAAGTATATTTATTGTTGATCCATTGTTATCAATGGAATTGTTTTCAAGATCTGGTTTAAACATAGCAATGTTTTTCAAAAATTTTGATTCCATTACAAACTACCATATTTTTTTTCCTTATGTCAAAAGGATGCAATTTTTCGAAAGGGTTAACGTATACTTCTTTGTTGTATTTATTTATTACTAGCATTTTACTTTGTAGAGGACATTGGAGTCTTATATATATCAACATTCTCACTAGAGAAATTATCATCATGAGCTCTCTAAGTGGTATCCATGGCCAAGAAAAAATGTGTGTTAAATGGAATGTTGCTTGAGTTTTAGCTAATTGTTTATTTTATTTGATTGTCTCTTTTAGTTACATGTTTTCATTTGTAATGCTAGTAGGCGCCTGGACTACCTTCTTGGATACCACATATGAGAATATTGCTGATCTTGAAAAATCATATAACTTTCTTTAATAAGAAGTAATATTGCAAAGTGATACACATACTTGTGGATGGAAAGTGATTTCAAATGTTTGTAGGATAATAGATTCAAAGATAGTCAAGACAGACGGGGTGAATGTAAGTCTCTTTCATACTGTTTGTTTTTTTAGAAACCCTTTTTCAGTTTACCAACTTATTACATTTTTTCTTGCAATGCTGAGATTACCTTGACTCATGCATGTGGTAGATAAGGGAGTGGTGTATTGAGTTAATTTTGGATAGGGCAATCACACCAATTGATCCCAACTCCCCTCCATAGAAATCTTGAACTAAGAGTAAGGGCAAGGACAATGGTAAGTCTTCCAGAAATACTAGTAAAGTAAACTCAAAAAAGAGAGGAATACCAACACTTTTTCCTATGAAGTTTCATCCATCTCCTCTTAAGCCTAAAGAGAAGAGAGTACCTATCAAAGTCAAATTCTTCTTGAACCAAAGAAAAAAGCCCTTATGAGGAGACTAGAGATTTTTGCAGAAAGTGACAAAGAAGTTACAATGCCAAAGAATGAGAAGGTGCCGGAAACAAAAGAAGATAAATAGATATAAACAAAAACTTGGAGGAATCTCCTTTATTGTTTTACATCCTTATATATTTTCACTTTGATTTTGTAACTCTTAATTTAATGAAATTATTTTTATCCTATGTAAATGTAATAATTGTATTCATATTTATGGCTAACTTACAATTATGAGAGGCAAACAACTCATATAAGAGAAAGAACGTTCAACTCTTTTCCTAAATATTCTACCATTGACTTTGAACTTATATCCAAGGGATGTATTATCTAGTAGCTCCAAGATATCCCTTACATCCTTTAGACTCCAATTGGAAGTAACATTTATCTCCTTTTCTTCTTCATGTGCTATAACTTGCACGTTAAGTTTAAAAGGCATGAATCTGTATCGAAATCCAAGGGAATCCAAATGCCTAGTTTAAGTTTGTATCTCCTATAACTAAAGCCCAAAGCAAGAGTTTATCGTACGATGTTGTAAGGCAAAGACAAGGATTGGACACCTCATGGTATCGCCCTTATGGTCATACTCTCTAGATGTCCAAATTATTCCTATAATGTTGTCCAATTCCTCTTCTACAAAATTTCTACTTAGCCAATGTACCTTTGTCCTTTGTAAATGTGCTATTTTGAAGCACACCACAAAGATATGCAAGGGTATAAGCCATGATAGGCATATTCTTATTGAGATCCTTCCGACTATCATGAACTTTTGAATATCCTGACATGTTTTGAATTTAAAACTGTGTATCTTTGCCTTATCAAGAATCTCCCAATTTAGAGATAAAAGACTTGGCAATGGAAAATCCTTGATACATCCATACATACATGCTCTAGAGGGAACTACATATTGTGCAGAATATATAAAAACCCTTTTCTCTCCACGTCATGCTTTGCATTAAGCATGTATAGATTTAAAATAGAAAATCACACTAACTTGATGTAGTGCATCAAGTTAGTATCAAATAAAAACAAAAAATCATACCAACTTGATGTAATGCATCAACTTTGTTTAAAATTTACAACAAATTCATACCAACTTAATGTATCACATTAAGAAGAGAATGAATTGTCACGACTTTCAACCCCACTTAATGCATTGCATCAAGTAGGCAAAAAATTTATCACAATTTCCAATCCCAATTGATGCACTACATCAAGTGGAGAATGAAAATCACATGAATCATAACATTACTTGATATACAACATGAAATACCATTGTAAAAGGTCAATTATAAAGGAAGCTTGTTGCAATGCACTAAATTGGAAATAGAATATATATTTTATACAATATACATGTACTAGATGTACTAGCTTGTTGCAATGTACTAGATGTAGAGATTATTTAGATGAAAAATATACAAAAACTATGAAGCTACAATAGAAATCTAATTAAAAGATCCCAATATTTTGTATGATACAATATATTATACAAGAAATCCTTGACACTGTAGCAATTCTTGAATATGCAATGACTAATCCATTAGATAAAGTTTTTGACAAAAATATAGAAGTAAAATATTTAATTGTTAAAAATATATGTAATTATAACTATAATATTTAAAATTTACTAAAAATTATTGATATCTAACTTACAAATGTACATGAAAACTACAATTAGGTAAAGCCAAAAAAAGTATGTACTTCATTCCAAGCTCCTATATTTGGTGCTTTACCCTAGGTCATCTATGTTCTTTCCTCCGTATTATAATAGGCAACATTATAGTAAAACACTCACAAGAAGTAAACAACTTGTTTCGAATACTCTCTTAAACCAATCCAATGATAAATAAAAGAGAGATGATCCCAAATGATAAATGTTACACTAAGCAATAGATTAAAAATTTCAAAAAGTATATTAATGTAAGATCGATAATGTACCAACTTTGAGACCATGATCACAATCGTTTGTATACCAATCATGATCATAGTTACCAGTATCATCAAGAATATGATCATAACCATCATAGTCCACAATTAGAATAGTTGTAATAGTCAACCTTAAAATTATCATTGATTCCATCATGAAATGTTCATCAAAATCCAAATCATAAAAGAGAAGAAGACTGACAGTTGACGATAACCGTAATCATATTGATAAAGATAGAAATGACTATAATTATTTTCAATTAGATGCTTAATAAATCTATAAGCACTTAGATTACAAGTGGATCATAGATAGTAAATGTATGATAGAAGTGATACACAATAATACCGAGATAGGAAATTAAGTTTATCTACAATACTACAAGTGTGTTCATCTTTATAGCATCCAGCATCTTAAAAGTGATAATGGCATGTCCATGGCAACATCCATCACAAGTAAAGTGAGAAACTTCATGGGTATCCCACAAATAAGGTGATAGCTATTTTGACTTAGCATGAAAGGATGATGTGTGGATCAATATAATGTATTTCAGAATTGCCAATATGGTTATTGACAGCAACTATTATGCATGCTAAAGCTACCATGGTTGTTGAAACGATAATGTCAATAGCTGCAAAGTGGTGTTGATCATGACCATGGCTAGACATTATCATCTTGAAGAATCTAAGCATGATGATCTTAATAATGATAGAAAAGAAGCATGAAAGCTTATTGCTTAGGCAACGAATAACCAAACGTGCAAGGAAGAGAACCCAATGCACTACATCAACTAACTTTAAAAAAACTTGCGATTTTGCAGACTTTTTTAAAAGTTTTGTCTCAGTAATGCGAACTTGATGTACTACATCAAGTTGGTTGAAATTTACAAGATTTACTACTTTTCAAAACTTGGTGATAAAAAATAAAAAAAGCACAATGAAAAAGCAAGAACGTAAAATGAAATAATAGGAAAAAAAATTGTTCTATTTTTAAATAATTGTATTATAATATCATTATTAAATTTCAACTAAAGTTGGCTTTTGAGGTGCTTCCCTTGAGCCCTCACCAAAGGGGGGCTCTAAAAATTATTGTCACTCCCCTTGGACCCCTTGATAATAATTATTTAAAAAAGAAAAAAAACTTGGTAAACTAATTTTGGGCTCTACTACTAGACATTTGATGCATTATAGCAAGATTAAGATAGAATAATTAGAATAATTCATTATAATTTTGTGTACTACAATCAAGTTATTAAAATGAAAGAAAAATTTCTAGAAATACTAATGTGTTGCATCAAGCTTACTATAAACTTGATACATTTTATCAAGTATGACAAATTAAAATGATCCAAAACTAAAGTGAACTTGATGTACTACATCAAAACTTGATGGATTACATAAATCTAACTAAAAAAGTAATAAGATTTCAAGGAGACTTGATGCATTGCATTAAGCAAGAAAAAATAATTATATTAAATTTTAAGTGAACTTAATGGAGGGCATCAAGTCAACCAAAATATTAGCTAAAATTTAAGGAGACTTTATGCAATTGCATCAATTCAGTTTAAAAATTAGCAAAGTTTATGAGAAACGTTGTACATTGTATCAACTTGGTAAAAATTTTAGCAAAGTTTATAAGAAAGTTCATGCATTGCCTTAACTTGGGTAGAACAATTAACAAAATTTCTAAGAAAGTTGATGCACTACATCAACATGTTTAGAAAATTAGCAAACTCTCTAAGATGCAATATATTAAATACACCAACCTATTAATGTAATTTCTATGAATGTTATTATACTAAATCAAGTAAAAGTAGATATTATAGCATATCTCTACTCAAACTTGATCCATTACATCAAATTGGTGGAGTTATTGACAAAAAATCAATATAATCCATCAAGTTTTCATTAAGAAGTTAGAAGTTTCTTTGAACATTGATATAGTGCATCAAGTTCTCTATAGTCTTAGTAAAATTTCTTGCTTGAGTGATCAAACATGTTTATTATATTCACTATAACTTGATGCATTGCATCAAGTTGACCTAGATTTATCAATCATTCTTCTTAATCAAGTCATCACCTAAATAAGGCCTATAAAATTCATCTATACCTCTTACAACTCAATTGCTTGCTTGAAAATTTTTGCTACTTTATAGTTTCAATAAAAATAATCTTTTTGAAATCTTGTAACACTAGCCAAAAATCAATTACATTGGCATTTTTTGTTGTTGTTACAAGGTTATTGCACTAGATTTATGTGGGTTGGTCTTGCTCCTTCTATAATGCTCCTTTGCTCTAGCTTGTTGATCTCTTGCTTGCAAATGAGAGAAATGAGGTATGAATTCATTTTTATAAGCACAAATTCTCCATCTTGATAAGTCCTTAACCCTAGGGCGCCTTTACACTAAGCCCTATCCTTAACCTATCCCTAACCCTAACCCTTATCTTAACTACTCTCCTTATGAAAGACCATTGGGACTATTGTTCCAATTTGCTATTGTTAGTGAGTTATAGTATTATCCTCAAGAAGTTTCTCTAATTCTCTTGCTAGCATCTACACCGTATATTTTCTCTTGTATGAATAGATACTTTGTATTTTGATTCCTATGATGGATCTAATGCTCTATCTTTTGAATCCTTTGACATGGAGATCCTTTCAAGTGCATGTAGCCCAAACTAGATTACAAAGAAAAATGATGTGGATATTGTCAAATAATAAGATCGATTTTCTTTTGATTCATTTGATCCCAATACTTTGGAGGACATAAGAGGTTCCCTAAATGATGCATAGGTGCACTCATCAAAGCATGAAGATCACTTATACTATCAACACCACAAATCATCTAAAGATGTTTCATGTATGCAAGAAGGATGTGGTGGTAAAACAATTATGAATTTTCAAAAGAACAAAGAAATTATGGTATAGAGAACTAGGTTACTTGTACGTGATGTATAAATCAAGTATGCAGTGTAACATTATTATTTCTAGAAGAATTGTCTTGCTACACATAGTTATCAAAAATTGAAGGCACTCCAGTAGTGTTATTTTTCTTTGATGTATATTCAGTTGGATTTTTTTCTTTCATTAATTTTGATTCCATGAGTATGTAGAAGGTTTGAGTATTGTTTTTATAACACATTGGCTTGTAGCATAGCATTTAAAATAGGCTTGAGCCTAGGTAATACTTGCCTTGAAAGAGTCAAATGTCGAAATGTCTAAGTATGATGGATATAGAATGTACTTTAAGGCACATTGTGAAGTTATGCCAACAACTGGGAGGTTACATCTTATAGATAGCTTTTCTAGAAATGAAGTATATTCCATCTACAAACAAGCTATGCTTCAAAATGCAAACAAGTTTCTTAGCTATCCACATTTCACCAAACTGCGAAAATCATTCTTTAACAATGTATCAATCCCAAGGAAAGTCAGAATGGGAGTTTGTAGCATCTAAGAAAATTTAAAAGCTCAATGAAAGAATGCAAGAGATGATAAGGAGCTTGAAATGGCAAAGGAAACACTACAAATTCATCGGAAAGAGTAATCAACAGAGAGAAAAAAGGCCATACACTATAGGCATAATTGTTTTGCTATACCACAAAGATATATTACACTTGTCATTGATGGTGTGGACCAAAAGAAGTCATGCTTACCTCATTTTTCTCATCTTCCAAAGGATGTTAGTGAAGAAACTCTTGTACAAATGCATTTAGTGGGATGCCTTATGTACCATGAAAGAGTTCATCCTAGAGTGTTCTTTACTTATCCAAATGTTCATAATGATCGTGACCTTACAATTATAATTTTGAACATTGTACTCTCTAGCTTGGAGGGTGATTTACCACATGTTCTTTATTTGTACTCGGATAACATAGCAAGGGAGAACAAAAATCAAATAGTTTTGCACTACAAGATATAGGTCGTATACCGATGTTCAAAGCAATGAAAATGTTCATTAAAAAATTTGCTCCCGTCGTCGCAAAAAATATCGGTATTAGCGATGCCATAGAACAGTCACTATAATCGTCGCTATTAGCATCGCATTTGCATCGCTAGTTGCGATGCATATAGCGACAATTTGAATGCACATTATGATGCTAATAGCAACACGCGCAATAAATTTGCGATGCTAGTAGGGACAGTTATACGAGGAAATTTTTTTAGTAAAGTGTAGAATGCTCGTCAAAATGAAGGCAAAGTGTACTTAAATCCATAAGACTAATACATAAAATAAATACAAGATCGCATAATGAAAGTGATGGTAGAATCATGGCAAGATACAAAGGATGATAATAACATAGTGCATAGAAAATGCCTACATAAATCACATGACCAAAAAAGAAGAGGATATGCGCTCAATTGATCCAAGGGCGAGCTATAGATCCTCACCATCTGAAAGCTCGTCTCACCACAAAGAAGCATTGAACGGACTCTACAAAAAAAGAAACAACTACACATCATTCCACCATACAATAATGCATTTTAATGAAAATTAGTAACTATGAACAAGAAAGATGAGTGACTTACTGGGCCACTGCATCCATACAATCAGTCGATCAATGTAGTGAGACCGTGTCTCTCTCTGCATATCGAGTGTCTAGGCCAGTGGGATCGTGGTTTGTAATGGAGTACTGCAAAGAAAACAAAATACAACTATTAGAAACACGATTGTCAGTACAAGGGATATTGCAAAAAAATAAGCAAGCAGAACAAAAAAAAAACTTACAAAGTCCTCCAAATAAGTCATGTGGTTGCCACTCCCAAGATGATGGACCATTCTTGCCTCCAGTCGTGCCCTCGCCACCTCGCACTGCTGTTTCCAACGTCTTGGAGAATTTGTAGCCTCCTCCCTGAATCGGCACCAGTCATCTACGTCTAGCCACTCGGGCTTTGAGGCCCCACTCATAAGTGCCTTGCGTGTGTCCGATCGTCTATGTGACATGTACACATGCATGCACTCCATCATCCAGCCTGTGGAAAACCTATCTACTACAGCAGGTACCGGAAACTCCTCATATAAGGATACTACTATGTAGTCCTTGCTCCCCTCCAGTATGTTCTTCCAATGATCCAAGACGTTGTGCCGAAAAACTTGTTGACACAACTCTCTCATATGAGCCATCACCCTCCTCCCCTCATCATTCATGATGACAGCTCCTATCCTATCATCTACAAGGTATCCATATTCCTCTAGGGTATGCCTAAGATGTGTCCTCTCCCACCTGCGACCAATCTCCTAGGCATATCCAGGAGATCCATGTACATCTGGTGTGCCTACGGGGGTAGTATCCCTCAGAGTAGCACCCATAGAGGTGCCACCTATGGACGACTGAGCAAAAGCTAGAGTGACTGGAGTAGACATCCCCATAGGTGTGACAAATCCCATAGGTGGCGCAACTCCAGCAGAACGACGAGACAAAGACACTATGTCGGTACCTCCACAACAACCACATGAGCCACGCTCTCTCGAATATGCACGAGAGCGAGGAGTAGCACCTGTATTCCAAGCCCCGACCATGGGCTCACTGCATCCACATCTCCACAGCATCCCCCAGAACCACTCCCTCAATCCGGCCCAAGTCTGGAGCACCGACCTCATCTATTGGAAACCAAAGCATCAAAGCCACCAAAGTATATCTAACAGACCGTCATGATGGTGTCTAAGACAACTCCTAGTCTGCCATATCTCTGAATCAAGCCATCTGATCTGGAGACATACGTGTGAAGATCTGCTGTAGCTCCTCGTCGCTCATCCCTCGACTCATCGTGCGGATCCAAATATCCACAAAGGTCACCTGCACATATAAAAAATGATGTTGGTATAATCAATATAAATCAAGCAAAGCATGGTAATATAAATCTTTAAAAAATTATCTTACTTAAAACGCATATCTTATGTACCCTTATAAGAAATTCATCAACGAATTGAGTAGGTGGATGACCCTATGATCCCATGTCAATCTCCTGACACAACTCTGCATACACTGGAAAGTCGATAGACATGTCACCACAAAAGGATGAGTCCACCTCATTCTCAAAGAATTCTTAGACTCTTGTATTTCTATCATTGTTACCCAATTTTGGCTTCTCTACATGCTCCAAGCTTTTGGTGGTCTCCACCCCTTGCAATATCAACCCCTCTATTTGCATATTCTCCTCATCTACGTTGGAAACATTACTTTCATCATATACTCTCGCACTTCGAGGAGCTGAAGGTACAACATACGACCATCGATGTTGTCAGGGGTTTGGATAGAAAATTGCATGTTCAAAATGACGTACAAGAGAGATTTAACTTTTGTGGCATGTATTATGTCATAATAAAATTTTAAAAAACATGAGTTCATGCACATATTCACAATGGACCGGCAATACAAACGTGTCGCGCAAATCCGTCTATCTTTTTTTAGAATCTATTTCGAGAAATCCAGATGGACCTCGTTGAACTGTTGCCCCAGCTCCTTCAAGTACCACTTTGAACCACTACACATCGAATAGGATCATAGAGAAGCTACAGTAATCCACCGTGATAATACTTTGCAAGTTTCCAAAATACTCCATCTCATCTATAACAGTGTTTGGATCAATTGCTCATCATCGGATCTCTTGCTCGAACTTTGCCATGATACCACAATTTGTTGTGGAGCGCATTTTGTCAATATGCTCCATATTTTGTATTGTACATTAAAACAATTAATTAGTTGTCGCATATAAAATCTAGATATGACAAACCCTAAACACGTTGTCACCTTTGGACTACATCCCCTCGAGAATTTCCATTCCTCAGTTGAGACCTCTGCCCCTTCACAAGATGCTGCGGTCAAAGCTCCATGCAACCATCGGGTTGACATAAACCATGGCATCTCCTCCATGCCCTTGGGATATCGAATTAGTCGATGGCACATACTATGTCAAAATTCGGATCACACTTCTTCTCGATCTTTCCTAGCTTGCTCGTACCTTGCAAGCCACGTCTCCATGGAGGAATGGTACAACATACAAAAAAATTTCACTTTCTCCTCCATTGCAGCATCCATTCTTTTTTCTACCCCATTTCCAACCACCATATCTCCGGTCAATCTATCATTGTCCTTCAGTGACCATAGCATACTATTGTTTGAATCCACTGTTGGTAGCCACTGTGAAATATGCACTAATGCCTCAGACACCAACCAACCTTTAGCCAGACTACCTTTTGGCCGAGCTTCTTGTCGCACAAATCCTTTCAGGGTTTTCATGAAGTACTCCAAGAAGAACATCCATCCCGTATGGATAGGTCTTGCAATATCCACTTCCTCTACAAGATGCACCAGGAGGTGGGTTTGTATCGTGAGCATACTGGTGGGCAAGAACTTCTCAAAGAGGCAGATACTCTCCACTGCTCCCCACCTTACGGATTCAATGGAGGATGTCTTTATCTCCTTCTGTGAGATCCATTGCACTAAATTTGACAACATGTAAATCGCCCCATATATTTCTTGAGTAAGGCATCCTGCGATTGCAATCGGTAGTACAAACGGCCACAAATGAATAAACATTGCAAACAATGACTAGACTCCAAATAGAAAAATACGCAAGTTACCTACAATCCATTCGTAGTACAAACCTAACATATCTTATGCAAATCATGGAATTTTAGCCCTGATAATTGATCGTCTTTAGAAAACCTGAACCTGAGAGAATGCATCATACCCGTCGGAGTGTGGATACACTTGATAATTTGCTTCACAATGTGCTCTTTTTTAGTGGACAAAACCCAAGGAGCGCGATATAGCTGCAAACGACCATCAACACTCGATTATAGCCAAAGCGCCTCCATCTTGTCTACCTCCTTTTCAAATCCATTTGTGCCCCTGCAGTGTCTCTCTTTCTTATGATGTGGTCCCATAGTAAGCTACCCACATTCTTGAAAATATGCATGGGATCCAACAAATGGTTGATCTGTAAGTGGGTCCAATATGGCAACTCGTAGAAAACTAAGAACCATCACATTCCATTTGGATGTGATTCCGTGTGGACCATTTTTAGCTTATACTAGATAACTAGACCTGTCCCAACACCTCTATCCAGTGAATATGAACTTGAATGAGCTATGATAGATACTACCGACGAGAACAGGAGTCTACTTACCTGAGCACTCCTTGAATCCCGGAAAGTCATGCATGATCCACATGAGAATGGCTTGTATATTGGCAGACGGTCGACCATCACGCTTGCTCATATCTTCCATGGTGACCCCCTCCTCCCACAAAATCTTAAGCTCATCGACTAATGGACGAAGATAAACGTCCATATTCTTGACTTTGTAGCGGCCAGGAACAAGCAAGCCAAGGATGAGGTGTCCTTTCTTCGTAGAAAGCCATGGAGGGATGTTGTAGTTAACAAGGACTACATGCCACACACTGTAAAAAGTTGAGTGCAAACCGAATGGGTTCACGCCATTCATAACAAGACTGAGCTGAAGTTTCCTTGGCTCTCGAGCAAAGGCTAGAAAGGTAGAGTCAATGTGGCTCCATGCGCGTGCACCGTGAATCTGCTGATATTCATTGGACTCCATCTGTGGATCTATTCTACGCATGCCACATTGTCAAGATCACCATGTCGGGCATACGAAACATGTGATGTATACAAGGGATAAGCGAAAAGTTTTGAAGATCTTTTTGAGGGATGGTAATCCCTTGCAAGTCCTGTTGATACCTGTGAGCACCACACTTTGGACATGTCTCCATAGTCTCGTATTCTCCTCGAAATAGTATGCAATCATTGATACATGCATGGATGTTGTTGTAGTCCATGCCAAGCTTTCGTAAAACATGTCATATATCATCACGAGACTCAGGCATGGTATTTGCAAGTGGTAATATATGATACTTTAGTAATGTGAAAAGAAATCATAAAACACCTTTAAAAAGCACAATTTTTTTTATGATGGTGTCGAAAAGAAATCAATGAAGCGTACCTAGAAGGTACCTGAACAACTTGGTCACACTCGCATCGCTCCATTCGTATTTTGCTTGCACACTTAGGAGTGCAAGCAATGTCTTCAGGTGACATACTCGGCACCCATCATATAATGCTATGGACGCTTCCTCTTTAAGCGGATCAAATGTCTCGACATTCATGGGTATCAATGCATCGATCATTGCCTCCATCTCAGGCTCCAAGATTGTAGGAAAGTTTGGAAGGTTGTATGTCTCCTCTGGTGTTGACGGTATAGATTAGGTAGTGCCTTCCAAGTGATGGATTGGCTCAGGCACTCCATCCATTGCACGCCCACGAAATCTTCTAACTGGCCGCAAAGGGTGCACTCCTCCTTGAGATGAGACGTCACCTCCCCCTATAATAAATTTTATGACCACATCCAATGTTTTTGTATATGACTACAAGCTTTTTCCATATGGCTCAAAGGAAGAAAATGTAAAATCTTTGCACAAGTTAGATGACCTCAACTTCTAACATGCATTTCTAATAAAAAGAAAAAAGGAAGGTGGTAGAGTGCATCTATATGGAAAGCAATTCTCTTTCAGTAAAGAGTGGTTTCCTTCAAGGGGACTCAAGTTCTTGAGATATATCCCAGATATTATAATGCTTGCACCAAAACAAGAACCCTATGATTCCATCAAAGAAGGCAAAGAAGCATCCAAGAAGGGATGAGATATCGACCATGCCAAATGTATATAAGTACAAAGGCAATTAATTGAAAAAGCAAGAAAGTATGCAAGAACACAAGATGTGACTTGGTGGGATGATTTTTTCCAAGAGAAAATACTTACAAAAATACAAAATGATAATTGGCATCTAACAAAATCTTTCAGATAGCCTAATAGTTTGATTATAAGTGCAAATCCTCTTGCAAGGATCAATGTAAAAATGTCAGAGGAGATCCAAAAGATCTTACTTCCTAAGGAGCGAGAAATGTATATTGGTAGTAGAAGATCAATAACAACAATTGAGAAGCTACAAGAAATATGGCAAGGTGATATTAATGATATTAAGGTAGGCTTACTTGTGGCAACATTGGCTAAGGATAATGAGATGGGTCATCCATTTTGCATAGCAAAAGTTGTGGAAGTTTAGAAGGATGATACTTTAGGTAAGATATACTCCATAGGAGTACATTGGTTTCAAACAAAGCATAAGGATACAATTGCAAGTAAATACACACTAGCTATGAATTCTATAAGAAATCCTATAAAGAAAAGAAAGTGAGCAAAGTCAAACCCATGCACAAGCATATTGAAACTTGATGAGGTAGATATGTTAGTATATGATTTTTTCATGTTTCTTCAAGTTTCTATTGAATGCATCATGTTTAATGTATCTTATGTAATAATTTTTACATCTTGTTGTTGATTTTTATTAATTAGCTCAAACTTTATGCACAATGTTTGACTAACTTCATGTTGTGTATCACTCGAGGGAGGTCAGTGAGATCATAAATATATGTATATAGCACGTGGATTCAACATAAGGGATTTTTAAAATACCATTTTTACATATTTTTTGCATACAAAAGGGTCCCATATAAATGGGTTACTTACAGATTGAGTAAAAGAGGGTTATGTTTTATTAAGAGAAATTTATAAATAAGGATATTTATAAATAGGCCTTGAACGCACATGATATAGAAGGTATACATATAGTGAATTATCTAGATGTATCACCTTCTTTCTTTTTTTGTCATTTTTTTCATGGATGTAAGAGAGGGGAAAATAAAATAATGGGGATAAAATACCAGCTACATTGTGCTTGGTATAAAAGGGTATAAGGGACTTGATTTTTGGATCATCATTATTATAATACAAGTCTCCTTTATCTTCTCTCTTTCTCAGCTTTCATAGCTGCCTTCTCTCTCTTTTTGTCTTTCTCTCTCCTTTTCTAGTATTTATCTCTCCTCATCACTCTTTTTCTCTCTCTTTTGCACCTCATCTTCTCTCTCTTCTATAATCTCTCTCTTCTCTTTCTCCCTCTCCAATCCACTCCTTGACAATGGATAGGACTTAGGAAGAGTGTAGTAAGAAGTCTAAGAAGACTCGAAAGTATACCTCTGAAGAGGATACCTCCGGTCCATTTTATTCTCCTTTTCCCACTATTATGATGAAGAAGGGTAGCAAATTTCAAGTTGAGAAAGGTGGCAAGAGAGATCCTGGTAGAAATTTTGGTAAGCCAATAAAGTATTAGACCTAGCAAGAGAGCAATATTTCCAAGTGTGCTTCTACTAAACAAAGTAAGACAACACAAGCATCAAGGCAGAAGAATAATAAATGACATGAGGATGGACCCTTAGGTGTTCAACAACAACATCCACTATCATCAAATCCCTCATATATAAAATAAAAATTTGAATTGTACTGTCACATGTTATACATGCATCTTAAAAGCCTATTCAAGCCAAAGAGACCTCTCATCCTCCAAAAATCAAGACTAGTGGGAGAGAAGATAGTAGCCTTACACAAAAGAAGATAATTCCACCAAGACCAATACCTCCATCAAAGAAAAGACGCCAAAAGAAATATAAGAAACAAGTGGAACTTGAGTCAAGTACTAGTGCTAATTCCGAGGAGTTCAAGGATGAGTCAACTATTGAAGAAGAGGAACTCATAATGCTAGGTGAAAAGCTCGAATCAGATATCTTACCTTCAGAAGAAAATATGGTTAGGAGATATTCAAAAGAACATAGGCTTCTCAGAGAAAATTTCATCTCCTTTCTAGTCAAGCAAATACATCGTGCTTCCATAGATGAGAGTATTGGGCTTAGACCATTAAAGGTGTGAGAACCCATCAAATGACATGTTAGTAACTTGAAGAGAAAAATAGAAAATAATCCTTATGCTACAGTTGTTCCTTTGGTAGTTATGGTGAATCCTTACCAGTGTCTAGAAAAAGAAAACTTTAGCATGTTCAAAGCAAAGACATATGACTGTTGTGTCATAGGTGGCTCACACTCAGCTGAAGCAAGAAGGCAACTTCTAGAAGAGTATCCTCATTCACATCACTTTAAATATGCTGAATATAAAGTGTATGCATGATTGAGTTTTAAAAAAGCAAAGATTTTGACATGGGATCACAACAATGACAATAATTTTAGGAGAAAAATGCCCTTCATTGAGAAGATAAGAATTTTTCATACAAAATATGAGTATATGAAAAAGTATGGGAAGGTAGATATAAATCCTAGAAGGCTACGATTTATTATAAGTCAGTGTGGTAATTGATGAAAACTCAAAAGGTAGAGGATTTCCGTATGTGTTTTCTATCATCCACAATGTCCATTATAGGAGATACATTTACAAAGTTCTTCATGGTGATGTGAATGACTTAGATAAATTGGTAGATCCACATTACATCACTCTTGCAATTACAAATATACCATATGGATTTAACATGCTAGGATCTACTAATGATGATAAGACTTTCACATTCAAAGAAGTCTCATAGATGATTAAAAATTCAAGAAAATAACAAAATCTTCATTTTTAGATTTGTTATCTTCCACAATATACACCAAGTTAGTAGTGTGACACTTGCTTTCTAAAATAAATTACATGGAGCAAAATCTTTCATTTGGTATAATTTATTTGCTCTCTATCCAAAATAATTTATAGTCTTGTATATGTTAAATTATTTATATGCTAAATCCAAGTATGTTTTTATATAGAGAGAAAACCAATATTGACCACATGCCTCAATTCCAATTCAAGAGTTTCCTTAAGATGATCAGATATATTGGGATGAAGTAGAGAAGAAAAGAATCAAAGCATATGCAACTTAAGCAAATACAGAGAACATCTTTAAGTACCCAGCTGTCACAAGAAAACTAAAGCACATAGATAGTAGCAAGTCTATGGTGAACTCATATCAAAAGCCACAAAGGTTGATTGACTTATTTTTTAGTACAAGATGATTGGGTGCTTGATTTATTTTTAGGGACAATTGCATATACAGTTGTTTTACTAAGAAAAAATATCTAAATAATATAACAATGATATAAATAGTCTATGGTAATTAAATAGTATATTTAAATTTTATATCATTAATAGAAACAACAATCGCATGTACCATTTAGAAAGAAACACATTACATTGCTGTGGAGAAGGATGACCTTCAAGTGGCATTTATAAAGATGCAAATTCAAGGTGCCCTTGAATTGCTAGATGAGAATCAAGAATTAGTTGCAAAGGTTATAACAGACATTGAGAAGGTCATGCCTACATCTCAGGAGCCCATGCCTTCTCTATTAATTAACTAAGAGAACTTACAAAGCTTGTTGATATTGAAATTGTTGGAAGTAATTGAGAAGAATGAAGAAGATGATGATGGTAGTAATAATAGTAATGATGGAAAAGGTCAAAGAGTAGGAGCAATACCTTGAAGAGGAACAAGCTGTGGATGTATAAGACAAGCTATTTATGTATGAGATCACTATAGGTTTTGTAGATGAATACAATTTTCACTTTTCTTGAAGTGAGGTCTCTCAATCTATCATACTGTTTTGTATATTGCAATTAAGCATTCACCAAAATATACTAGCTCATACTAGTATACTCAATAGTTTATGTTTGGATACTATACTTTTCATATTTTTTTTAAAATATAAAATATTACAAAAATATAAATATCTCTTTAATTATGTAGCATACTAAATAGTAATATAGATTTACAAACTCATACTAGGATTTAAAAAGTTTAGTTTTTATATTTTTATCATACAAGATTTATTATGTAGATATTAACTTTTGTTTGATAATCTAAAACTTTACTTATGCAAAAGCAAGTTGACAGTATATTTTTGAAATGATAAGATGTGAATGATCTTTTTTGTTAATCAAAGATATGGATTGATTAATGATTGTACATTTTGGTAAGTAACTATAAGAAGATCTTTCTTGTCAATTAAGCATCGAAGTTTTGATAATTACATTTTTTAATTTCAAGATAATTATTATGTATCATGTTTAATTTATTATTGAGCTTTGAAAAAAAATGCTATGTAAACTTTATGATATCAAGATACTAGCTTTCCCTATTTTAAAAATCCTTTAAAATGATACAATTAAAAAATCATTTCACCGTAGTAGTTTTTATTTTAAAATGCATAAATTTGAAATTTTTAAAAAGTTATATGTTATTTTTCACCCAATTTTCCAAAATGAGTCATTTTGATAAGTTTTTTGAGAGAATCCAAAGGAATCTCCTTAGGAGAAACATGTAACTTATCCAAAAGGTTCGTAACTATGTTAGCCTCTCTCTATGGTTTTGTTTTTAAAAACTCTCTCAATGGTTTATTAAGGTTCATAAGCTCTCTCAATGGCTTATGCAAGAAACAATATATTATTCCTCATCTTGAGGCCTTCCCATAAGTATGTGTCTTATTTTATTAACTATGGAAAATGGCATTCAAGGATTAAGACTTTGCTTCATAGCATTGAGCACAAAAAGTTTTCATTTATCCTTGCATGCAAAGTGCCATTTTTGAAAGTTTCAACTATATGAATCTCCAATGGTTGCATATTTTAAACTAGCTAAATTGGAAGCTCACTTCATCAAGCCTTTCCATGTGCAAGTTGGACCTCTAATGGAGGGTTGGGTTAGTGTTGTATGCTACATGTTCATGCACAAGTTCAAGAGAAGGTGAATACTTGCTCATCATCACTAGAGTTTGTGAAACACCTCTACTTTCTTTTTCCAGAATGGGTTAGTGAAACACATTTACTTTCGTTTTCCATTATGGCTCTCTCTCTCTCTCTCTCTCTCTCTCAAACGCAATGTTTCAGGAGTGTAACACGATCGCGTCTAAATATAAAGCTCAAAAGCTTTCCAAGCGTTCTGTTGGGCTTTCTATTGACGGCCTGAAACGGCGCCTCAAAAAAGAGCTACGTCAAAAAAAGAAGCAAAGGAAGAAACGCGAGTACAAATTAATCCTCTTATCGGGGGATTTCTCCTATCGCCCTTGTATCGACAGATTTCTCATACGGTAGCGGATTCCTCTGTCGTCGACGGATTTCTCATCTCCTCGCCCATCATGGCCTTCGTGCAAGCACCAGAAACGATCAGGGCCAGCCCAGCGGAAGCCGAAGCAGCAGCGGTGCTCTACACGGAGATTCAGAAGGCGGAGAAGCTGGGGCAGAGCAGCAGGAGCTGGCGGGAGAGCCAGCTGAAGGGCTTGAGGGCCTTCTTGGAAGAGAAAGAAGAGGAGATATGCAGGGCAATCGGGCATGATCTTCGCAAGTCGGGATTCGAGAGCTTCTACACGGAGGTGGCGCCCGTGCTGAATGCGTGTGACCACATGCTGAAGAACCTGCGGAAGTACATGGAGATCAAGCCAGCAGGGGTGCCTCTGACGCTGCGGCCGGCGGAGGCACGAGTGGTGGCGGAGCCATTGGGGACGGTCTTGATCTTCTCGGCCTGGAACTTCCCATTGTTGCTGGCACTGGAGCCTCTCGTGGGGGCGCTTGCTGCGGGCAACAAGGCTGTGATCAAGGTCTCGGAGATCGCGCCTGCTACTTCGGCCGTGCTGGCAGCCGGCTTGAGAGCGCCTTACGTCGACGAGGCGCGCGTTCGGGTGGTGCAAGGCGGGCCGGGCATGGGCGCCGCCTTGTTGGCGCACCGCTGGGACAAGATCTTCTACACGGGCTCGCCGCGCGTGGGACGGCTCATCATGGCGGCCGCCGCACGTCATCTCACCCCAGTGGTTCTGGAGCTGGGCGGCAAATGTCCTGTCGTTGTGGACGTTCCCACCGTCGCGAGCCTCACCCAAGTGGCCTCTCGCGTGGCCGTCTGTAAGTGGGGCTGCAACAGCGGCCAGGCTTGCGTCGCTCCCGACTATGCCCTCGTCACCCCGGACGATGACGGCCCCCGACGCTTCGTTGCCGCACTCGCAGCTGCCCTCGAGTCGTTCTACTCCTGCCACCCCATAACCTCCCTCGACCTCACCCGCATTGTGAATGCGTCCCGTTTCGACCACCTCCTCTCCCTATTGTCGCACCCCGACATCCAGCCCTCCGTCGCCTACACCCTAGGCGAGCACGACCGCGACTCCCTCTTCATCGCCCCCACCATCCTGCTGGACCCCCCGCTCGACTCGCCCATCATGCAGGAGGAGATCTTCGGCCCCATCCTCCCTGTCTTCACCATGCCATTCGACCAGGCCCTCGGCTTTGTCAACTCCAAGCCCAAGCCCCTTGCCCTCTACTTCTTCAGTACCGATACGTCTCTGCATAAGGTTGTGCAAGAGCAGACTTCTTCCGGCGCGCTGCTTATCAACGATGCGGGCGTGCACTTCTTCATGGACAGCATCCCTTTTGGTGGTGTTGGAGAGAGCGGTATGGGCTCTTACCATGGCAAGTACTCCTTCGATGCCTTCTCTCACTTCAAGCCCGTCGTCATTCAAGGCACCTCCAAGGACCCTGACCTCCGATTCCCTCCTTACACCCCAGAGAAGCAATACATACTTCGCCTGCTTGCACGGTATAAGTATTGGGAAGCTTTCAAATGCATCCTGTCCTCCATCCTCAAGAAGAAGAAGAAGCCCGCCTCATCCCCACTGCCGACGACGATAAGCTCACCTAAAGTACTACTCAATAGTCCATCATCTTGACGGTGCCACGGTGCGGATCATCCGAAACTCGTTTAGAATGTCTACGCATTGACCCATTCTTGTTGTTTTTTGTTTTTTGTTTTTTGGTTTTTAGTTTTTTTCGGGTTATCTACATACAACTTGTTTGTATCAACTCGAACTTTAAAATAGTGACTGGAATTTTATCATGCCCTTAAACATAAGGGTAGACCATAGCTCACTCGGTAAAGGTGGATATGTGCGTTACAAGCAATCTATGGTTCTATTCTTCCCAACTACTCCATGGCTCTTTGGCACTTCCATCCTTCATGATGATATCCCATGGGATCTTCAAGCAATGTCCCAATTAAGAGCCACATGGCAATACATTATTTTTAAACAAATTAAGGGTGGGGTTTTTACATATTTTAGTTTATAATGTGTGGTTGTATTAATAATAAGGAATATTTTTGTTTAGTGGAAAAGAAGGATTTGCTTTTTCAGGTGGTGGGAAAGGCTTTGAAGGAAAATAAATAGGCTTGCTATGTGACATCACATGTAAGTATTTTAATTATAAGACTCACATTGCATATAGATTTTGAAGGGACTTGCGTTTATTTTTATCAGTTGAAAAACTTACTTTTATGTTTTATAAGTTCATAAAAATATTTTTTGTGGGCATTCTTGTTAATGTGAATTAATTATGTATGTTAGAATTCATAGCTTCCATAGGAACAAGTATTGTAAGAAAAAGGGAAATTGCAAAACTTTTTAAAGCATTTTGGACACATCATGATAGGTGCTACCTTTGAGGATCTCACTATTATGATTCCATGGTAGAGTATTACGAGGGTGGTCACTATAGACCCCTTTCATACAGGAGGAGCTTCTAAAAACTCTTGCACCCTTGCCTTCAAGCAAGTGCCCAGGATATGATGGATTGACTTTGATCTTCCATTTGAGCTATTGGTTCCTCAACAATTTTTCCCTCACAAATTTTCAAGTGCTCATGGCATTACGAGTCAAGCTAGAGAGGCTATCTTGATAGGGGTTATGAATAAGATCTTTGCTAAGGGGATTCATCTTAGAATGTCTTCTTGGATGCCAAATATTAATCACCCCACTCACAAGAGTTTTCAATAGTGGGGCATCCTAAATAATAACTTCACCTCTAGGCTTTAGGGCCTCATCATGCTTCTTTTTCATTTGAGGAGGTATATGAGAATAGATTGGGAGGCTTTGGAGGACACTACAGGAGGCAAAGAAGATTAGTGTGTGAAAGGTGCGGGTCGGAGGGCTGCCCGTTGGAATGAAAGCATATGCTGGTGCAGTGGTGGTTGAAGGTAAATGGCGTCGAGTAACCTGGATTCCGGATGAAGCCCGTGTTCACGGAAAACATGATCCTTTTGATGCAAGGTAGAAGTGTACTTGGCGCATGGAGGATCGAATATAGCCTCGCCAAGGTCTCTCCGTCCATTCTGACGCCGAGGATACATCCTACGCATAGGCACTCATCCTGTGTACGAAGGCAAAGAAGATCTCTGTGTGAAAGGTGCGGGTCGGAGGGCTGCCCGTTGGTGTGTGGGGCTATAGGTAAGAGGTCCAATATTCAAATATCAATGAGATAGGGTTTATCTCTTGTCCCTCTTGTTCCAATCTATTTTAGTAGAGTTCATGGGCTCTTATTTAAAGGACACATCCATAAGCATTGGGGGACCAAGTTGCCCATCCTACAATTCAATGAGCTTCTAGATATATAGCTCATAGATGGCACAATGGTGTAAGAGCAAGGATGACTCGGGTAACTTTAGAGATTTTACTGGAATGATGAAGATGTATCAAGCACACTCATTAATTGTTATAAGTAGTAGCTTTTGGGCATGTGATACTAGGCAACTTTATTGGAAACCTCATGCAAAATTCACATGGGTTTCTTGTAGAATTGTCAAGTATTTTAGATAGCATGTGGGGAGAGAAATCTCATAAACTCAAGAACTTGCCACTCTTGTGGTTGACCATTGTCCCATGAGAGATAAGCTTTGCATTCCATGTCTCTATGGCGATTAGGGAGTCATCTTCTGTAGTTAGCCAAGCTACATATATGGATTATTTGGCATGTCCTAAGGCCTGGAATGATTGTTGTACTTCGTAATGGAGTGACAAGTCATCTCAAGACTTAGCTGGTGTGTTTTCAAAGATGATGGTATACCATGGAGTTACTCTTAACATGTGATTTGAAGATGGAATATTAGTGCGCATAATGAATGTGGTTGATGAGAGACTCGACCTAATCTAGGAATTTGTGTTGCCACAAGCATGATCTTCTAATATTTGACTTCCTTGATTTGGGCATTGACTGTACTATTTGCTCCTCGACCACTTGATCTAGCTTTAGAATAAGATCATTATATCTTATAGAACGCCTATTCTCATGTTAACAAAGTGTGGCATTTAGTATGCTATATGCACCATATTCATGTGATCTCTCTTTATTATGATGTTGCTCAAGTATTGCTTCACACCTTTGGCTTATTTATGAATATCCTCACTGGTTTTATTCTTTCCCTTATTTCTAGCCATTTCTACTCACTATCAATGTGCGGTCCAAGTATACCTCCTATCACAGAAATGGCTATAACTTTTCACCTCAATATCAAAATGAGGAATATTTTAGTCCAAAACAAAGCTAATAGCTCTTTGAGATGAGCTATCACACTTTACTTTAGAATTGAATCATAATATTTTGGAAATATTTTTTCTTTATTGTATAGAATAGTCCAACTGGTGCGCAAATTGGATACTGATGTGTACGTAGCGAGCGTCGGAAGGTCCCCAAGAACAAAGAATTCTACTTAAGCTCAAAAAGCAAGAAATAAGATTTGCACGACATGAGGCAAAAAGACAAATTGGATACAATCTCCCCCCATGCCTTGTGTGAGCGCTTCACAAGGCATGTATTTATAAATTTATTCATCTCAAAGCTAAAAAAAATAGCCCAATTTTACAATAAGAATGCTTTAGCTTTTGTGTTTGCTTTTGTCCAAATAAAGAATAAAGCGGTTAGGCTCCCCAAAAGTTGGATTGTGTCCGAATACAATATCCAATAATGAAATATTTAAACTGTGCACCCATGCACATACAAAATAATAAATATTTGTCAAGTACTTCAATAAATAAGCACGCCTAAATAAATATTAGCACCACGCCTTTAATAATAAGATGTGTGTCTATCAAAAATGATAATTTCTTATAGATAATTTGAACACACGCTATCGCCCAATGCTTCCCAACACCATCGCCGCCTACTCTACACATCAACTGAAGCATTCACAATTGTTAGAAAATAATAAAATTAAACCGACAAAAGTGAATACCTAGCAATCTTCAACTACAAAATAAATAAATAGGTTGGAACTCTGTCCTAACCTTAATTTAATACGAGTGCACTCTAAACTCATAAACATCCATTAATTTAAATATGTATTTTGCGGAATCACCCACTGTGGAGTCACCCACGTGCACATTAAATTAACATGATGCCCAAAAAGGATAGGCGTTCCCGTCAACTTCTCACACAAGGAATCCACCTTGTGTACGAGTCTCGGCAAATAGTTTTACAAAATCCACTGCAAAACCTCATGGAATCCACTGTGGTCTCACGGAATCCACCGTGGAATATGCTTCCTAGTATCATATCCCCGGGGTGGGATAGCAATTGACCTCAATTGCTATTAGCTCAATGTGGAGCGAGCAGTGAGGGGTAAGCACTTAGGTCGTGGGTGTGTATTTATTGGGCCTCTTTAACATGATGATTTTTAAACTTAACCAAATATCTAGAATATCTATGACCAATTCTACTGGTCATAAAATCAGTGTCTAGAATAGTTTCGAGTTTAAGGATTTCAGTTTCTTCCTCTAACAAAGAAGGGATTTTATAGATAGGGTGAACAGGTAATTGGCCTCTAAAAGGTCGTAACAAACTAATATGAAAAGTATTGTGGATTTTCCAGTGTTGGGGTAGTTCTAATTTAAATGCATTATCATTGATTTTGTGAATGATCTTGAAAGGCCCGTAAAATCGAGGGGCTAATTTAACAACAGGGTGTTTCTCAACACTTTGTAATCTTCTCTTTTCAATCTCTAACCAAACATAATCATCAACTTTGAAACTCATGACTTTTCTTTTCTTATTAGCTTAGGTAGTGTATGATTGTTGGGCTTTCACAATCTTGTCTTTGACTTCAATAAAAATAGTAGCATGCATATTGGCAATATCATTAGCAGCTTTAACTTTGTTTGACAATGATGTAACATGTGTAGGCAATCTATGTCCATAAATTATTTCAAAAGGTGCTTTCTGTGTAGTTATATGGGGTGTATTATTGTATGCAAACTGAAGTAAATGCAAGTGTGTATCCCATGTTTATGATTTTGAAATTGTATATGCACGTAAAAGATCTAAAATTGTACTGTTAGTAGCTTCTGTTTGCCCATTTGTTTAAGGGTGAAATGCAGATGAGAAATCAATCTTTGTACCTAAATTAGCAAACAAAGTAGTCCATAAATTATTGCAAAATCTAGAATCACGATCAGAAATAATAACTTTTGGCAAACCGTGGTTAGTGAAAACAGTTCTAAAAAACAATTGAACAGCTTGAGATTCAGTTAATGTTTTCTTGCATGGAAGGAACTATGCTTGTTTACTAAGTCGATCTACAATAGTCCAAATCATATCACGATTAGCTTGGATGTTAGGCAAACCAGTTATAAAATCCATTGAATTATGTTCCCATGGTCGTTTAGGAATCGGTAAAGGCATTAATAAACCATATTACTTACCATGGTGTCGCTTAACTCTTTGATAAATTAAACACTCAGATACAAAGTTAGAAACAATTGATTCCATCTGTGGCCAGTAAAAATCTTCAACCAATGTACATAAAGTAGAAATAATACCTCTATGACCTTGATATGGGGGACAATGAATTTCATGCAACACAAATGATCTAAATGGAACATTTACACACAACCTTTTGTCATAAAACATAAATCCATCATAATAAGACAATGAATCTATTGGAATCCAGTTATTTGCAACTAATTTATTCCAATCAACTTGAAAAATGGGGTCTTGATCATAGGTATCTTTCATAGGGATAAGGGAATCAAAAGATATAATGGAGATGTTATGGATACTTGGTCTTCTACTTAAGGCATCAGCAATAACATTCTCTTTTTCAGGTTGATATTGGATAAGTGGATGAAAACTTTGAATAAAAGCAGCCCATTTAATATGGTGGTCAGAGATTTGTGGTTGACTAAGGAGATGTTTGATACTTTGTTGGTGAGTTTTAATCATGAATTCAGATCCCATTAAATAGTGTTTCCATTGACGTAAAGCTTGTACTACAGCTAACAATTCCTTATCATAGGTAGAATACTTGAGTTCAGATGGTTTAAGTTTGCAGGTAGAGTAGGCTATGGGATGTGAATCTTACATAAGGATAGCTCCTATTCCAGATCCACTAGCATTAGTGACTACTAGAAAGAATGGTCTATTAAAGTCATGTAATTGCAATACATGGGCATGTGTTAAGGCATGTTTCAGTAAATCAGAAGACTTTTGCTTATTATCAGGCCAATGATATACAATACCTTTCTTTAATAAATTTTTCAAAGGCAATGCAAGTAATGAAAAATTTCTCACAAATTTTCTGTAAAAGCTAGCAAGACCTAAGAAAGAACGTAATTCATGCACATTTTTAGGAATCAGCCAATTCAAAATTACTTCTATCTTTTTAGGATCAACATTAATAACATTTTGGGTTTGAAAAAATTCACTCTTTTCAAGATTAGCATATAATTTATTCTCTTCCAACAATTTGAAAACCAAATATAAATGTTCATGATGCTCATTCTCATTCTTACTTAAAACTAATATGTCATCAAAGAAAACAATTACACAATGCTGATGCTTCAAAAATATGTGATTCTTCATATGACTGAATGTGGCTGTGCATTAGTTAAACCAAAAGGTATAACAAGGAATTCATAATGACCAAATTGAGTTATAAATGTAGTTTTGAAAATATCAGGTGTATCCAATCGTACTTGATGATATCCAGATTTAAGATCTATCTTGCTGAATATTGTGGCTCCTTGTAGTTTATCCATGAGGTTGTCTATCCTAGGAATCGGATATCTATTCTTGACAGTAATCTTGTTTAGGGCACGATAATCAATGCACATCCTATAGGTGTTATTTTTCTTCTTGACTAACAGGATAGGTGCACCAAAAGGAGAACTACTCGGCCTAATGAGTCCGCGGGTTAACAATTCTTCGACTTGGGTTTGAATTTCTTTCTATTCAATTTGATTATATCTATAAGGTGCTTTACATAGTGGTTGTGAACCAAGAATTAAGTCTATTTTATGATCTTCAAGACATGTAGGTGGTAAGCCAGGTGGTAAGTTAGCAGCAAAACAATCTTTAAATTGTGAAAGAAATCGTGTGTGTCTAGGATACATCTGATTTTCCTTAACTTCAATTTCATTCACCCATACTAAATATGATTTGCTATCTTTTTTTAATGCACGTTTAGCATGTGTGTGACTAAGCAATGTAAAATTATCTAAAGTGTGCGTACCATGTAATGTGGTTTTTCCCCATTAGAATGAATCTTCATTGAATGCGTGGAATAATCTATATCGGGATTGTATTTATGAGGCAAAGTCATTCCTAATATAATGTCACTAGATTGCAAAGGCACAACTAAGAAATTTCTACGCTCAACATAATCATCAATTTTAATTTCTAAGTCATGAACTTCTTGTGTGCCATTGTATCTAGTACCTAAGAATGCAGCCTTTATGCGATAATGAGTTGGAATAGTATGTAAATTCAATTCTTTGATCAATTTTGCAAAAATAAAATCATGTATGCTCCCATCATCATGCAAAACAATCTTTTTTTTACCATGCACAAGACATTTCATCGTTAATAAAGAATGAGGATTTTGCGTACCTGGTAAAGTATCTGAAGTAGTACCGATATCGTCATCATCTTCTGTAGAATCTGGTATTTCTTCATGGTCTTCATCTTCAATTGCTCCCAAGTAGTTGATGGAATAGTCAGCTTTTTAGATTGACAATTCACTGCTAGATGTTTAGGTTGATGGCACTTATAGCAGACTATGGATTTGGCTTTGGAAACATTATTGGTAATGGCTGGGAGTTTAGGTATGTTGGAATTTGGCTGGAAAGATGGCTTAGGATTTGGATTTGTGTTTCATGGTAAAGCAAGGGGTCGTGTCCAAAATTTATGGTGGAAAGAATATGGAAAAATGCGGTTTTGATTGAATCTTCGAAAGTTAGAATTGAATTACTTTGTACCGAAGTTCACGTTAATTGGGAATAGTTATGGTCGCTTCTCTCATCCTCGAAGTTTGTCTTCAACATCATGGGCCAAAGATATCGCATCCTCCAAAGTCGTTGACTTGAACATATTCACCTCCACCAAGAAGTGACCAAGCAAACCAGACATAAACTTGCACTTGTGGATCGCCTCAGGAACATCTTTGAGCATCCGAAGTTGCAATAAGGCGTTCCAAAAATACTCAATATATTGTGAAATAGGCTCTTGTTCTCTTTGTTTTTGCAGAAGATCCCACTGTTTGATTGATTTTTCATGGAATTGAGGTGGAAGAAAATTCTGCATTTTTTTTTTTGAAAAGTCTCCCAAGTAGTTTTAGGACAATCAATACTTTTGCGGACAATAGTCCACCATAATGATGCTCTATCCACTAAATGGTTAGTGACACACTTCAGTTTCTCTTTTTCGGCATATTGTTCTTCATGGAAATAATCATCAAACTGACTGATAAAAGCGAGAACAGTCTTTCCATCATGTAGCCCATTAAAAGTATGGAAATTGAAATTTCTTTTACTTATCTTAGCTTCTTTCCTGATAGATTATGCTTCGAGTGTCGCATTGATCGTACACCATATAACATCTTCAGGTTGCGGTCCATCTTGATCAACAGTAGATCATTGAAGAGTAGCCAATTGAGCTTGCAAAGTTTGACATGCTCTTTGTTCCTCTTGAAGCTGCATCATAATTAGGTCCAATTTTTGCTCCACCATTGGTTCCAATAAATCACCTTCGGCCATCAAATCTTCCATATTTTGATCGGACATCCTATAAAATCCCAAGCAACCTCACACACTCGAAATCTTGTTAGCGGGATGAGCGTAGCTCAAAGTTGGGTTTACAAGGCTTGCTTCCATTTTTTTTTATATGGCTTTTTGCGATCTTTCTTCTTTTTACGAATACGAAAATTAATGAAGTCCTTCTTCCAACGAATACTTCGTCCGTGTAGACTGCGTATAGCAATCTGTTTGCTAGAAATCGGCTCAAGTGATCTATGTAGTTGTAAGTATTGGTATTGGCCTCTAAACATTAGGGCTTCATTTGAAAGTGAATAGAGAGGCATTTTCTTGAGTTTATGTATGTTTTGGGGGCTTGTTTATGGGCTGGAAATTACTGTTATAAAACAGGGCTGAAGTGAATTAAAAGCTTTGTTAGTGCATTTCAAGAGATTTTGGTTTTATGTCTTGGAAGTAGTGGAATCTACCACTCAAATACTTGTATCTTGGAGTTGTTGTTCATTGGTATTCATGAAATTGCATCCATTTAGGGCATTTGAAATATGTATTTGGATTAAATCTGCGATAAAATCTCTGCATGTAATGATCTATTAACCTCACAAGCATTTGATGTAATTGAGTCAAAGTCTTTGATGCCATTCATGTATGCTAAGTATATGAAAAAGCTTGAGGTCTTCTTCTCCAATTGAATCATCTCTAAAACCCAAGATTTATCAAACCCCATCCTTTTCTCTCTCTCCTTACCTTGAATCTCTCACTCCTTTTCTGCTCTAAACCCCGATGGTAGACCTTCGACCCCCAACACGACGACAGTGGTGAACCCGACATGAAGGTTGGTTGTAGAAGAGAAAGTACAATGGGAGAATCATCAAGTTCGGGAGGATATGCCTTGCAACAATTGGTTTGTCTGGTGCAAGAGAACCAACAACAACAATTGCAATTTCAACAGCAGATGCAACTGCAACAACAATGAAGGCAAGATGAAGAGTGGAATGATGCTGCTGCCATTAAGCAGTTGGACAGGAGCTCAAGCAATTTAATGGGCAAAATGTGTCCTCTTTTATTCGCCTCTATACTGACAAGATGGTCTTCTTTGGAGTCCCTCATCATGCTTGGAGCCGATACTTTGTCATTTCGCCGTCCATGGCCTCCAATACCGAATTCATGGTCTTTTCCAAAAAGATGCGGGATGGTCTGCATTCAAGAAGGCTCTTCGAGAAGAATTCTTTCTTGAAGATTCTAGCCTCATGACGAAGAAAATCTTCACTGAATGGGTTGAAAGGCCCAATAAGGGACCAACTGCCACTGCTCTTCACCGCGAATTTGAAAGCAAATTTACTCAGCTAGATCATGATGATTAGCAGAGTATGGAGAGCTAGAAGGTTAAATTGTTTCTGAAGGCTGCGGATCCTTTTCTTCAAGAGAAGCTGACTGATCGGCTTGAAGATCCTGACTCTGAGACGGGATTGAAGGCTGCTTGGGGTAATGTCACTGAAGCAGTTAATATGATTGCTCGGAGAGAGCGGATGCGCCTAAGGTGGGGTTCTACCTCTACACCATCTGAGTCCATAAAAGAGCATGTTCATGTATCTCGACCTCATGTTTCTATGGCCGAGCAACCAAGAAATCCTATTGTTCCACCTCCAAAGAAGGATGTCATGGACGAGCTGATCAAGAGCATGTGGGATCTCCATCTTAATCTAACGGAGATTAATTCCAAGGTGAAAAGGCTTGATGTGAAAGTGGAAGAAAGAGGACAGACAGCTGCCCAAAGACCCATACGAGAAGGCTTCAAAAGACACTGTATTTGGTGTGACAGCCTACAGCATGATAAGAGGGAGTGCAATGCATTCTGTGAAGTTGAGGCACAAAAATTAGTTTTTTGGAAGGATGGTAAAATTCATGCGACCGAAATTGAGCTTCCTCTTGAGCCAAATTTCGGTATCGGTGTCATGAAGAAAAGAGTGGAGGATTTGGCAACAAGAACAGCCTATGCAGTTGTTGATGCAGCTACCTATGGGCTACAAATTGAGCCAACCAATGAGATTGTTAAAGCATATAAAGCTGATGTAAAATCTAAAGTGTGGATGCAGGCCTTAGATCGCATGGAGCGAGGCAAGGCGTCCAAAGATGATTTGACTACTGCCAGTCAATGCATTCGAGGAAGAATTGGATGGACCGAGCCGATTGATTCATTTTCAGCTTTCGCTCGGTTGGCTGAAATCAATAATCAAGAAGCTGTGGTAGAAGAAAAAGAAGATGTTGCCGGTCCCTCCTCTTCAGGGCCAACCAAACGTGTGACAAGAAGTAAACCAGATCAGCAGAAGGCTGCTGAAAATCCACCACCATCGCAGAGCATGATATGGAAGATGCCCCACAAGCAAAGAAGACGGAAGGAAAGAGAAAAGGCAAACATTCCGGTTACAAGCTACAGTCTGACATAGAGACTATGACGAATCTCAAGCGGACCTAGAAGAAAGGATTCTTGGAAGCAAAATTGAATTTACATTGGATGAAATTCTCGAAATTGCAAAATGAGGATTTCATGATGTAATAATTGATGTAATTAAACGGAAAAGACAATATGTTGGTGAAGAAACTGAAGAATCTGTGCATGCTTTTTTGCAAGCTCTTCATGCATATTTGCAGGATGAAGAGAAGCTGAATACTCAAGGGATTCGATTGGAGGCAATCAAAGAATTGATTGCAGCCATAGAAGCCAAAGATGAAGACATCTATGAAGCTGAAATTGAAGAAGCTATTGTAGAGAATGTTATGGTGGGGTCTTCTCAATCCAAAGAGTAGCCCATGCATAAGAAGCTCGTCTTCACAACATGCAAGAAGAGATTGATGCTCATTTTATTCCAAGTAGTCACTACTCCCGTACCCATTGGACAAGGGTGACTACCGAGACCGTTGTCAAGATTGGAGAAAGAGAGACTCCCTGTATTGCCCTTATAGACCATGGTCCGGAGATCAACGTCATGTCAAGAAGTCTTTATGAGAATGGTGGATGGCCCATAGATGTGGACCCAGGATGGCACATGAGAGAAGCCAATAATTCTTCTGGCGATCTCTATGCGGCATGTCCTTATGTACGGGTTACTATTGGTAATGTAAAATATGAATTTCATTTCTTTCTTCAAGATTCGTGTAGCTAATGACAAAGCTGTCCAATTTCTAACTGTTTGTGTAAATCATCACGGGAATAGAGATCAATTGAGAGATCATCCTGTGCCTCTTAATGCCTAAGAATTTAAGGGTTTTCAGGTTGCACTGCTGTAAGTGGAGGTATGGCAGTGCTTCATGTCATAAAAATTTGCCTCCACATGTAAAGGGGACTATGCCAAAGGCTGACTTGCAGGTATTTATGACCAACAGTGTGGGTTGTTATAAACAGTTTTCAACCATGAATAGGGTTGAAACAAAGCATTTATGTCATATGGAATGGGAGCTGAAGCAAGTTGATGTTTTGGCTGAAAATGAAGAAATTTCAAGATTGTTTTATGGGCTGACTTATAATGATACATTGGTTGAAATACATGCAACTGTTCATGCAGAAAATCAGGCTGAAAATCACTCCATACAGGTATGCACATTGGATATTTATGACATAATTCAAGAATTTGCTGATCATGAAGCTTTTGGACAGCCAAATAGGGATGAGGCAAGAGTAGAAATGAAGTACAAAACAGTTGGCAAGAAGGTCACTACCTCCCGAAAGTGAGGGACTGGCTGAAAGGGCATCCAAATAGCTAAGTCTTCCTGACCCCAAAGATATTGGTCACCAATATACAGCTGAAAGCTTACGAGAGCTAAAAATTGGTGAAGACTCTTTACTCTTGCCAGGCTGAAAAGCAAGCTTTTATGTAGATATTAAAGAAACATGGAAACGCTTTTTCATTTCAACCTCATGAAATTGGCTG
Organism: Lygodium microphyllum; assembly: GCF_053477565.2. Taxonomy (NCBI): domain Eukaryota; kingdom Viridiplantae; phylum Streptophyta; class Polypodiopsida; order Schizaeales; family Lygodiaceae; genus Lygodium; species Lygodium microphyllum. The sequence goes on from NC_141160.1 coordinate 63,495,959, forward strand.
TGTGGATCCAAGTGTTGTGGCACCAATGGTGATTTTCACAGTCCCACACATCCCTTGGAATCTTAAACCAATTCCGGTACCAAGGGCTCATTTGCCTAAGTTACTGGAGCTTTTAAATGAAAAGATAAAGATGCGAATATTGGAGCCATCTTCAGCTCCGTATTCTAACCGATGGTTTACCGTGCCTAAGAAGAATGGATCTTTGCAGCCTGTCAATAAAGTCGCTATTAGAAATGTTGGTTCGGGGTGATCAATTATTGATGAATTTGCTGAGGCTTTTGCAGGTAGAGCAATTTATTCCATGGGTGATTTATATTCGGGCTATGACCAATTTCAGCTTGCTTTGGAAAGCCGAGACATTACCACAATGAAAATGCCTCTCAGTTTAGTCCACATGTGTACTCTACCCCAAGGAGCTACAAATTCAGTGGGCTGACGCAGAATGGGGGACCTACGCTTACCGAGTGATGCCGTTTGGGCTCTGCAATGCCCCTGCTACTTTCCAGCGAGTCATGATGGCCGCATTTCAAAATCATCTGCACGACTTCATTGAGGTATATTTGGATGACTTCTGTGTCTATAGTTTGATCCGTGAACATTTGGGACACCTAGAACAATGCTTTGATCGATGCCGGGAGTATGGGATTTCCCTCAACCCCGAAAAATGCATCTTTGGGGTTTCTTCTGGAGTTCTGTTGGGCCACATTGTCTCTGCACAAGGGATATCAACAGACCCTACAAAGATTGAAAAGATCACAGCTCTGAGAGCACCCACCAACCTCAAACAGTTGAGGGGATTCCTAGGCCATGTGGGTTACTACAGAAGGTTCATATCCCATTTTGCAACAAAGGCAACCGCCTTGCACAAGCTTTTGAGGAAAGATGCAGAGTTTACTTGGACAGAAGAATGTGACACAGCCTTCAACACTCTGAAGCAGTGTCTGATTGAGGCACCCATTCTGCAACCTCCTGATTGGATGAAGGAGTTTCATGTACACACTGATGCATCCATTGAAGGCTTAGGCGCAGTTCTCTGCCAGAAGGGCTCCTCGAAGCTGGATCAACCCATCTATTACGCAAGCCGAAAAGTCACTGATAGGGAATGGAACTATACAGTGCAGAGCTTGAGTGCTTGGCAATGGTGTTTGCCTTAGAAAAGTTTCGCCACTACCTCCTATCTACCCACTTTAAATTTTATGTGGATCATTAGGCCCTGTCCTTCCTGATGAACAAAGCGGATGTGAAAGGACGAATGATGAGATGGCTACTTCTATTCCAGGAGTTTGACTTTGAGGTAATTACCAAACTTGGTCGTTCCCATGTTCTGGCTGATCATCTGTCGCGTATCCCACAGATTGCAGACGAGGAGCAGGATGATCCAGACCTTCCTGATGCTTCCCTATTCTTGGTAGAAACTGTAACTCCCTGGTATGCAGACATTGCCAATCTTCTGGAAACCCAACAGTATCCTCCTGGTATTTCTAGTCGGGAAAGGAAGAAGCTTATGTTAGAATCAGCCCCCTACACCCTATTAGGCAGTGCACTATACAAGAAAGGTAAAGATGAAATGCTCAGAAGATGTGTTGCAGGAGATGAGATTGGGATTGTTCTGAAGGCTTGCCATGACGAGCCATGTGGAGGCCACTTTGCAGGAGAAGCCACAGCCAGAAAGGCTCTGCTCGCAGGATACTGGTGGCCTATCATTCACAAGGATGCCTATGATTACTGTAAAAGATGTGATGCTTGTCAGAGAATGGGGAAACCCACCAAGACAAGTGCCATGCCACTACAACCCATTCTTCCCCTGAAGCCGTTTGAGAAGTGGGGCATCGACTTCGTAGGCCCGATCGATCCTCCTACCAGAAGGAAGCAGAACAGATACATCCTCGTATGTACGGATTATGTTACAAAGTGGTGTGAAGCTAAAGCCCTAAAGTGGGACGATGGTAACAGCGTGGCCCTGTTCATGTACGAGAATATCATCACCCGTTTTGGCAGTCCCTTAGAGCTGGTCAGTGTGACAGAGGCACTCATTTCATTAATAAAGTCATGGAAGAGTTGACAGAGCTGTATAAGATCTGCCATCACAAGTCCACTCCTTATTACCCCAGAGCCAACGACCAAGTCGAAGTCACGAATCGCATCCTCTGCTTGATCTTGACAAGAACAATTGCCGCACATCGTTGTGACTGGGATGATCAACTTACAGAGGTCCTCTGGGTGTTCAGAACCTCCCATAAAGCAGCAACAGGACAGACACCCTTCTAGCTGGTGTATGGTACAGAAGTTGTTTTCCCTGTTGAACTGGAATTACCCTCTTTGAGAGTGGCTATCAAAGAGCGTTTGGGGGACGATGATTCACTGCAACGCCGTCTCCTGCACCTGGAATGTTTGGACGAAACTCGCAGGATGGCTCTACAGTGCATGAAAGCCACGCAAGCTCGACGCAAGGCTTACCATGACAGCTTCATCAAGCACAAGGAGTTCAAAGAAGGTGATTTGGTCCTAGCCTATGATTCACGATTTGGCAAGTTTCCTGGCAAGCTTCAACAGCAGTGGATGGGCCCATATAAGGTATTTGCTGTCAACCCTAACGGCTTTATCCAAGTGCAGACCATTGATGCCTCTGATGATCCCTTCCTGATCAATGGATATCGTCTGAAGAAGTACTTCCTTCCTTGGGGATCTTGACAATCACGGTCACCTGATCCTTTCCCTCGTTGGCGTAGCACTCTCACTCTTATGATGCTACTTCTGATAGCCGTTCTTCAGCCACTTCTGATGAAGTGGACGTAACCCTCTGTCCCCTCAACCTCATCTTCCAGCCCTGATCTCTTATCCTCTATTTTCCACCAGCGACAGTGGCGAGGTGGGTTCTAACAAATGGTATTTCTACCATTCCCTTGCTTAATTCGAAAGAAAAAAAAAAGAAAAAAATATACATATCGATCATGGGAGAAAAGGACTTAGGTCCCTGTCATGCCGACCTATTCTTCGAGAAACAGGTGGAAACACCCTCGGGAATAGGAGAAAACAAGAAAAAAAAAGAAAAGAAGAAAAAAAAAACAAGATAAGAAAAACGAAAAAAACTGTTATGGGAGAAAAGGAAGCAATTCCCTGTCATAGAAGGCCTCGTTCCAAGAAAAGGTGGTAAACACCCTTGGGCGAGAAGCTGGCTATGGAAAAGGTGGCAACACCCAGCAGTCCAGAAAGTGGATTCATTAATTGATATCCCCAGGATCCAGTTCCGAAGCTGCCTCCCTTGGTACGCTGTGTCCTGGGTCTCTCTGCAGAGTGTCTAACTGTCCTCTAGCCGACACCATGTTCCTATCTAACCCAACGTTCGATTTGATGGCTACCTCCCTGGGTATGCCTCTTCAACAACTGACGACGCGATCTTCATCGGCAACCCCTTGAGTGATGTGAGCTTTCATCCTAACCGGATGGGGAAGTGAGTATGGGTTGCCCTCTGTAATTATCAACAGAGTGTGGGAGAGAGGGTGGGGCGAGTAACCAGTCTTTCCTTTTAAATCAAATGAGAGGTGAGAAGTGTAAATGAAGTGTTGCACGCACGGGATGGGCCTCTCAATGCACAAAGCACGATTTGTTTCTGTGCACTGCACTATAAGGCTCCCTGGCCTTCCTTTTCACACCGTATGCCAGCACAGGGCGGGATGCACAGTTGCACCATCAAATGCGCACAAGTCATACAACCTTTGCACAAGTGACCGTGAGGATTACATCAATGGGTTTCAGGAAAGGGCTGCCCTCCTGTATCTATCAGCAGAGCGTGAGACAGAGGGTGGGCTGAGTGTGACTGGAGTTTCTTCAATCAATTCTCGAGAGGTGAGATTGAGGGACGTTACGACACTTGGAGTCAGGTACGTTCCCGTTTCCCTATGCACCCATGGGATGGGTCTATACCGTCATCACAGGACACATCACCCTATTCTGTACACTGCACTGTAAGGCTCCCTTGCCTTCCTCCTTGCACTTATGCCAGATGGGTTGGACGCACTGATGCACTATCAACTATGCACCCTGGCATACTCCTTCTGCACCATCCCCTTGTCGATTTCTAAACCGGGTGTGAGATATGGGTTTCAATCATTATTCCTCGAGTGATATTAGTCATGGGGCGAGTGACAGTTCTTTCATTCCATTTGAGTGACTGTGAGTTGAGTGCAATATCCCTTATCATCGACAAATTTCCTGCGATTCCTTCAACCAGCTACCTCGCTGGGTGCTGCTGCGTGGTCCCTGCCATGAAGGACGTGTGCTGGAGTGAACCTTGGTACCTCCTGTAGCAGCCGACAACAACACAGGATGTGCCATCGACAATCAACCTTGATTCTTTTTCTAACCCTACACCTTCTGTTTCTCAGTGACGTTCATGTTTTAAGTGTGGGGACGTTAGTGGTTGGTCTGTTGTATAGTCCTAGGTCCCTGTTGCTCGGTTAACCCTATCCGTTAAGGTTTTAAGTGTGGGGACGCGTCCCTGCACGTCTACATTGCATATCCCTCTGCATATGCCTCAACCTGCTAATGCCTCTATGCCATGACTTGCTTTTACCATGATGGAGTCCTTTCCCACCCAACCGTCCATTTTATCCACCCTTGGGGCTGTTCCCTTGCAGTTCTCCTTCATTCCCTGATTTTGCGGTCCTGCCATGTGAACGTACCCTACGTTCACCAAAATCCACATCCATCCTTATAGCCCTGTTCCTCCCTTTGAACTGACCATTTTTCCTTTTTACCTACCCCTGTTTTGGTGCACGATTTTCAAGTTATTAATTTTTGAAGCATTTTGTGTAAATTAGCCAGTTTTCCATGTGAACGTGCTTTGCTTGCTTCGAAACCATGATCTGATATCATAGCCCTGACAACAACTTTCTCCCTGACATTTTTCCTTTTTACTCCGTGTCCTTTCGATGCACGGTTTGTCCAATATTAATTTTGCGGTTTTTAAAGACTTTTTCGTGCGTATTTTTGACATTTTTCCATGTGAACCTGCCCTGTTTGCATCGGAATTCTAGTTTGATTTGACAATCATGTCCCTCGTACCTTCTCCCACCTTTTTCCTTTTTCCTTCCCCCTCTTTCAACTTTTGGATTTTTAATTATTAATTTTTAAATGTGTTTTCGGGTGTATTTTTGGTGTTTTTCACATGTGAACCCTCCTATTCCATCGGAACTGTGTTTTGATGTGCCACCCCTGTGCTACCCTTTCCTGTAGACATTTTTCCTTTTTACTATATGTCATTTTGGCGAGCGGTTCGTCCAATATTAATTTCCGGTTCCATTTTTGGGTCTGTTTTTTGGGTTTTTCCCACGTGAACGCATCTTATCTCAGTCGGAACTATGTTTTGCTATGACAGGATTGTCGAAACGTCCTCTGCACATTTTTTCTTTTTCCTGAACCTTGTTCTGATGCACGGATCTTCCGATATTAATTTTTAATTGCGTTTTTTGACCCTTTTTTGTGTTTTTTGCATGTGAACGCCCTGTCTTTCTCCCGGAACTCCCGTTGCACATTTCCCCTGTCTTCTCCCTGCTGTCCTGCCCAGTTTTTATTTTTACGACATTTCGTTTGATTATCGGATTGGGAGTTATTAATTTTTCTTTATTTTTTTTGTGTTTTCGTGCGACTCGTCCCGCGCATGAACGCGCCCGTTTTCAATTTCCTGCGCCTCCACACGCCCCGTCGCGTCCACGTGTCCCGTACACCATCCCGGCGCTATTCCGATCCCGTCACGGTAAATTTTTTTACCCCGCCCTGCGCACGCGCGCGGGACGGGGGTACGCCTCTCTTTTATGGGCCCCCTGCCCATTCTTTCCCATGGGCACCCCCATGGACAACCCCCCCACCCTTTCCCCAACCCACCACGGGCACCTCCCACCACCCACCCCTCGGGCACCCCCCCACACCCTTCCCTATCCCCCTACCCCCACCCTTCTCTCTCCCCGACCCCTTCCCCCCCAACCACCTTCCCTCCCTCTCTCCATTCCTCTCCCTATCGTGCCCGCTCCTCCCCTCCATCTCCACCTCCCTCTCCACCTCCATCTCCTTCTTCTTCTCCCTCCCCTCCTCCTCCTTCCCTTCCCCTCCTTCCCCTCCCGCTTCTCCTCGTCTGCCAGTCGCCTGCCCGCCGCCATCCGCCGTGAGCCCTGCCGTGCGCCCTGCCGTCTTCGACTGGCGCCCGCGCCCTGCCCCGCGCCGTCATCGCCCTCGTGGCCCGCCCTGGGCGCCGCCCTGTTGACCTCTCCGCCCCTCTGGCTCTGTCGCGACGACGCCCGCGCCGCCCCGTTGACCTCCCTGCCTCCGACGCCACGTGGCCGCCCCTCTGACCCTGTCCGTCCGCTACCTCCCACCACGGGGGCCTGCCTCGCCTGTTGGGCCTCCTGCCACGGTACCGTGTTCCTCCACGTGCCCCCACAGTCACACACCAAACCACCCACCCCCCATCTAAGCCCCCCTTCCCCCCTACCATTACACATTCCCCCCAACCCCTCTGCAAGCCCCCCTTCCCCCCCCTGTAACACACACTCTCCCACCACCACACCCCCCCACCCCTTCCCAAGCACTATCCACACCCGCAGAACCCCACCACACCCGCAGAACCGCCGAAACCACCCTTCTTAAGCCCTTATTCCCCCCCTGCAGACCCGCAGAACCCCCCATAAACCCACCACACCCGTCCCACCCGTAGAATTTTCCTCCTAAACCCCTGTTCTCCCTCGAGACGTAGACACACGCACGTGTGGTTGCGTTTGATTGCTCGTGTTCGTGTGCGGGAGTCTATTCGCGGATGTTCACGCGCGGGGACGCGCGCTAGCTGGTCCGTGAGGTGGTGTGCAGCCGGCTGTTCACACGCAGCTGACACACAGTCTATTTCTGGGTATATTCCCGGATTTTTAATTCCAAAAACCCGAAAACCTTTAACATACATTGAAAAAATTAAAAAAATCATTAAAAAACACTTAAAATTCACAAAAAATTACAAAAAAATCTTGAAAAATTCCCAATCTTTTTGCAGTAAATTGCCATATTTTTCTAAATTGAACATTTCAGGAAAAAATAAAATTCAGACCATTTTAAAATTAAAAATTCTTTTAAAAATACCCAAAAAATCATTAAAAATGGTAAAAAAATTCCAAATTAAATGCAAAAAAATTCCTAAAAATTCCATTAACATTTTTACTTATTTGTGAAATATTTTTTAAGCTGTAAAAATACTTCATCAAACACCTAAATTAATAACAAAATCCTTTTTCATTCAAAATACCAACTGAAAAATCTAAAAAAAAAATCCAGATACCCTTTTGGATTGAGAAGAGCGCATTCATTGCATTCATATACACCCACTACCAGGTATTTTCCCTTTTATATATTTATTTTTTTCCCGCTACCCCAAAACTCACGGTTTAATTCTTAAAATGAACCCTAAACACCACCATGGCACGCGCGCTCGCGCTAAACGCACCATTTTTTAATAAAAATAAACCAACCGTTCACTTAGCACGCGCTAAGTGCGCTTAAGAGGCACTTTAATATTTTTAATAAAAATAAATCAGCCATCACAAAAGCACGCACTGGCAAAAAAGCACTCCACATCACCTTAATTTTTAATAAATGAATTTGCATTTAGAGACCCAGTCTGGGTATCGAAGTCCGGGATTCGGATTAAAGCACCGCTTTAACCTAATAATTGGTAATTAAAATTTTAAGAAGGAACCGTTGTTTTCTTGATAAGGTTTATCACTTAATAAAAATTCACCCATTTCTTAATAATTTACTAAAATGAACCTTTAATTAAATTAATTCCCCCTCACTGCACCCCTTTTTAATGAACTCGTTTCGCAGGATGGGTACGCGAAGTCTTCGAAGTTGTCTCCATGGTCAAACCTGATTATCAAAGTTGTGGTCTTGATATGCGTGGGTTATTGTTATGTTTTGGTTCAGTTTCTTTGTTACGGTTAAGGGTACGGTGTGTAGTTTTTTATTGCCTGATACGGGGATTTGGGTGTTTGCATGTTGCATAGCATGAAGCTTTCGGTCGCATATGTCTAGAGGTCATGTCGAATTTTTTCTAGGCTGTGGTTTGCTTGGGGATAGTTGGTCGAGTCACGTTTTATCGCTTTGGTTACTATCTTATCCTTGGTTTTTGTTTGTTGCTTTGCAGGCATTCTCCTTGATTATCTGTGTTTGTGGTGTGTGTGTAACCATCTGAATGGCACCTCACGCTCCTTCCCCTATCCAGTATGTCCCACTAGTCAGTAGGGATTACTCTTCCCTACTCACTTTTGAGTCTCTCACGAAGGCGGGACTCGCCACTTTCGTGGCTGCCTCCTTTCCATTGCTTCCAGAGGATCCATCGATGTGTGACGAGTTTCTGGCCTCCTACAGCAAGAAGTCGGAACTGGTCCAGGGTACTTCCATGACTTTGACACCTCGAGGCCTCGAGAAGGCTCTGTCTCTTCCCTCCAAAGGTGAACCCTTTGTTACAACTCGCCAGCTTTTCTCTAACGAAGAGATTTTGAAGCTGTTACAAAAACAGACCAGGGAAATTCTGGATGTTAAGAAGGTGATCAACTCTTCAGGAGTTTCCTTTTCCATGATCACACTGATCCTGTGTGGAAGTTGGTCTGTCAGTTTCTCCAAGACAGGTTTATGCCTGCAAAAACACCATCCCATTACTTGTCCAAAGAGCTCTTTACAGCTTCAAGGATGGTGTTAAAAGGAGTAGCTATTGATTGGAGCACTTACCTACTCACTAAGATGGATCAACATTTCGTCAAAGTCACCAGGGGCAATGTTACCAATGTCACCTATGGATCGTACTTGTCTGCCTTCTTGACCTACTTAGGTTTACAGAAGAGTGTGCCTCCACCTCCTCCATCTGATCCAGTACCTCCTCCTCCACCTTCAGATGAGTCAGAACCAATTGATATAGAGGATTTGGATTCTCCGCCTCCCCTGGTCATACAGCGCAAACGCTTGAAGCGGGTAGCAGATAAAGCTCCTTCACTTCTTCCTTCAGTGCCCATTCCTGCTACCTCTGGCAGTGATCTCCCTGCTTATCTCACATGTAATAACTTGTTCAGAGCACATCGAGAAGGTTCGTTGGACATATCAGTCCCCTCACTGAACAGTCTAGTCTCGGGAGATGCCATTCCTTTCCTATGTAAAGACATTTAGAGTTCCATTGAACTGTCAGTGAGATAGCCTGTGTTCAACAGCTGTACGCTTTCTTTTATGAAGAACTGATGCATTCTAAGGACCAGTTGCATAAGGCAACATCTGAGCTAGCCTCTGCTAAGGATACCCTAGCAGATTTGTTTAAGAAGATGGAGCAACAAACCCACTTGATTGAAACCCAAAGAGATGAGATATCTTCTTTGAAGATTCAGTTTTAATAGAGGCTCAATCAGAGGTTACTAGCCTCTCAGAGGAGAAGGAGAGGATGTCCAAAGAAGCACAAGAGTTCCAAACTCTTTTAGATGTCAAACTTTCAGCCTTACAGACTGCTAATGACACAGTGGAATCACAAGCTTCCCAAATCAAGCAGTTGCAAGATCAACTGGCAAAGTCACGGTCTGTTCCTCCAAGCCCTCATGTTCCCTTGATCCCTTCTCTCTCACAATAGGACTTGGCAGTTCTTCAGAGACAGGCTACCTTATGTCCCTTATTCCAGGCCAAGGTGGAAAGATTGCAATCTCGAATGGATTTGTTATGGTCTACATTTGAGCAGTATCAAGAATATGTTCCTCCGGACCATTCTTTCTTTGTCCACTATCAATTACAAAAGTTGGCCTTCTACATGAAGCTTTCCACGATGGACCTTCCTCTTCCAGAGGATGGTTGGAGTGGGGCTTGGTCTCCTGAGTTGCTGACAGAGGTGGTCCATATGGTGTTTGAAGATTCTGTCACGACCGATACCATGTTGATGTCATATATGTATCTACGAGGAGACTTGTTGATTCTAGATGAAGTGGATATGACTTGGTATGTGGGAGACATGGTTTTACAAGCTGTTTTGTATGTCAACCATTTGGACTTGCGAATAGATGACATGTTTCAGAGTTACTCCTCCAAAGTGGCTACTTGCCCTGATAATTCCTGGCATACCATGATTGATTCTGTGGTCCTAAATCAAAGACAGAACACAGCCCCTACCTATGTCCAGAGCACTAATCAACTGAGGGTGGATCTCTTAGCTTATCTTTCCAAACATAATCCATTTGATTCTACCTTTTTTTATGCCTATCAGAGAAGATCTATCTTAGGTCATTCTGTTCCTACCCTACTGTATTACCAACAAATGGCTCACCATTATGATATATATCTTTCCCTCTATCAAACCAATTCCACAACCATCTTACCCCTTCTTTTCCAACCTCAATATTTTCCTCAAATTCCCATATTTACATACTGCTCTTTTATCGAGGATAGAGTATTTTCCCCTTCTCCACCATGTCCTTCTCCATCCATTCATGTACCTTCTACCTTTCCTATTTATCAGCTAACACCCTTCCTAAGTGATTCCCTAAAATTTTCAGCCACTCCTTCTTTAAATTATTCCTCCTTTTATGATTTTTCCCACCCATCTCGTCATCCACTTTTCCTTATTCCATTTCCATCTCCTGCCACTTTTATCTCTCAACCACCTTAGTTGGTTAGTGACTATGACGGGTTTGATCATCAGATTTCCAGAAGAAGGGGATGGAGCTTGAATGATTCTCTTACAGGACCTCAGATAAACTGGCCAATAATTCCAGGAGAATGGATAACTGCCAGTCAAGCATACCAGAACTATATTCATTTTGCTCACCAATATTCACAGTCTCTGGATCCTTCGGTGAGATTGACAGCTCATTTTGCTTGGTATCTAGCATACATGCATAGGCATTCCCATAATGATCAAAAGGCCATTCCAAAACTTTATATGAATGTCAATGTGAATATTGATTCCCACCAGTTGGATGTCCTATATTTTCATGCCCTTTGTTTGCCTAGCAGATACCTTGTCCTGTTGGAAAGGATGTGCTGCCTTCAGTTTTTTTAGAATCCTCCCAAGACATTTGTAGATGAATCCTTATCCATGGATCGTTTTTGAAATCACCAATCTTTCAAGAGGGATCATCTTCATTGATACTTTTGCCATGTATGGTGGATGATTTTTAATGATAAAACTCTCTTTTTGGAGGAGGCATTCAGATGGTTGTGTTGTGTGTAGTGTTTGTGTTGTGGGTTAATTTATGTAATAAGATCGTGGTGGTTGCCTATTCGATTGGCTTTCGTGCGAGCTACATTTTTGGAGAATTGTGGTGATGGGGTCGTGGTTGGAGAGTTGAAGATGCTGATGATGAAGAAGAAGAAACCTCTTATATCCTTTACAAGTTTGTTGTGATTTTCAGTTTGATAAGAAGTGTTAATGTATAAAGGGTTTTCCTTTCGTTGTATTTTTATATCAGATACAGGTGATAAGTTGGGGTCGTGGTTGGATGGACTGTTTTTGAAGAGATATTGAAGATCAAAGTTGAGCTTTTGAATGAACTTGTATTCCCTTTTTCCTGGGTCGCGAGGACGCTTCCTTATTAAGTGTGGGGATATGTTGAGTGTTGAAATGACTTGTTTTTTGGCTGATTTTTGTTGTTTTTGAGAGCTGAATGGTTGATTTTATGAGATGATTGGTTGGTTTGGAAGTGGTTTGAGAGTGTTTTGGATAGGTTGGAATGATTTCATTAAGCTCATGATGTTTATTAGTAGAGATGTGAAGTTATGATGATGTTCTGATATGTTCTGATAGGTTCTAATTGGTTCTGTATACCTTCTGTATAGCTTCTGTTTTGTTCTGATTGTCTTCTGTATGAAGCATGGATTGATGATTGATGAAGATTGAGATCTTTTGAAAGCTTATTGAATAGTTTTTGAGAGTTTGGAATGTTTTTGGTATGAGTTATGAGGTTTTGATGACCTTCTGTAACCTTCTGATGAGCTTCTGTAGAGCTTCTGTCTATGTACTGTAACTGTACTGTAGTTGTTCTGGTACTGTACTGTGACTGTTCTGTAGACCTTCTGTATGTGTTCTGTAGAATTTATGTGTAGCTTGGGAAAGTTTTCTAGCCTTGGAAAGAGGTGAATACAAGTGTAAAAGAGCTAAAAGAAGTGAAAGAAGTAGCTGCTGAAGACTGAAGTAAAGACTGAAGTGAAGTGATAGTGATGAGCTATGAAAGGACACTATAGTGGCTTTGGTGACTCTTCATATCAGACATACCTCTTGGGAGGGGTATCCACGACCTAGGAAGGATTATTGAGAGTGAATATGAGAGATTGTAGTGAGGATATGATATATTATTGATGGAAAGAGAGAGAGAGAGTCAGAGATAGTCAATTTTACTAAAACAGAGTGATTGTATATGAGAGATTGAGAGAGAAGACTATGAAGATATTGAAGATGAATACTATGTGATGTATTTCCATTCAAAGATGGTGTATTCCTTTGCTTTCTTTGTTCTATTGATGGATTTTATGAAGATATTGAAGAATATGGTTGATTCTATCAAATCCGTGGGAGATCTACATGATGCTGCATGACGATTTGTTGTGTCTGGTGTTCTTTTCTTCATTATGATCATATAAACCCTAATAAAAAAGCTTGTTGATGTTACAAGATAGATTTTCTTGCGAGAGAATTCCCTTTTCCTTGGTGTTCCTCTTGGGACTCCAGACAAGTACCTAATCATTCTCTTGAATAGCTCTTGGACAGAGTCGATGACATTTGTTAAACCTCTTCTTATTCTTCAACCTTGCTGCCTTCAGCCTTTCAATGGCTGTCTTGACATCCTCTGGCCTTCTTTTAAGCTACCTTATGCGCAAAATCAGTAGCTCTTCTCTATTTATGCCTTCATCCCAAGGCAAGATACTCCATGTGATAATAGACTCCTCAATAGGCATAATAGGTGGCTGCCCATACATTAACCCAGTCGGCATATAACTTGTTACTGCACTATGGGTAGTTTTATCAGCCCATAACGCGAATGGAAGTATTTTAGGCCATTCTTTCATCTTCCCTTTGCAAGACTTTGCCAAAGCTTTGAGAATTGATTGATGACCTCTTTCACTCTTACCATTGCCTTCGGGATTGTAGGCTAATGTAAGAGATAGCTTGATTCCCAATTGAGCAAAGAAATGGCGAGCCTCATCGGCATCCAATTCTCCTCTATCAGTAGTTACTTTGGCAACAGAGCCATACCTGCAAAACACTTCTTCAAGTAAAAATCTACAAACAGCTTGAGTGGTCTTTGTTGTCAAGGCTTTTCCTTCCACATGATTTGTGAGATCTTCTCTAGCAAGCACTAGATACCTCATGTTCCAAATTCCTATAGGCATGGTTACTAAATCAATAACCTATCTGTAATGAATAGATAAAGGAAAGGTAGGCTGAAGCCCATCTCTATGCTTAACCATAGAGTACATTTGACAAACATGACAAGTCTCAACAAAATGCTAAATGTCTTTATACATGTTTTGCCAACCAAAATTTCTCTATTATTTTGGCAAAAGTGCCCCATATGCCTCTATGCCCAGCCAATAGGCTTTCATGAAATTCTTGCATGACCCGTCTTTAAGTCTTCTTGTCTCCTAAGACACGAACAAGCGCTCCTCCTTTCTTCTTCGCATGCCTCCAAAGGTAGCCATCTTTGAGAAAGAAGCCATAAGCCTTTCTCCTGATTCTCTTGAACTCTTCATTAGTCCAATCTTCCTTCTTCGTTATAGTGCTCAAGTATTGGCCAATTTTTAGCCAATCATCTGCATAATATTCTTCCGTAAAATGAGAACAAACTAAAACAAAGCATTGAGCATGCTAACTTTCATTTGCCCACCGTCTTTCCATGGTTGTTTCTTCATTCTTTGCTGCTGTAAATTCTGTTTGAGCAGCAGTACCTGTTGTAATTATTGATGTATGTAATATATCAAATTCACCTCCTATTAAGGTTAAAGGGGAATTTTTTTTCTCTTATCCTCCTGTCCGCGACGGTCGAGCTGGAAGGGGGGAAGGGAATAGAAGAGCCAGCAAGCTCCTCGCTGGAGCTTTCTCGGCTTCACGGCCATGCGTAGGGACACGTTTGAGAGGGAGGATTCCCTCCCCTCCCCTATATAATTGAGGGAGGGCCGCAGGCTACTGAGAAGGGGAGGAAGGACTGAAGACGAAGAAAATGCTGCTGCTGCCTGATGCCAAAACGCTGCCACTGAACCGCTGTTGAGGAGGAGCCGCCCTGCCACCAACCGTCAGCTGCTGCCGCTGCCGCCATCGAACATTTGCCGCCTCCATACTCTCTCCCCACGTGGCCTTCGAGCCACAGAATTTTCAAGAAGCTTCTTGAAGCTTCTAAGGGGGGGCTCCTCTAAGCCCCCCTTCCCGGGGAGCCACTAAACCCCCACCCCGTGCTTAAGCCACCTTAGCCCCCACTCCCCTTGGCCTCAAAAACCACTAACCCCCCACCTCCCCACCCCCCACCCCCGTGTCCCCATTTATTTCTTTCCCCCCCCCGTGCTATAAACCCCTTGTGTTACCCTTCAATTTCCCCCCTGGGTTTGAAACCCCTAAGTCCTCTCACTCCCGTGCCCAAAGATCTCCCAAGGCCCTTCATATGTTTTTGAAACCACACTCACACACACCCTTGCACTGTGTATATACCCCTATAGGGCCTTTTCTTTAGGCTTTGTAAACCTTGCCCTCCCGAAGAAATTAAGACCTTAAAGGTCTTATTACCCCCTTCTCGTGGTCAATCCCTTAACGATTCCTTGCCTCGAAAGAGAAAAGAAGAGTATTGAAGTGACGGTGGAATTCCGAAAAGGAGTGTAAAGCTACTTTCACATTCGAAGGATTACAACTGCGATGCCGCCTAAGAAAGTCCAAGGAGTAGCTGCGGGAGGGTCATCTCCCGGTATCCATGTGGATATCTCACCCCAAACCCAGGTTTTTCCTTCTTAATTTTATATCGGTTTTAATTTAGTCGTACAAGATGAATTGTTAGGGATAAGATATATTTTGTCCTAGTTATTTACGACAAAGGAATTTAGTTTAATTAAACATGCAAAATAACTAAAGTATAAGCATAGTTTTCCATCAAAAAGCATTATGCATTGAAACGAATTATGAGCAAGATTATTTACCCACTAAAGTAGTATACTTTGGTTAAGTCTAGAAGGTATAAATCTGCATCTTGCACTATTAACCCCTATTCTTTTTACAACGAATCATCATAGAAGGTGCAATTCATGAAAGGTTTCCTACGATGATTAAACTCTAGGACGTTATCATTGCTAACTGCATAAATTAGCAAGGGAAAGATTGCTTATTTGGCATGAGTTTTGTTCGCAAGGAAAAAGGAAGATTAATTGAATTTACCTAACCTCAAATCGATAAAGTTTAGGATTGAAAAATCAATTGACACATAGATAGCAAATCGTGCAGAAGTGATCTCGATATTACTTTCTAAAAGTTAACCAAATTAATATGAACTTAGAAATACCTATGCTGCGAAATATTCATTGGGAATGAATTAAAATCCAAGAACGTTTATACCTTAAATACTTGCCCACATTCTCGGATTGTAGAATCAGTAAATTGAAAATGTAAAAGAACTAGGGTTTGTCCCTGAGTTTCTTAAAAGAAAATAATAAAGTTAGGAAACCCTAGGTCTGACAAACGTCAGCTTAAAGAAACTAAAACGGATTATTTTGAACTTCGTTATCACATAGTACGATGCAGGACTTGCGCGGCAAGTACGAAGTCATATGGTCTTGTGAGGAAAGATTAATACCCTCAACAAGGATGGCGGATCCTTACGCAAGTTATCTTGCAAAAGGATGTATTCTTTGATATCCTTCTAAGTAAGGAAGGTTAAAAAACCAGAAACTAAAGTATCCAATGAACTTTAGGGTTGACCAAGTTGGGTTAATAGGGCACGCCCTAACCCAGAATATAAAGAATCTTGCCAAGTTGCAGAGCACCCCGGATCGAATGCTAGATATATTCAAAAGGAAAGATTCCTTCCTTAGTAGTTTGCCAAACAACGAGATCGATCAATGGAAATGTTTGTGCTTGCTAGAAATTTTAGAGCACTGTTTGATTTATTAATTACAAATTAAATGAATATCTATACTTCAAGTTGAAGGCTTGAAGGGAGTGGCAGCTTTAGTTACCCCCGACTGTCTGCGTGACCCTAACCAAGGGGGTTGTTGACCGCGCTGGGAACGTGGACCGAACCCGCCGCGAGATGTCTCTCCATTGAGTGCTACCTGGGGCAGGAGGACGCTTGGGTGCCAAGGGGGGCTCTGGCCATAAATCCCTCGCCTTCCGGGTCCTGCACAAGAGGCTAACGTGACTCGGGATTGGATCTCGAGGCCCGCATACTAGTATGCGAGCGGAAACTTGGAATAGTGATCCCTGTGGATTGCTGGATAGCCTTTGGGTGGATTATGGACAAGCCTACGGGCGGAACTCCTTGTATTTCAAATATAAATATGATGATATGTTAACAAAGAACTTGTCTGATATTGTTTTTCTATGTCACGTGATAAGATTACGTGAAGGAACCAGTGCTTAATGGATTAATTAAAGAAGCTGATTGTTATATATCCAATTAATGTGTTAGATAATTACATAATTAAAACAAATCGAGGAAAGTGCGGAGGATGGGCCATGGGTCCGTCCTATGGTTGGGTGGTCCCGGTTGGCCAGGTGCCAGGGGGGGCTCTGGCCATAAATCCCTCACCTTCTGGGTCCTGCATAAGAGGCTAACGTGACTCAAGATTGGATCTCGAGGCCCGCATACTAGTTCACGGGCGGAAGCTTGGAATAGTGATCCCTGTGGATTACTGGATAGCCTTAGGGCAGATTATGGACAAGCCTACGGGCAGAAACTCCTTGTATTCCAAAGATAAAAATGATGATATGTTAATAAAGAACTTGTCTGATATTGTTTTTCTATGTCACGTGATAAGATTACGTAAAGGAACCAGTGCTTAACGGATTAATTAAAGAAGCTGATTGTTACATGTCAAATTAATGTGTTAGATAATTACATAACTAAAACAAACCGAGGAAAGTGCGGAGGATGGGCCATGGGTCCGTCCTACGAATGGGTGGTCCCGGTTAGCCGGGAACTTTTCTCAAAATCTTGAGGAACAGAGGAATGATCGTCAAAAGACACGAACAACGAAAGCGTGGACCTAGAGTTATGTCTTAACCGATTTACGCTGTTTTAGTGGAACGGAATGGAACTATGCCTTATGGCAGAGAGGTTGAGCTTTACATCCCTCTCGTTTCCCATTCTTCTTGAACCAAGTGCAAGGTGAATCCGCTTCGGACTTGGAGTTTCTGCGTAAAGTAGTTCGCTTGGGTCGGACGACGCTAGATGCTGTTAGGTAATGACCAATCAAGAAAACCCTAATTCCGGTCGATCCTAAGTGGGAACGGCCAAGATACTTCCGCTACGTGGCAGACGCGGGAAGACCTAGATCGCAAGTCCCGTATCATTCCATGGGAGTGTCGGGCTGAGCTTTCTAGACATCCTTTCCGATGGACTGCTAAGACGTGTCCTGGATGATACTAGCGGACACGTTACATCTTTTCAGCCATTAATGCCCTTGTGACTTTTGCAATAAGTCTATTTTTTCTTTCTGCAATCCCATTTTGCTATGGGTTATACATGCAAGTAAATTGCCTCTTTATCCCATGAGTCCTTAGAGAAGCCACTAGACTCATTAGAGAGGTACTCTCCCCCTCCATCTGATCTCAGGTACTTCACTTTCAACCATGTTTCTATTTCAATAGCTGCCTTGAAAGATTTGAAGTGCTCAAATACATCACTCTTTTCCTTCATGAAATATACCCATAGCTTCCTTGAACAGTCATTAATAAATGTGATAAAGTATTTGTACTACTAAGAGATACATTCTATGTAGGTCCCCAAACATTTGTATGCACTACATTAAGTATATTTCTACTCACTTCTCTATCATGCGAGAAGGGTCATCTCACCTGCTTACCAAACTTGCATGCTTCACAGACTTTATGCAATTCTGCAACTCTAAAAGAAGGCAACTTTGTAACCAATCCTCTAGACTGCATTAGTTTCAGCCTTTGCACATTTGCATGTCCAATACATTTATGCCATATTTCAATGTCTGCAACCACTCCTTTTCCTTTAGCATACATAGCAGTATCCATTGCAGGAATTCCAGTATCTAAAGTGAGCATGCAGCCAACTCTACTTCCTTTTATGACCAACTTGCACTTATCATTAAAGTCTTCTACAAAACAACCTTTTGCATTGAATCAGACCTACAACCCTTGCTCTACCATTTGGCCAACAGACACTAGATTCTTTGTGATTGATGACACATGTAATACATCTGTCATAATCTTTGTCTGGCCATCATGTAAGGACAAGGGAATCTTTCCAATGTGTGAAATTGGGTAGCATGAATCATCACCCTTTGCACATAACCTGGATTTTGTAAGTCTTGCATCTCTCCAAACCATTCAACATGATTGGCTATATGATTAGATGCACCTGAATCAACATACCATACATCATCATGTGTCCCCTTTCCTCTGTAATCCCATTCATCATATATTGCATAACAAACAGACGCTCATTTTTATCTTCATTCTGTTGTGAAGACGATGCATAGTTTCCTTGCTGCAATTTACCACTGCGAATATCATCCTTCTTAGCATAGCAATGGGTTGCAATATGATTTATTTTGCCACAATAATGGCAAACAATAGTATAATTTCCAAAACCTTTATTTTACCATCCACCTCTTCCTCTAGAGCTTTCCCTGCCTCTAAAGTTTCCTCGGCCTCCTGAAATCTGCATTTCACCAAATTTTTGATTGAAGGTGTTTTGTTGGTTATCACTAGCATGTCCCATACCATGGCCTCTCGAAGAGGATCTACCACATCCCCTTCCTAAACTTGAGTAAAATGTTGGACCTGTTCACCATTTCTTTCAGATGAGTCACCTTGCATATTGATCTCTTCGGTAATCATGAGAGAGACCATCTCATCAAAATTTGGAAATGGCTTCTGTACGTATACTGAAGTAATAAATGATTTCCATGCCTTCTCATTATTAAGGCCACTCAAAGCGGATAAGACCAAATCATCATCATCAGGCATTGCATCAATCGTTGCTAAAGCATTTGCAATGCTCCTCGCCTTCAAAACATACTCATTGACAAACATTTTTTCTTTCTTCAAGGTACTCAACTCTTGCTTGAGTTGAATCTTTCGTGCCTTTGTATTCACTGAAAACATATTCTTAAAAATTGTCTAAGCTACATGTGAAGTTTCTGCATTTCTGATAAGTCCTAGCATAGTATTATCAATGACTGCAGATAGCTAGTATATCACCTTTTTGTCTTTTGGATTCCATTCTTTCCATGCCTTTAATTAATATGCAATCGCTGAGGGATACCCAGCTCTGGCTCCTTTTCTTCACCTGAAACAAACTCATAAATGCCCTTTCCAATGAGTAAGTTCATCACACGGAACTTCCATGAAGGGTAGTTGTTCTTTTTTAGCTTCTCAATAATGGGATTTCGACTGTTCTCTACCATTATCATGAAAAAGATACAACGCAACAAGCAATTTTGCTGCAACCTTTCACAACAAGTGCACATCAACACACCAAGCAACCTTTTTCACTGATTGTTCAATAGTACATGTAATTTGCAACCTGTTTGCAGATAAAGCTTATGTTTGCTTCCTAGAAAACACCTCAAAAATTACAGATTTGAAATTTGTAACCTGTGCACCCACTTTCCTTCAACATAGCTGAAATCACAATGCACCCTAAAATTGTTGTCTACAACCTTGCGGCTCTAAAATGGGGCTTGAAACAACCTCAAATTACTAAAAAAACTGCAAAAGACCCTGAAAGGCTTATTTCAAAATATACAGTGCTCTGCTCGCACACCAAATCTCATAACAATTTGAGATTTTCACTCTACCGTGCTTTCGGTGCCTCCACATGCACTATCCAAGGGAAGGAGTGGAAGAATGGGAGAGCTTCTTACCCGTTGCTTGCTTACTCGAACCTTGCTTCTTGTCCTTCAGTTCAGCCTTCAAAATCAGCCTCTCAGTGGCATGGCTTTGATAGCATGTCAAGAATTACATTGTCGCAACATGTAGGGTTGAAGGTCACCATAGGGGTTTGGCAAGAGAAGAATGTATGGGGGTTCAAGAGCTTTTACTCCGGAGATGGTAGAGATAAGAAAAGGGTTAAAGGTTTCAAGCCAAGTTCTTGAAGATAAGAGACAGTAGGGTGAAGGTAGATTTAGGGAGAGGAGTAGACGGAAGAGAAGAGGTTCGAAGAGATTGAAGATGTAGAAGAATACTCCAAAAAAGAATTAGAAAATATAGAAGAATACTAACAAAGATGAAGCATGTTAGTTTCTTTCAGCATTATGAGAAAATATAATTCTAATAGACAAAAACGTGTACAAAATAATATCTTCCTCTATGCTGCTCAGATCGCCAATCTGATGCCTCCATTAGCTCCAAAAGGGGGGTTAAATACCAGGACACATGACCAGAATTCAGCTAGATCACTCCTTCTTCATCTCCCACTTCGGAGTGTTGTTCACTGCCTGACAATAACGGTCGTGCATCGCGCGATTTCGTCAATCTCTCTTTTTACATGAAATCCTCTCAAATTGGCTAAAAGCATGTCATCCTAATCTAGAAGTTGTCTATAGTTTTATGGAATTTTTTTTACAATAGATAATATCTAGAATATCAAAAATTGACTAAAAACTTGTCCAAAAAAAATCTAATATTTTGAACCATGGACACTAACACTAATGCCTAAAGTGGTATTGGCTCTCTAAATCTAAAAGGAAGCCACACTCTAGATTTTTTTACACAGTGTGTGCGTAGCGGCATGACAGCGTGGTGAGGGGACTTGCTTAAGCTACTGCGCCAAACACACAATGTACACATAAGAGGAAGCTCACTCAAGAACACAAGAAGAGAGATGGAGACCAAAAAGTTTTCTTGCTGATTTCTTCTTCTTCTTCAACACACTATATAATGTACACAAAGTATAGACAAGATACAACATAAAGGAAAGTGGCCTATTAAGTCAAATAGTGCATAACAAACTACACTAATCGACTGGCGCTATATCTTTGCCAACTGTAGGTAGGTGTAACAAACTAAATATAATAAGTGATAAGTCAGTGGCCATGTGAGTATCATAATGACCACCAACGTGCTAAGTGTAGATGTGCGGACCCATCTAGCTAGGTAGTCCATCATTAATGTCCGCACGTGTTGAGCTTGCCATCTCAACAATTCTTTGGTTCCAAGCTAATGAAGTTAGACATTTGGGGTCGAGACCTGCCAAAATTTCTCTCCTGGGTTGAAGTCCCTATTCGTTTTGTTTCCATGCTAGGCTCTAGTATTAACAAGTTGGTGGTTTCCATGTTATTTGTCGAGGTACTGAATTTAGCGCTGCATGTCATCTCATTCCCAAGTACCAAGGTCAAATGCATGAAGTTTAAAAGTTCATGGCTTTATAAGAGTACGAATCTTTGTATCGTTGATAATATAACTAATTGTACCCAATTATAAGTAATGGCTTAGATCAGAAAGTTGGGATTGATTAGGACTTCGGCCTCGATGTACATGCTAGGTGTAGTTTTTAGATTGTGTAACAAGCAAACAGTCTATCAACAACTTCACAATCCCAGCTATTGGCAAGCTGACGGCCCTGGCCTAAAATTAACATGTCACTCTCTTTGTATAATATTACACCCGAGTATTGTTACACGTGATGTTGTTGGTGCTAGTTTTTCCAACATAACTTCTTTACTTAAAGAAGACATTATATTCATAATTCTAGATGTGGATTTGGTAGTGCAAGAGATCCCTTCATTCTGTGAGAGGCATTCAATTTTTTATTTTGAAAATTGGGTTCTATGGTTGCACAAGTATAGACACATCGTGATGCGCAGATCGGTCGCTGTATGCTCACGTACTGAATCCCGGAAGGTCCCCAAGAACAATGAACTCTACTTTTTGCACAAATTACAATGTAAAAAGCATGAACGACAAGAGCAAGAGACCAATTGGGTTCAATCTCCCCCCATGCCTTGTGTGAGCGCTTCGCAAAGCATGTATTTTATGTATATTTCTTCTTCATGCTCAATAATAGCCCAATTTACAAAAATATATCAAGCTTTTAGCTTTTGAGTTTGCTTTTACAAAAATAGGAATAAAGCTAATGGACAGTGCCCAAAGAGTCTGGCACGCCCAATACAATGTCCAAATAGAAATAACATATCCGTGCGCATAGGCGCATACAAAATAATAATAAATAATCGATGCCTCAATAGACATAACAAAATATAGACGTGGCGCCTATCAAAATATAATCCATAGGTCGAATACTCGCTAAACTCCAATGCTTTCCTCCGCCACTGTTGCTATCTCTACACTAACTGAAGCATTCACAATCGTTAGTAAAATAATACAATTAAACCAACAAAAGTGAATACCTAGCAGTCTTCAGCTACATAAATAAATCAACTGGTTAGAAATAAATCCTAACCTTAATTTATTACGAGTGCACACTCTAAACTCATAAACGTTTATTAATTTAATATGTATTTTGTGGAATCACCCGCTATGGAATCACCCGTGTACACACTAAATTAATGAAACGCCCGAAAAGGACAGGCGTCCCCATCAACTTCTCACACAAAGAATCCACTTTGTGTATGAGCCCCGGTCATCAAAGTTTACGGAATCCACCGTAAAACCTCACGGAATCCACTGTGGCATGGAATCCACCGTGAAATATGCCTCCTGGCATCATACCCCCGGGGTGGGATAGCAATTGACCTCAATTGCTATTAGCTCAATGTGGAGCTAACAGAGTGGGGAAAGCATTTAAGTCTCTAGCGTGCATCCATTGTGCTTCTTCTACAGGATGGTTCTTAAATTTAACTAGATATCTAGAATACCTTCGGCCAGTTCTAGTGGTCATAAAGTCAGTGTCTATAATAGCTTCTGGTTCAAGTATTTCAGTCTCTTCCTCTAATAAAGGTGGGTTTTCATAAACAGGGTGTACATGTAATTGGCCTCTAAATGGTCTCAATAAACTAATGTGAAATGTATTGTGAATTTTCCAATAAGGTGGTTATTCTAACTTGAATGCATTGTCATTAATTTTATGAATGATCCTAAATGGTCCATAAAATCTAGGAGCTAATTTGACAACTGGATGTCTATCTACACTTTGCAGTCTACGTTTTTCTATTCTCAGCCAAACATAATCATCAACTTTGAAATTCATGGCTTGTCTTTTCTTGTTGGCTTGTTTGGTATATGATTGCTGGGCTTTAGCAATCATATCTTTAACTTCATCAAATATACTGTTGTGCATACTAGCAATATCATCAGCACTCTGAATTCTATTAGACAAAGATGCAACAGGTGTAGATAATCTATATCCATAAATGACTTCAAACGGTGCTTTCTTTGTAGATGTGTGCGGTGTATTGTTATATGCAAACTGTAATAAATGCAAATGAGTGTCCCATGTTTGAGGTTTAGAGATAGTATATGCACGTAAAATATCTAGAATGGTGCTGTTTGTGGCTTCTGTTTTTCCATTAGTTTCTGGATGAAATGCAGATGAAAAATCAATCTTTGTATCTAGATTAGCAAATAGAGTAATCCAATAGTTGTTACAAAATCTAGAATCACGATCTGAAATAATAACTTTTGGCAATCCATGGTTAGTAAAAACTGTTTTCAAAAACAATTGTGCTGCTTGTGATGCTGTTAAAGTTTTCTTACATGGAATGAAATATGCTTGTTTACTAAATCTATCTACAACTGTCCAAATCATATCATGGTTAGATTTAGTATTAGGTAAACCAGTAATGAAATCCATAGAAATTTGTTCCCAAGGTTTAGATGGAATAGACAAAGGCATAAGTAATCCATACTGTTTACCATGATGTCTCTTAACTCTTTGACAAATCAAACATTCAGAAACAAAGTTAGATACATCAGCATCTATATGCGGCCAATAAAAATCTTCAGTTAATATACGTAATGTAGATATGATACCTCTATGACCTTGGTATGGGGGACAATGAATTTCATTCAAAACAAAAGATCGGAATGGAATTGTAACACACAATCTCTTTTCATAAAACATAAATCCATCATTATATGACAATGAATCAAGAGGAATGAAATTATTTTGAACTAATTTATTCCAATCAGAATGAAAAGTAATATCCTAGTGATATGTATCTTTCATAGCAATCAAAGAATCAAAAGATATGACAGAAATATTATGAATGGCATGTCTTCTACTCAATGCATCAGCCACTACATTTTCTTTTCCAGGTTGGTATTGAATGATAGGATGAAAACTTTGAATAAAGGAAGCCCATTTGATATGTCGGTCAGAGATTTGGGGTTGGCTAAGTAAATGTCTAATACTTTGCTGATCGGTCTTTATCATAAATTCTGAACCCATTAAGTAGTGTTTCCACTGTCTTAATGCTTGTACAACTGCTAATAGTTCTTTGTCATATGTGGAATATTTCAGCTCAGAGGGTTTCAGCTTACAACTAGAATAGGCTATAGGATGATTGTCTTGCTTAAGTACAGCTCCTATTCCTGATCCACTAGCATCGGTCACTACTGGAAAGAATGGTCTATTAAAGTCAGGCAACTGTAGAACAGGGGCATGGGTTAATGCATGTTTCAATAAGTCGAAGGATTTCTGTTGATTTTCGGTCCAATGATAAACAATTCCTTTCTTCAGAAGTTTGGTTAATGGTAAAGCAAGCAATGAAAAATTACGTACAAACTTCCTATAGAAACTAGCAAGACCAAGGAATGAGCGTAACTCATGCACGTTTTTAGGAACAGGCCAATTCAACATTGCATCAATTTTCTTAGGATCAACTTTAATTCCATCAGATGATACAATATGACCTAAATACTCAATTTCTGTCTTAAAGAATTCACTCTTTTCAGGATTTGCATACAGTTGATTTTCTTTCAATAACTGAAAAACCAATGACAAATGCTCATAATGTTCTTTCTCATTTTGACTAAACACCAAAATATCATCAAAGAAAACAATTACACAATACTGATATTTCAAAAAGATACAGTTCATCATTCTACTAAAGGTAGCAGGTGCATTAGTCAATCCGAATGGCATGACTAAAAATTCGTAATGACCAAACTGTGTTCTGAATGCAGTCTTGAATATGTCAGACTTATCTAGCCTCACCTGATGATAACCAGATTTAAGGTCAATTTTACTAAATATAGAAGATCCTTGCAGTTTGTCCACAAGGTCATCAACTCTAGGAATAGGATGCCTATTCTTTACAGTGATCTTATTTAAAGCTCGATAGTCAATACACATTCGATAGGTATTATTCTTTTTCTTGACTAACAATACAGGTGCACCGAATGGAGAACTGCTAGGTCGAATCAAACCTCTATTTAGTAATTTCTCAACTTGACTCTGGATTTCTTTTTGCTCTATCTGGTTATGCCTATATGGTGCTTTGCAAGGTGGTTGTGTGCCAGGGATCAAATCTATCTTATGGTCTTCTGGACGTGAAGGAGGTAAACCTGGTGGTAGGTCTTCTGCAAAACAATCCTTAAATTATGCAAGAAATTCTTTATGCCTAGGATGCATATGATTTTCTTTTACTTGCAGTTCATTCACCCAAATGAGATAGGATTTACTACTCTTGCGTAATGCACGTTTAGCTTGAGTATGCGAAAGCAGTGGAAAAACATTAGATGCATGCATACCATATAATGTAATAGATTTTCCTTGAAAATTAATATTCATTGTGTGTGTGGAATAATCTATATCCGGGTTATGCTGGTGTCGCCAAGGCATACCTAAAATAATGTCACTCGACTGTAATGGAACAACTAAGAAATTTCTTCTTTCAGTGTATGAACCAATTTGAATCTCTAAGTCTTGCACTTCTTGTGTACCATTATACCTAGTGCCTAAAAATGCAGCTTTTATGCGATAATGCGTAGGTACAGTCTGTAATTTCAATTCCTTTACCAATTTTGTTGAAATAAAATCATAAGTACTACCGTCATCATGCAAAATAGTCTTTTCCTTTCCATGCACCAAACATTTCATAGTCAATAAAGAATGTGGAGTAGGCATACCTGGTAAAGTATCGAAAGTAGTAGTAGTGTCGTCCTCATCTTCAGTGAAATCAGGCATATCTTCATATTCGTCTTCGTCCATGGCTCCAAGATAGTTGATATGAGCTGGTGGCTTCTTTGAATGACAATTTGCTGCTAGATGTCCAGGCTGGTGGCATTTATAGCATACTATTGGCTTGGCTTTGGTTACATTCTTTGCAATGGCGGGAAGTCTAGGTACATTTGGATTTGGCTGTGGAATAGGCTTAGGATTTGGATTGACATTGGATGGTAATGCAGGTGGTTTAGCCCAATTCTTGCGGAAAGATGATGAAGAGAAACGACCTGGATTAAATCTTCTAAAATTGGAATTGAATTGTTTAGATCCATAATTACCATTGGCTTGGAATTGCTGTGGTCGTCTGTCTCTACCGCGTAGCTTATCTTGAGTGTCGTGAGCTAGTGAAATAGCGTCTTCAAGGGTAGCAGGCTTGAACATGTTAACTTCAGCGTAGTAATGCCCAAGGAGTCCAGACATATACTTGCGCTTGTGTGTCGCTTCTGGTACGTCTTCAAGCATGCGTAGCTGGAGGACTGCATTCCAAAAACGCTCTGTATACTGAGGTATAGGCTCACGATCATGTTGCTGGAGTAGATCCCATTGCTTAATAGCCTTCTCATGAAATTGCGGTGGAAGGAAATTCTGCATGAACTTCTTCTTGAAATCTTCCCAAGTAGCAGGACATTCTATGCTCTTGCGTACTACAGTCCACCAAAGTGATGCTCTGTCTACCAAATGATTAGTAACACACTTGATTTTATCTTTTTCTGCATAGGTTTCCTCATGGAAATAGTCATCAAACTGACTAATGAATGCTAGAACAGTCTTTCCTTCTCGTATGCCATTGAAAGTACGGAATTTGAAACTTCGTTTACTTATCTTTGATTCCTTGTGAATGGTTTGAGCTTCAAGGGTGGCGTCGATGGTACGTCGAATCAAATCTTCAGCTTGAGGTTCTTCTTTGTTGGTAGACGCTCTTTGTAATTTTGCCAATTGCGCTTGCAATGCTTGCCTAGCCCTTCGTTCTTCTTCCAATTGCATCATGATTAAGTCCAGCTTTTGCTCCATCGTAGGCTCAGATAGGTCATCTTCAGCCATAAGATCATCCATATGTGGTTCCGTCATCCTGTAAAACTCAAAAGACCTTTCTCACTCAAAATCAAGTTAGCGGGATGAGCGTAGCTCAAGTTCGGGGTTACAAGGCTTATGTGTTTTTTGGGTATTTCTTTCTCAATCTTCAAAAAATCTGCGATTTTTCCTTCTTCGTATGCTGAAAATGCTTCAGCAAACCTGCGTATGGGTAGAATACCTTCCAACGAACAACTTTGCAGTTCGGAGTTTCTGCACAGGAACAGTCCTTCTAGGAGTTTTGAGCACAAGTTAGTTCTGACTCCAGTTGACTAGTCTGACTTGCAGAGTTGCAGACTTATGTGACTTGCAGAGTTGCAGACTTGCAGAACTTAGACGACTTAGTGAACTTGCAGAGCTTGATCACAGATTACTTGCAGAACTTGATTTCTGAGGTGTGGGACTTGGAGTTGTTGACCAGAGGTGACTTGCAGAGTTGATTAAAGCTTAATGGATTAAGCTTAATTGCTTAAGCTTTGGAGGAGGGGGCTTTAGAAAAAACGGCGCAGTCATGGGGGGGGCCATTTTTTCGCCGCGCGAAAAAATCGAAGGCCCCTCTGAGACCTCGATGAGAAATTGTGAAGCTATTAAGCTTCTTTTAAAGCTTATAAGCTTTAAGATTAAACTTTGGAAGAGATAAGATATGGAGTTTCTCACTGTTTGCCCACGACTTGTTGATGGAGATGAAGGAGTGGTCCTCCGCCTGTACAGCCCGGTCCTTCGCGATCTGATGACAGAAACAGGGGTTCTTGATCGCCAGAAGTCTGCCTGTATCGATGATTCACGACGAGATTGACCGTAGAGCCCGATCGTTCCAAGAGCTCCGCCTTCGCACGAGATGGGTAGCGATTGGAAGCTCTTGATCTCAGCTCCGCTCTGATACCACTGGTGCGCAGATCGGTCGCTGTATGCTCACGTAGTGAATCCCGGAAAGTCCCCAAGAACAATGAACTCTACTTTTTGCACAAATTACAATGTAAAAAGCATGAACGACAAGAGCAAGAGACCAATTGGGTTCAATCTCCCCCCATGCCTTGTGTGAGCGCTTCACAAAGCATGTATTTTATGTATATTTCTTCTTCATGCTCAATAATAGCCCAATTTATAAAAATATATCAAGCTTTTAGCTTTTGAGTTTGCTTTTACAAAAATAGGAATAAAGCTAATGGACGGTGCCCAAAGAGTCTGGCACGCCCAATACAATGTCCAAATAGAAATAACATATCCGTGCGCATAGGCGCATACAAAATAATAATAAATAATCGATGCCTCAATAGACATAACAAAATATAGGCGTGGCGCCTATCAAAATATAATCCATAGGTCGAATACTCGCTAAACTCCAATGCTTTCCTCCGCCACTACTGCTATCTCTACACATCAACTGAAGCATTCACAATCGTTAGTAAAATAATACAATTAAACCGACAAAAGTGAATACCTAGCAGTCTTCAGCTACATAAATAAATCAACTGGTTAGAAATAAATCTTAACCTTAATTTATTACGAGTGTGCACTCTAAACTCATAAATGTTTATTAATTTAATATGTATTTTGCGGAATCACCCGCTATGGAATCACCCATGTACACACTAAATTAATGAAACGCCCGAAAAGGACAGGCGTCCCCATCAACTTCTCGCACAAAGAATCCACTTTGTGTATGAACCCCGGTCATCAAAGTTTACGGAATCCACCGTAAAACCTCACGGAATCCACCGTGAAATATGCCTCCTGGCATCACATCGTGATCATTGGCAAGCCTATCTAGGTGGGAATTGAGATAATCTTCCAATAGAAACACTTCCCTCCAGTATTTAAGGGCTCGTGGTTGGATGCCATTTGGATTACTATGCCGTAGCTCTAGACCACAAAACCTAACTCTAGAGCCGATACCTTTATGAACACTCCTTAGCTTCTAGGCAAAGCACGACTTCGAATAGTCTCATTTAACAACAGTTTGGGCGTTTATCAAAGTCTTTCTTAGAAAAGTAAAATCTTTTCAAGCTAATTCAAGATTTCATGGTAAGTCTCATTTCTCTCTCTATGTACATGTATATGTATTAAGACTTATGATCATTAAAACAAGTACAAAAATTTATTTTTCATCTAATTCAATGATACTATTCTTAAAATTATCAATAAAATAAGTACAAAAACTCATTTATCATCCTATTTAATGGTTATATTTTAAAAATTATCAACAAGATAGAGATAGCTGTTTACCATAATCCATGTTCGTGATCGATCGACCCAAAAATTTTGGAGCGAATCACCTATGCATAAACCAAACCAAAGTACACAATGTCCAGAGTGACCGCAAGGAAAGGAATTATGCCCAAAAACAGAGAGAGAGAGAGAGAGAGAGAGAGAGAGAGAGAGAGAGAGAGAGAGAGAGAGAGAGAGAGAGAGAGAGAGAGAGAGTAAGAGAGTCAAGAGTGAGCAAGAGAGTCAAAGAGAGAGAGAAAGAGAAAGAGAGAGAGGGAAAAGACAACCAAGAGTACGCACAGCAAAGAGAGATGAGAGAGAGAGAGAGTGTGTGTGTGTGTGTGTGTGTGTCTGAGAGGGCACATAACAAATGGAAAGAAATAAAGAGAAACAGAGAGGAAAGGAGCATTCGGGTTTGTTTGCAGGATGCCATTGTTTAAGTGAGGATAGGAACTCATCGCTTAAGCGACCGTAAAAAATTTCCCAACCTTTTACTGCTTATATGACACAAAAGCAATGCATTTCCGCTGCTTATAGCCTCAAATTCATCGTTGCATAAATGACTACACTTGCGAGGCTATTTGTGACATGCTCGTGTATCGCCTATGTGACGACAATTCCTCATTTTTTGCCTGCTATAGGGGGGTCATTGTAGTAGTGATGGTTGCTTCACATAAGCCTGCATGGCCTTCCCTCCACACTTCGAGGGGGTTTCATAGAAACTGTTTCAAGTAGTTTTCACCAAAAAGTAGAAACCCTTCCAAGCCACATAGAGTGGTCTTTTATTTTTTATGAAAATCCCTTACTCCTTTAAGAACATGGCTTGGGTGGTTTTATGTTAGCAATGGTCCCAACATAAGACCTTAGTCAAATCTTATTTGGGTTAGAGTCTCACTTGTTTGTATATTTTATTATAAAGGTTTTCCAAACAACCCCTCACATGAAAAAAAGAGATTTCTTGCAAACCCTTTGATTTATTGCTAGTTTGTTGCACCATCTTCATCCTCCTCTTATGCTTAACCTTGGTGGCTATGTCTTCTACTTGGGTATTATGCCTTTAATGTTTTTTATAGATGTCTAATTTTCATGCTTTCTCCTCAATTGTTCTTTTTTCAATTTATTAGAATGTATATTCTTTTTATGCAAGTTGTTGCAACTTTGTATAGGACATTGGATTCTAATCTCCCAGATGGAAAGATTCCATTTTGTTGATGTGGTAGTGGTATTTATACATTTTTTATCCCATGATACTATAGAGGGTGTATCTTTCAATTGCTTGAGTATTGTGTATGTCCCAACCCATCTATGCATTAGGGACTTGCTCAAACCTTTGCACCTGATAAGATAGTAAATATTGACTTTCTATCCTTCATGATATTATATTTTTCTTCATCCTTCATTGTAGTTTCTATTTTGTTTTTGTTGGGCCATGCAAACGTTGTGTATTGCTACTTGTTTGATCATTGGAAGATCCTCGTTCATGTCTTACAAGCATTCTAATCCATCTATTGTTTATGGTTGATTGTGTAAGGTTGATTTCTCAAGAGCAAAGGTCATTTTGGCCATAGAGGGCTTTGAATTGACTAACCTTCATTCATGCTTATATTATGTGCCATAGGCATGTAGTATATCTTGCAACTCTATATCCTTATCGTTTTGTGTTGAATATACATAGAGTTTCGACATTTGTTTGTGGTTTGATTCATTCTCTCTACCAACCCATTTGTTTGTAGGTGGTAGAGAGATATGAATCTCCATTGAATCCCTATTATTTTACTTACTATTTTTAGGACTTCACTTTTAAAAATGATGCCATTGTGCAGAAGTGTCAACAAATGGCCTTCATCAAGAGGTTTGCTATGATATTATTATACTATCAGGTATTGCTTTTGCTTCACTCCACTTTGCCAAGTTTCTTTTGTCATTGAGAGAACAAATTCTACAAACAAACTTGAAAATGGCAAATGGACTTGGCCCAGCCATCCCAAATTTCTTGCAGCATCAACTGTTTAAACTCTTCTATCGACTTCAACTAAATAGCAATTGAGCTCCAATTGAGTTATCAACATCTTCCAAATGGGCCATCTACAACCACAGGATGTCACCTCAACCTATGCAACTTGCAAGTTCTCACAAATCTACTCTGATAAATCTAGTTGCATCAATTGATATGCCAAATACTACTACTTCTATTGCCAAAGTTTTTCATACTAGCGACATAGAGCTAGTCCCATAGAGCAACATTTTCACATTATGTCAAAACTCACCAAAGAAAAGTAGAGTTGAAGATTTGTTGCATCTTTTTTTATGACAATTCTATGACTACCTCAACTATTCCCTATGTTGGTAGAAGGAGGCACTCTTAAACCAACTACTCATTCAACACATCTTGCACATTCCCAAGGGAAAACACATAAGCTATTGCTAGTTGTTCCACAATAGATCGTGCCTCTAGGTGCATGCATCACCCAAGGTAGCTTCACAATAGGTGAGAGCTTCAAGGGCCATAGCCAGTCTTCCACATGTGCAATCTTCTTCACAAGCCAAAGGGAAGATATGGCCAAAAGACATTGGATAACCTGACAACATGGATGTAGAGCAAAGAAAATAAGAGAACTGGGTAGAGATGGGGCCAAGAAGAGGGTTGAAGGTAGCAAAGCCAAGGAAGAAACTCAAAAACAAGAGCTTAGAAAAAAGAATATGGCTTTTTGATATTGTTGAACTGAGGCGAACAAAAGAGGATTTTAGTGCCAATGCATATGTGCAACCTCAACCCATGAAGCCACAATGGCACATGACTAGTGCATCTACTTTGAAAAACCATACCATTGTCATTGGCATCATGTGCAAATAAGAGCATTGAAGAGGCACCATGTCAGTTATGAATTCTTGACAAATTGACATTTGGACCACAATTTGAGCCATTATCATAGTCAAATTTGGAGATTGTTTGAATATGACAAAGGGCCTAGACTCTAAAGTCACCTAAAAAGGAGACTCCTTAGTCCTTAGAGACTAGACATGAACATTGCAGCCTCTCACCCATGATAAGTGCTACAACCTAAACCCATTCACAGTATGAGGAAGAAGGTGTCCTTGCAAATTTGTTAGGTAAAAAACATTAGATCCAAAATTGTGGAACACCCAAAACTCCTACTCCATCAAAACTTGAGTATGCTCATAAGTTTACCCATCTAGGTATTGAAACCCAACATTGCTTGCCCTCACTTGAATAAGTGCTTCTTATAGAATTTGTTAGCCTAATATATTTGTTGAAGTTGTAGCTTTGACAATAGATAAGCATTCCCTGACTCGATCTTCATCCAACTAGTCAAGGGGTTCTAAACAGAAAGGTAAGGAATCCAAAATTCAAGTAGTGTAATATCTTCCAAGCTGAATGCTAAATTGTATGAAGAAAGACCGATAGCCATCTTAAAAGAAGTGTGGTAAGCCCACAATGTACTCAAAAGCTTACTATTTGAATCCTTGTGATGATGCTCCGCGAGCTTCATCAACATTTTACACAAAGTGTTATAACTAAATTCGGCCAACCCATTAGCTTGAGGGTAGTATGGTGAGGATAACTTATGAATAATTAAAAAGAATACTATGACATGATTAGTGAATTTATGAAGAAAAAGAAAATGACCACCTTAAATACTAACTGATTCTGTATTGGGTAAAAATAACCTTGAAAAGGCAGGTTGCTATTAGACATTCGTACGAAGCAAAAATCTCCGTGAAAAGCTAGGTTGCTATGGACTAAGTTGCATTGTCCTTTTAAATGCCATGTCTTTACCCATTTAGTAAAATAATCAATAGTGATCAATACCTATTGTGGGTGCAAGCTACATCATGCTTGAATGGGCTCACAAAATCCAATAGCCATTTGTGAAAAGACTCTAGAGCCAAGACATGGTGAAGAGGTAATCGACCTTGCACATGTGACAGATCAAACCTTTGGCAAGAATCGCACTATAAACCTATTTTTGGACATCTCCATACATAGTTGGCCACCATAGTCCAACTTGCTAAATTTTCCAAATAGTAACATCATTAGTGAAATGTCCTCTTGGAAGCCCCTAATGTGCTTCTTCCATGATAGCTTCCTACTCCATGGGCAATATTGCCTCTATTACAAAACTCCAAACAATGTTTGGTGATAAAGATGACCTAGAATGACTTCAAGGCACTAGCTCCAACGAGCCAAACACTTCTGTTGATCCATAGGAAGGTGATTTGACATTTCACATGTAGTAAAAAAAAGTACCAATTTCTTCATATCAAGTCTAGGGTGGAGTAGGAAGGGAAGAATTATGCACAATTGGGCCCTAGTCCCGGATCAACGACAAGAGATATACCAAGCCCTAGGAGACGACGAGCAGTCTGACCCAGAGGACTCTAATGATGAGTACGAAGACTGCCAATCCTTTAGTGATGAAAGTGAGGGTGAGATAGATACCGTAGAATACAACACTGAGGAACATGAAATAGAACAAATACGAGCAGACTCCAAGCCATAGAAAAAGAGTGCCTTCAGGATAGAGCGAGGGGTCATGCGCATGGACTGTGATCACGGTTGGTTAGAATACGTAGGAGCCATAGACTTTAAGCAAGCAGGCCTAGCCCAACTGGGAACGACACCAGTGCTTAGGACAGAATCACCATCTGAGCTGCGACCACTAGGGGAGACCACCTCTTCTAGCGAAGACGGGGAGTTCAACTCTGAGTCGGAGGTAAGTTCGGATAGCGACCCAGAAATACCTAGGCCTCCCAAGACCCGATGCACCAAGGGGGACCTACCCGTTCACCTGAGGCGCAGACGATTGAAGCAGGAAAGGGCGAAACAATCTAGGGACACACAAACAAGAAAACCACAGGACCTCCCTAAAAGATTTACGAAATTCAAGAAAGGAGATAGGGTAGTGATCTTGTTGGGTGCCAAACGACAAGGGCAAACGAGGAACCAATCGAGGGACCAGCCAAGGTCAAGGAGGTGAACCTAGCCCAAGAAGGGGAGACACCCTGACCAGCCTTCAGTGCCGATGACTTGACTGAGGAAGAAGAAGCGAGTCTTGTCGCTCTCTTGCTAGAGTACGTAGACGTATTCGCTTGGTCCTTGGAAGAGCTTAAAGGAGTAGATCCAAGTGTAGTGACTCATAATATACCCATGACACCAGACGCAACGCCAGTGAAGCAGCGACCGTACCCTATGAATCCAAAACACGCTCATGCTGTCAACGAAGAGATTGATAAGCTAATGAGAGCGGGATTCATTTATGAAATTGAGCACACGGCCTGGGTATCACCCATAGTCATCGTGATGAAGAAAAATAAAAAAATCAGAGTGTGCGTCAATTACAAGAAGGTGAACGCTACTAGTAAAAGGGACAATTACCCATTGCCATACACCGAGCACATGCTTGAAAGAGTGGCGGGCAAGGAGGCCTACAGTTTTCTGGATGGCTTCTCAGAATACAATCAGGTGGAAGTGCATCTTGCCACAGGCATAAGACTGCCTTCGCCACTGAGTGGGGCGTCTTTGCTTACATAGTCATGCCTTTTGGGTTGACTAATGCCCCTACTTTCCAATGCCTCATGTGCACCATATTTAAAGACATGCCTCGCAAAGAGTTGGAAGTCTTTGTCGATGACCTCTGCATTCACTCGACCTAGATGGAACACTTAGATAAACTCCAAGCAGTCTTCGAGCGATGTTGCCTATATCATCTCTCGAACCCCTTAAAATGCCAGTTTTGGGTGAAACATGGATGCATCATAGGCCACGTGGTGTCGAAGAATGGCATTTCCACTGACTTCTCGAAAGTCAGGGTTATTGTTGACCTTCCACCCCCAATCAACTATAAGGGAGTCCAATGCTTCTTAGGCCATATAGGATACTATCGGCGGTTTGTGATGAATTACGCGTTGATAGCCAGACCTTTATACAAGCTACTAATTGTCTTTGAATGGACTGAAGCATGCCAGCGAGCATATGAAGAGTTGAAGAAGGCTCTAACCACAGCACCAATTCTACGAGCCCTAGATTGGACCATTACCTTCCACGTGCATATCAATGCTTCTAAACTTGCTGTGGGGGCAGTGTTGTGCCAACGTGGCAAGCACAACCTAGACTATCCAGTGAGCTTTGTTAGCAGATGACTCACTAAGACGAAAATGAACTATTCGACGACAAAAAGAGAGGGCTTGGCCATGGTGTTTGCTGTGAAGAAGTTTCGGCACTATCTATTGGCTACACCCTTTACCTTTTTTGTGGACCATCAAGCCTTGTTATATCTAGTGAATAAACCTTGCGCTACAGGCAGGATGCATAGCTTGATGGCTCCTTCTGCTTTTGGAGTTTGACTTCTCCATGGTTGTACGGAAGGGAAAACAACACTACATGGCTGATCATATGTTACGCATCCCCACAGGAAAAGCCGCTGGAGAAGGCATTGCCGATGAATTGCCAGGCACCCACTATCTCTTTAACCTTTCCAGCAAGAGAGATTTATTCAAGGCCGATCTAACGCCATATTGGGCAGATGACATAGTCCAACTGCTTGAGCATGGACTACCTGAATGACCGATAGAGAAGGCAAAACTAAGGTGACTCATTCTCAAGATCCAACCCTACCAGTTGATAGCAGGCCAGTTGTATCGCCTAAGGCAAGATGGATTGCTACGCAGATACGTGTGCGAGCATGAGATGCACGATGTGCTCTCAAAGGCACATAGCGGAATTGCTGGTGGACACTTTAGCAGAGACACAACGGCCTGCAAGGTGCTGCAGTCTCAACTATGGTGGCCAACACTGTTTTGTGATGCAGCACGATTTGTTAAGCATTGCAACGAGTATCAATGAACAAATGTCCCGATTTGCAAAGATCAAATGGAGTTGACCCTAATCATTGCACAACCCTTTGAAAAATGGAGAATCGACTTCATAGGACCCATCAGCCCTGCTGCACAATATTCGCAAGCCAAATACATCATTGTGGCCACAGACTACCTCACGAAATGGGTAGAGGTGAGAGCAGCATGAAAGAACGATGCTCGAACAACTGCCAAGTTCTTGTGGGAGCAGGTGATCTCACGATTTGACTGCCCCATCGAACTAGTCAGTGATTGACCAGGGCACACACTTCATCAATGAAGTGATAGCGCATCTCCTATCTACCTTCCTAATTATCTATCGGAAATCCTCTCCATACTACCCTCAAGCAAACGGCCAAGCAGAATCCACGAATAAGATTATTGTCAACGTCCTAACCAAGGTAGTCTCTGCCTCGCGCAGCGATTGGGATAACAAGCTAATGGCAGCCTTGTGGGCTTACCGCATAGCTTATAAAACGGTTGTCAGCCATACCCCCTTTAAGTTGACCTACGAAACCGAAGCAATTCTCCCTGTAGAATTATTCATGCCTAGCCTGAGAATCTCACTTCAAGAGCGATGGAAAGGAAAGGAGGCATGGATGCAATGCCTAGTTAAACTTGAACGGCTCTCGGAGACTCGCCTTCTAGCCACTCATGCGCTCATATGTGAGAAGGCATGATGCAAGAGTTGGTTTGACAAGCATGTCAAGCAATGCGACTTCGAACAGGCCGACTTAGTGCTCCTCAGTTAAGGAGCATAAGCAAAAAATGAAGTTTAAGGGTCTTGGACCTTTCAAAGTTCGTGCAATCAGCTGAATGGGCAACATCGAGCTCGAGACTCTAGACGGTGAGGGAATAGGCTTCTTCAATGGCAGTTGTGTCAAGAAGTACTATCCTCCCACGCATTCTTTGCATGAGCCACCAATGTTGGAATCGCCTGTCAAAGTACAGGTAACCACAATCACTGAAGTCGATGATGAGGATGAGGAAGCCGTAGAGCCCGCATACATGCGTATCACAGTCACTGCCAAGCGAACATGCACCTTCAATGCCTTGATCGACGAGGGAGCAGACTTCAATGTCTTGACTCATGATCATTGGACCCAACTTGGCAAACCACCATTACAACCTACTAATGCCAAATTAAGCCCATATGGGGGCCGCTCATATGCACTTCTCGACAAGTGCAGGGCCGTCGTTTCTATCGAGTCTGAGACTGTACCAATGATATTCTATGTATTGTCAGACGCCAAAGACGCAGGCATGGAGTGGCTACTAGGGTGAACCTTCAAAAAGCAAACTCGTTGCAACTTTGATTATGAGTTGCAGCGCATCCACCTCGCCATAGGCAACGTTCGCATTGTTACAGCTTTCAGCAAGGGCTACGCGACCTCACCACAGTCCGCAAGGCCACCAATAGAAGTATTAGTAGCCAAATCTAAGGAGGGGGTAGTGCTCGGCCACCACCCACCAACTCTCAAGAACCGCTGCTCATGGCAGCAAAAGCTAAGGCCCAACAGCCTAGGTTTAATGGAAGCCTAAACAACCACAACCGCTGCCTAGGAGTCGACGCACACATCCTCATAAGACCCGAAGCTCTAAACCTAGGAAACCAAGGCGCAGTCACAGAAATCAGTGCATGATCAAGCAAAGGTGGGTCCCTAAAGCCCTCTTGCACGCACAAGGCTACTATGAGAGGAATGCTTGGATATGGATCCCTAAAGCCCACATGGCCAAAGGCACCACTCGTACACCGCCCTCAAGCTTGATCACCTCAAGTCCCATAGAACCTCAAAACCATAAGCTGCAGTGCTTTCCAAACCCACATCCATCAAGCTCATCCATGCATATACCCAAGAGAGTCGAACAAGCCTATTGGCCCAAACGATAGACATCATCACATGAGCCATCACCTGCTAGAGCCAATCCAACTACAATGATCCATTCTGAAGGCAGCAATCCATCAGATGTAGTTGCTACTTTCCCAGGCCTAATCCCGGAGGTCCAACCGCAATCTCAAGAACACCCGCAACCGCAACTATTCGTTGTCAAAGGCTCTAGTGCTATCAAACCCCAACCGCCAACACATCTTAAACCCTCCTATGAGCAAAAGTCATTTTTGACACTGGCCTCAGATCTAGCCAAAGATACAGGGGATGACGTGGTTGATTGCATTAGACGACTAGATGCCACTTTCAGAGAGCTAGCTCTGAGCTACGATCGCTTAGACTTAGGCCTGTTGCCCGAACCTTTTGCAACCGAAGTTCGTACGATGCCTTGTTCTTGGGAGATGTTTGAACTTGCCTTCGCAAAAGTAGCTAACTTCGCTGCTGCTGAATTGCTCAAAAGCAAGATCTCTAAAGAGCAAGCCCTCAAACAGCACCTCATCACGTCATATGATCAGCGAACCACTTCTGCCATCACCGACCAAGAAATTGCAAAATTATCAAAAGTTGCTGATACTGAATCCCCGTTCTTGAGGCACTAGTCACTCTTAGGTTACAATGGGAAGTTGAAGGGTGCCAAGTCATGACAAACGCTAAGTAGCACTGCGCAATCAAAACAGTGGAGTACAACCCCACTTACATCGCACCAACCTCGTATAGAGTGTTAACCACTCTTCGTGGTCGACCCCTGGAAGAGCACATCAAAGGACACCCTTACCTCGATCGCCTATGAATTGCCTATTGACTAAGGAAGAGCTACATATTGCTAGCCGCGTCACTTCCCATGACTTTCTAACATATGTTTTCACTTACATCACACATGTGGGCACTCGACCTTTTGATCTAGACCGCGAAGCTCGGTTAGATTACAACCCTGATTTCTACACTTGGTTCCTACACCAATAACTCCTAAACCCATTGTAGAATGCCCCTGACCTCCTAACCTTCAATCCTAGGAAGGATTCTTCTCGAGCTGGGAGGGGAGGGGGGTAAGGTGAATCAAATTAAAACCAAGGAAAATCAAGCAAAATGCATAAACACGTAAACAACGAGTGAGGTAGGAAAAATGGCACGAGAACTTTGAAATAAAGGGCAAAAAGTTAAAGTCTGAAGGGAAGATTCTACATTGGATTGGATTTTAATGCTTTCATTCAATAAACATATAGAGTGTTTCTTTTTAATTATGACTTTTCCAGCAAATTATTATTTTGGAAGCACTAATGGAAACTTGGGATCATGACAGGAACAAAAAATGTCGCAGCAAGACTGCACCCACTGACTTTCGTTCACGGAGGAGGAAAGAACGCACTACCGCATCACCCTTGAAAGTCGTGCCTACAACCAGCTCAAGTTTCGAACCATTCATAACATAGAGGGGGTGGTGGCCAAGAGGAAGCGGCCAAGAGAGTTATCGAGCAATGCAACCTCACCAAGTACCTTGAGAAATTTGCGTAAGAGCCTGACCACATGAAGTGTGTGGAGTTTCTCAGGACATACGACCCTGACCATGAGTGTGGCACCGTGACGGTGGGAAGGGGAGAAAATGCTAAACAGGTGCAAGTTCACTTAAACCCAGCCTTGGTGGAAAAGACGTTGGGACTGGAGCCGAAGATAGAGAAAAAGGAGAAGAGGGATGTGTATGCCATGCTGAAAATGAAAAAGGAGGATGTGCTAGCTAATGAGGGCATCAGCATCCAAGACATTCCTGATGCGGAAGCCAGACTACAAGCGAAGCTAGTGCACGCGCTCTTCTCCAGCCAGAGCTACAACTCCTTAGTGCATCGAATCAGCGTGCCTGTGCTGGAGAATGTAGCAGCTCACACCTTACATGAAGTCGACTGGAATGGATATGTATGCAAAACCATTGACCAGGTGGCTAAAGCACTAGCTTTAGGAAGTACACCAACAAGAGGGGAGTCCCCAGCTTCCAAGGCCACAGAAAGAAAGAAGGCCTCGTCCAAGGCCTTGTTCATTGCCTATGGAAGCATTTTGACTGCGCTCATCCAGGAGGCAGTGAAGGAGACACAAGGTGCAGAAGAAGGAGAAGGAGAAATGCCTAACAGGTCACCCCCTCACCAGGACCAAGCGAGGTCTAGTGACCGAGAGTGATAAGAAAGGGCAAGAATAAGAAGAACAATCGGGCAAAAAGAAGACCAAGAAACCCAAGAAGAAGACGACACAAAAGAAAAAGAAGCAGGATGAAGGCCGCAAGAAGGAGAAAGAGGATTTGGAGAAGGCAAAAAGATAATCCCTCAAAGAGGCCGAGGAGAGGGAAAAGAAGAAGAAACAGGAAGAAGAAAAAGCAAAGAAAGAAGTCAACAAGGCTAAAAAGGTGTCGAAACAGAAGGCCGAGAAGAGGAAAAGGAAAGAACAGGAAGAAAAAGAGAAATAGGAGGAAGAGTACAGGAAAACTAAAGAAGAAAGGCAAAGAAGAGCTATTGAGGAAGAAGAGGAACTGAGAAGGAAGGAGGAGGAGGACTTGGCAAAGCTACACGCCGGTCCATTGAGCAGCAGAGTAGGGTCGATGATCTAGGAGCCCACTGAGGGAAGAAGGGCCCGATTCCAGCACATGCAAGTACCGGAAATCACACCGGCCGCCATCCTTGGAGTCAAAGGCAAGGCCCTTATCCATCCTATCCCTACCCTCATGGTACCTCCCACCGAACCAACCACCCTCACCCTAGCATCCCCACCAGTGCAGAGGTCTCCAACTTCGTGGCATGGATGCAATATTTTATTAATAAAGAAAAGGCCTAGGGAAAGAGCATAGAGACCATGGCCACGGGGCAAAAGAGACCAGTCGCAGATGTTGAGTCGAGACAAGACCAGAAACGTCAGAAAGTTGAGGCCAATTACGACGAGTACGTCACCGAGCTGCTCTCCCAATTGGAGAAGGCTAAGGAGGAAAAGAAGATGGCTGTTGGTGGTGGAAAAGAAGTCGATAGCTGCATTCTAGCTCGAAAAGACCCGCACAATAGCCATGCAGCCAATGAGAGATCTCTGATCTCAAACAAGAATTGAAGGCCAAGGAGGACATGGAGGAGAGCTATAAGCAGCGCGGCTGGAGGATGAAAATCAGGAATTGGTGCAGATGCAGAGAGAGTATAAGCTCCTCCTGATGCAACGTGGGAAATTGGAGGCGAAAACTACCAACATTGAGCAAATGATGGAGGAATTGAATGCCAAAGAAGAGGAGAGAAAGCAGGAGAGGGAGCAGCAGCAAAAGGAGATCGAGTCTATGACCGATTAGCTACACTTGGAAAAGAAAGAGCAAGAGCACATGAGCAGGAAACTGAAAGGCCGAGAGCAAAAGCTCATAACCCTGGTACAGAAGTAGGGAGAGAGCATGGAAGAAATGAACAAGAGAGCAGAGGAATGGGCAGTGCAGAACGAAAAAAGGGTGAAGACACTAGCACGGCGCCTCGCTTTGGTAGAGAAAGAAAAGATTCTCGTAGAGAGTAAAGCTGAAGTTGCCTAGACAGCCTTCAATGCCCAGCAAAAGGCCTTCATTAACACACTAATGGACACCACCCGCCTAGAGGAAAAGGAGTCATTAGAGATGGTACAGAAAAAACTCAGCATCGCACGCAGAGCTCTGCATGCAGGGCTGCAGATGCCACCCCAACCTGCGGAGGTTAGGCTAAGCCTAGAAGAGCAACGAAAGTACCTACTACTGGCTGGCCTAACCCCCCAGGAAATTGACGTAATGGGCTTTGAAGAAGGAGCATAATAAGAAGACCGACAGGGGGAGGAGGCTGAGCTTGAATTCGATATGGGGAGATTCAGAGAAGAGGTGATCCCACAACCCCCCTCGCTGCATTCCCAAGAGCAACAACAGGTTGGTCCATCTGCAGAGAGACAAGCTGCACTCACGGAAAGACAAAGAAAGTTAGTCGAAGAAACCAAGAAGCAACTGAGGGCCAAACCAGTCGTGCAGCTGTCCGCACCCCTCCCACCGTGCCTTGATGTCATCTCGTTGGATTCCACACAGAGCTGGTAATTTGGGAGCGGAAGAGAAAGAGAAAAAGACCCATTCACCTTCAGCTTCCTCATGCCCAACAGCCTACGGAGGTCCTACCGCTCAAGGTGATGGAGGAGGTGATCGCGACTGGCAGCGCAACTGGGACAAAAGTGGCTAGAGGCAAGGGAGAGGACCCCCACTCTTTGGGGAAATGAAGAAGCTGACTTTTGGCAAAACAAGGTGTTTGAAGTACCACGTACTGTACAGGGATATAACTGCCAACCCCTATGGAGGAGGCGGGTGTGCAACATCAACATGCTCGCCTAGATGGCTTTTTGCAATACCTTGCTCTACGAGAGGAACAACCCCATGTTCATGGCGTACCCTCGTAGGGTAGGTGTGGATTTTGTTGCCACCCTCCATGGGCGTTATGATTTTCCTATCATCTACAATGCTAATGCTTCCTTCTTCGAACATGCCCTCCTCTTCGACTCGGGAAGCCTGGATGATTCCATGACGCGTTTCCTCGCAAATTTCTCTTCATGCCCCGATCCAGCCTTTGTAACTACGTGTAACTATCTTAGGTTACTTAATTTATTACTTAAGAAGGACCTAATCCCACAAGAACGTGGCCTGCCTCCCCTCTTCTTTGACCCTAACGCCATCGACAGCTATGCCATGGTGCGTCTAATGATTAGGGCTAGCCTCCTCCCTCTTTTTTCCTAGCTCTCCTAGAAGATATGAACGATAGCCAGTTCACTAGATGCAATCATCCTTTCCTCTCCACCACCTCCCTCCACGTCTGCATGAATCTAAAAGGATACATGCAAAGCTATCAATTTTTGAGCAAATCCATCCGACCCCCTTCTCCGCCTAATTTAGACCAGGAGGATTAGGCACTGGCTGTC
This sequence comes from Lygodium microphyllum, assembly GCF_053477565.2. NCBI lineage: Eukaryota > Viridiplantae > Streptophyta > Polypodiopsida > Schizaeales > Lygodiaceae > Lygodium > Lygodium microphyllum. Next base: position 63,539,289 of record NC_141160.1, read on the forward strand.
ATTCTACTACTGTAATACTATTTTTTTTATTTTTTTTAAACTAGAAGAACATTACACACGGACTGGACAAAATAACTCACTTGCAGAAGCACTTAGAACCACATAAAGCACGATCACTGCACCTAGGGGTCCTCAAGTTAGGCGTGCCCGGTGGCTTCAGTCAGCTGGCTCCGCTCCTAACCCCCTAGCCCTTCTTACTCCCCCACTTCACGCTTCGGGCCCATCAAGGGCAGGACATACCATTCGCCTATGGTTGGACCTGTCACCCTAAGCTACTTGCACTACACCTTCCTTTGCATGAATGGGGTCCTCAAGTGTGGGACATCACCCAAGCTAGCACGTGGTTAGACCCAACTCCCCATTCCACTAGCACGAGCACAATACACTACACAATAAGGTAGACATCCCCCTTAGATAGAGCACTGCACCTCTTCCTTCCAGGCATCACAAAGGCGACAAACCACCGACTTCGGAGGCCCCCGTCATCCACTTGCTATCCATTTGGCTTCTCTAACAAACCTCATTACCAAGCTTCCACGAGCACTCGAGTTTACACGTGGCCCTACCCTCACACGACTACTTTGCCAACTAGCTATTAAACCCCAACAATAGCCAAAAGTGCCATGGGCCATGGGATTGGCACCCATCTCGGAGGGGGGTAATGTTAACCCCAAGTCAAGAAGGTGGAAAAATAAATGAAAAAGTGGAAAAATGATGGAAAAAGAGCAAAGATACGCAGGCGGCCTCTAAAGCTAAGCTGGGGCCAAAAGCGTAATTTTAAATGAAAGGCGCCTCAAAAAACTCCAAAAACTCGTGTAAAAGAGTGCCAAGCTCCCTCTTGTACCAAGTGTAAAATATTAGATGGGTGTATACTAGAGGCATAAGGCTAGAAGAGGAAATAGGAAAATGACCTTGCCACAACGGCTGGTCATGTAAAAAAAAGGGATGGGTGCCCATGGGATTTTAGGGCTTGTATATAAAGTTCAAAAAGTGAATGAAAGCTCATTCTTTGGTGTGTGGCTAACAAGAGCTCCCTTCTTCTTCTCTTCTCTTCTCCTTGCTTGTGTGTGCTCTTGAGAGAGGGAGTGTGAAAGTGTGAGAGAGTGAGTGTGTGGGAGTAAGGGATCAAGAGGGTGAAGCTCTTCACCATCTCCTCTTCTCTTCTTCTCTTCTCTTTTCTCGTGCGCGCGACTATGGTGGATGGAGCTTGGAGATGGAGGAGGCTTGAGGATGCTTGAGCTAGCATCTAGGATCGTGGAGCTACCAGTGTGTGCGAGAGAGAAGGCAACTCATATCGGCATCAAGGTAAGCTCACTATACTCGTAGGATCAACAGCACGTCGGCTAGGTGAGAGATAGCCATTAGAGCTCGACTTGGAACGCTTGAAACAATAAGCGATCCGTGGGTCTTGGCAGTTGAGCGAAAGCTCCCACACCGCTAGCTAGGAAATCAGTGTTCCATGCTAGGACAAAACACATTGAGATGCACTACCACTTTTTGAGAGAGAAGGTACTTGCAGGAGAGATTGACTTGGTATATGTCAACACACAAGATCAGATAGCTGGCATTTTCACAAAGGCATTAGAGAAGCTTCGAAAGTTTCGAAGCTTACTTGGAGTTGTAGAGATAGAGTTGAGATTGAGGGTGAGTGTTGAGATGGCAAGCTCAACACCTGAGGACATCGATGATGGACCACCTGGCTAGATGGGACCGCACGTCTACACTTGGCACATTGGTAGTCATTATGATACTCACATAGCCACCGACTTATCACTTATTATATTTATTTTGTTACACCTACCTACAGCTAGCAAAGATATAGCACCAGCCGATCAGTGTAGTCTATTATGCACTATTTGACTTAGTAGGCCACTTTCCTTTATGTTGTATCTTATCTATACTTCATGTACATTGTATAGTGTGTTGAAGAAGAAGAAGAAATTAGCAAGAAAACATTTTGGCCTCCATCTCTCTTCTTGTGTTCTTGAGTGAGCTTCCTGTACAGTGTGTGTTTGGCACAGTAGCTCAAGTAACCCCCCACCACGTGATTCTTGACAAGAAACAAGTACTTCAAAACTTGATACTTAAAAACCAAGTACTCTTATAAAACCAAGTACTTTGATACTTGGTAGAATAGATCATCGTACTTGGGAACAAGTTGATGCATAGTGTTGAATTTGGTACCTCTGTGAAAAACATGGAAATCACAAACTTGTTGATGTTAGAGCCTAACATGGAAAACCAGAAAGTTATTAATGTTAGAGTATAACATGGAAATAAGACGAGTAGAAACTTCAACGCATGAGAGGGATTTTGCAAGGTCTTGATCCCAGAGGTACTTCAAAACTTGTTACTATAAAACCAGGTACTCTTATGGAACCACGTACTGTGATATTCGGTACAATAGATCTTGGTACTTGGGGGCGAGTTGACATATAGTGTTGAATTTGGTACCTTGGTGAAAACATGAAAACCACGAACTTGTTCACGTCAGAGCTTAACATGGAAAACCAAAAAGTTGTTAACATTAGAGCACAACATGGAAATAAGACAAGTAGAAACTTCAACCCAAGAGAGGGATTTTGTGAGGTCTCGACCCAAATGTCTAACTTCACTAGCTTGGTACCAGCGAAATAGGTACTTCGAAATCGGTACCATAAAACTAGGTACTCTTATGGAACCACGTACTTTGATACTCGGTACAATAGATCTTGGTACTTGAGGACAAGTTGACGCATAGCGTTGAATTTGGTATCTCAGCCAAAAACATAGAAACCACGAACTTGTTACCAGAAAGTTGTTAACATTAGAGCATAACGTGAAAACAAGACAAGTAGAAACTTCAACGCAAGAGAGAGATTTTGCAATGTCTCAACCCAAGTATCTAACATCATTATCTTGCTGCCAACAAAAGAGGTGCTTTGAAACTTGATACTTTGAAACTAGGTACTCTTATGGAATCACATACTTTGGAACTGATACAATAGAAAAACATGGAAACCACAAACTTGTTGATGTTAGAGCCTAACATGGAAACCCACAAACTTATCAACATGTCTAACTCTATAAGCTTGTCACTTGGGGATAACATACTTCGAAACTCGATACTTCCAGACCAAATACTCTTAGGGAACCACGTTCTTTGAAACTTTATTAGCTAAATGTCTGACTTTATTAGCTTGGTACTTTGGAACAAAATTTGATACTTTTGAATATATGCTACTCAACATTAAACAAATTCAAATATATACTTGTTAACTTGCCAACAAGCAATTAACTACTCAACAATAAACAAATCCAAATATGAAACCAACAAAGGTCAATGTATATCATCAATAAACAAGTACAAGTGTGTGCATACAAAAAATTATAGGTCATGTCAACCCTCCCATCTACAAAATGTATGAATAAATCTATGGAAAAATGACTAATATCGCTAACCAAAAAAACCCTAACTGGAGCCGCTATGCTTGGTAGACCCAAACGAGCCCTCTGTCTCACTGTTGTTGCCACCATCGCCAGCACCACCATCACCACCGCCATCATTGCCACCATTAGTACCTTCGCCCCTCTCAATCTCTCAACGTTGCTCCTCTGCCTCATGTGTCGCCACCTCTGCCATATCAGTCTCTCCATGCTACTTCTGTATTAGTTAGCGAAATCAAATACGAATATATAGTTAGTGAAATGTGTTAAGAACATATTACATCTAGCTTGAAAAAAAGTAAAAAAATATAATAGCGATACTCACAAGCGGGTCCGCTCTGTCCTGAAGAGTCGCGCACAAGGCTCGATATCCGTGGTATGTCCCGTACTCCGTCTCCTGCTCTATAGGTGGATGACCATAGTCTTTGGTTTGCATTGAACAAAACCAAAGACTTGTTGATTTCTTAACTTGTTAATATTATCTATAAAAGTCTAAATTTAACTAGCCTTGACTTACAAATGTCGCCACAAATCCAACCGCCATCCCATCCGGACATGTGACCTGCTGCTACTCCTCTCCATGTAGCCTCCTACATAAATTTTATAAATTAAAATTGCATAGTTTAGAGAGTATTTATAATACATCTAACAAAGATCACAATAATTTAAATGTAAGTTATTTATTGCGCATACCCTCTACTGAGGAAATCTAGGCATATGCCTTGAAACTAGCCTCCCTTCTTCGAAAGGTGGTGAAAAACCTATTTTACACTTAATTATAGCAAACACCAAACTCGCATAAATTGAAATGCTAGTAAAGGGTGCTTGACATCTCTATATACTAGAGATGTCAAGTACTAGTTTATATACTAGTCAAGCTTTCATCATGACATCTCGGATGATGAAAACTTGACATTTGCTTACCATTTGGTTACCCTCCACAGATGCCCCTTCAATTGATTATAGTATATATATTGCTAAGAGCCATAGAGTCCAAACGAGTGTGTGCCCTTAAAGCAACAAACAAATTTGTGATTATCCTTTCATTCAACATAAACTCAAGTACCGAAATCTCAATATCCGCTTATAAGTTTAGACCAACTATTGCTACTATAATCAAGTCTGCACATGTTTCTTGTGACAAATCCAAAATAAGGCATGTATCATTTAAAAACTTATTTACATATGCCTTTTAACATGAAGGTACAACCAAACTTCATCTATACATCCTATCAAGAACTTCTTCACACTTGTAATGCACTTTAAAGACTACATTATTGACAAGGAAGTACAGGCTACAACATTCATTCAAAACCCCTTTTTTGAAAACACCAATTTAGCCTCAAAAAGGACCATGATGGTATAAGTTAAGCACCTTTGACTTCAAATGTGAACAGCGCCTACAACCATGAACATTCAACAAAAAGTCCTAACTTGTATATTTCATGTAAACTCTGAAATAAGGTGGCTACGTGTCATACCATGCAATCTGTGAAGATGTAGATGGTAGACAGTGTTAGTAGATTAGTCAGTTCATGGCTGAGTCTGTGCATGTGTACAGTAGGCTGGGCACCATAGGTATTTTAGGCATTTTATTTTCCATCATTTATTGCAATTTAGCATTTTATGCAGGCAGGCATGCAGCATTTAATGCTGGCCAACTAACCATATTTTATGGCATTTATTTGGCTAATATATATCTCATGCTCCCTCCTCACCATCATTCATTCATCACCTGACAGTTATTGGAGAGAGGGAGCAGGTGCCATTGCCTCCACAGCCAATGATTCACCTTGCTTCTGTACTGTCTCATGTCTTGGTATATGGATTCCATTTCCCAAGCATCTCATTTATTCTGAGTTCTTTGTGCAATGTTCTTCTTTCTCTTGCAGCGTTTCTCTTTTCTCTCTTCCTTGTGTTCAATAGTCTATTACCGTAGTTTCCCATGCTTCCATTGCTGCATCCACTTCTGACATAATATTAGAATTCAAGTTTTGATATTGTTTCAGATTTCTGGATCAGATTTTCTGTTGTTGTTTTCTCCTGTTTCAAATCAGTTTTTCAATCTTCTACTATTGATCTGACTTGATTATGACTGTTGTGACTGATCTATAGCCTAGGCAACAATCTTTTGATTTTGATTGTTTCCTACATCTTTCATCGGTATTTTGCAGTCTGCCATTTTCGTTTTTTAGTTTTTATGGGCCTATTTCAGGGCAGGGGACCTATTTTTGACCCTTACTGATTTGCATTTTGGCTATAGCAATCTGTGTTTATTATTTGCAGGCTGAATTTAGTGTTTTTGGGCCATTCGATTGTGGTTGCGGTTGATTCTTTCTCTATGTGCTTTATTTACTACATTTGAACTCAGTGAATCCTTGTGAGTGTATTTATATAACATATTTCTCTTGAAGACCCCTTATCTTATTCTCCATTTAATAATGCAAAAATTCAGCCTATGGCTGTTTAACAAGTTTTGCAGGGCCACATGCTGGTCAAATTTTAGCATTCAAGAAAAAATTGCAGCTAACTTTTGATATGCCAGATTTGGGGCCTTTGCATTACTATTTGGGCATTTAGTTTATTCATGACACTAGAGGCATTGGATTGTCACAATCAAGATATATTTATAAACTTCTTGAAAGACTTGGATTCTAGGATTGCAAGCCAGTAAGTACACCAATGGAGACTGGACTTAAGCTATCTTTGCATGATGACAATGATTTGTTTGGCATTCATACATATGCTCCACTAGTTGTTGGATGCCTTATTTATCTATGCAACACGAGGCTAGATATTCAGTTTGCAGTTTCAGCCTTGAGTAGATATATGCATAGCCCACACATGTCACATTGGCAAGCTATGAAGCGTCTTTTCCGTTACTTGCAGGGAACTTGGACTCTTGGATTGCTTTATGCCAAGGGGGGCTGTTGCAATTACATACTTATAGTGATTCTAATTGGGTTGGGGATTTTGATTCTCATCACTCTGCAAGTGAAAATTGTTTCTTTCTTGGCTCTTCTTGCATTTCTTGGCTTAGCAAGAAACAATCCACTGTTGCCACAACATCTTGTGAAGATGAATACAAGGCAGCTTTCACTACTATAGTTGAATGTGTATGGCTAAGACATTTGTTGGCTAATCTTGATGTATCTGTCATGGAGCCTACTCCTTTGTTTACTGACAGTCAAAGTGCCATTGCAGTGGCACGAAATCCACTATTTCATTAACACATGAAACATATTGAGATACATTATCACTTTGTCAGAGAGAGGCTACATGCGGGGGTATCAACCTTGTCTACTATCCTACAAACAACAATGTGGCTGGAACGAATTCCAAGGTGGCTGGTGAAGCCTAATTTTTGCTGTAAATTAGGGTTACTGTAGAAATTGCAAGTCAGCCCACCAAAAATGGCTGAGATCTTCTTCCAATGGCTGAGAATAGTGGAGCAATGTCTGAAGGAGGTGAGAGAAAGCTATGAGAGAGAAATTTCAGAGTTTCATCGCGGGAAACTATAGAAAATTTCATGCTGTCCCAGGATGCGAGGGGACGGGGCAGGATGGGGCCTGGGGATGATGCCAGGAGGCATATTCCACGGTGGATTCCGTGAGGTTTTACGATGGATTCCGTAAACTTTGATGACCGGGGCTCATACACAAAGTGGATTCTTTGTGCGAGAAGTTGATGGGGACGCCTGTCCTTTTCGGGCGTTTCATTAATTTAGTGTGTACATGGGTGATTCCATAGCGGGTGATTCTGCAAAATGCATATTAAATTAATAAACGTTTATGAGTTTAGAGTGCGCACTCGTAATAAATTAAGGTTAGGATTTATTTCTAACCAGTTCATTTATTTATGTAGCTAAAGACTGCTAGGTATTCACTTTTGTTGGTTTAATTGTATTATTTTACTAACGATTGTGAATGCTTCAGTTGATGTGTAGAGATAGCAGCAGTGGCGGAGGAAAGCATTGGTGGATAGCGAGTATTCGATCTATGGATTATATTCTAATAGGCGCCACGCCTATATTTTGTCATGTCTATTGAGGCATCGATTATTTATTATTATTTTGTATGTGCCCATGCGCACGGTTATGTTATTTCTATTTGGACATTATATTGGGCGTGCCAGACTCTTTGGGCACCGTCCATTAGCTTTATTCCTATTTTTGTAAAAGCAAACTCAAAAGCTAAAAGCTTGATATATTTTTGTAAATTGGGCTATTATTGAGCATGAAGAAGAAATATACATAAAATACATGCTTTGTGAAGCGCTCACACAAAGCATGGGGGGAGATTGCACCCAATTGGTCTCTTGCTCTTGTCGTTCATGCTTTTTACCTTGTAACTTGTGCAAAAAGTAGAGTTCATTGTTCTTGGGGACCTTCCGGCATTCACTACGCGAGCATACAACGACCGATCTACGCACCAGTGGTATCAGAGCGGAGCTGAGATCAAGAGCTTCCAATCGCTATCCATGTCGTGCGAAGGCGGAGCTCCTGGAACGATCAGGCTCTACGGTCAATCTCGTCGTGAACCGTCGATACAGGCAGACTTCTAGCGATCAAGAACCCCTGTTTCTGTCATTAGATCGCGAAGGACCGGGCTATACAGGCGGAGGACCACTTCTACATCTCCTTCATCAAGTCGTCAAACAGAGAGAGATAAGTCATCAAATCTATATCTTTCAAGCTTTAAGCTTTAAAGCTTAGAGACTTAGAAGAAGCTTTAAGCTTCAATTTTTCATCGTGAGGTCTCAGAGGACCTCCGTTTTTTTTCGCGGCGGCGAAAAAAACGCCCCCCCCCCCCCCCACGAATCTGCGCCGTTTTCATACTATTAAGCCTAAGCTTAATCAATTAAGCTTAGTCTACTCAAGCCAAGCAAGTCATAAACTCCAGGACACACCACAGAAGTCAAGTTCAGCAAGTAATTTCTGATCAAGTTCTGCAAGTTCCTTAAGTCGAATAAGTTCTGCAAGTCTGCAACTCTGCAAGTCACATAAGTCTGCAACTCTGCAAGTTAGACTAGTCAACTGGAATCAGAACTGACTTGTGTTCAAAACTCCTAGAAGGAGTGTTCCTGCGCAAAAACTCCGAACTGCAAAGTTGTTCGTTGGAAGGTACTCTACCCATACGTAGGTTTGCTGAAGTATTTTCAGCATATGAAGAAGGATAAATCGCAGAATTTCTGAAGATTGAGAAAGATATACCCCAAAACACATAAGCCTTGTAATCCCGCAATTGAGCTACGCTCATCCCGCTAACCTGATTTTGAGTGAGAAAGGTCTTTTGAGTTTTACAGGATGACGGAACCACATATGGATGATCTTATGGCTGAAGACGACCTACCTGAGCCTACGATGGAGCAAAAGCTGGACTTAATCATGATGCAATTGGAAGAAGAACGAAGGGCTAGGCAAGCATTGCAAGCTCAACTGGCAAATTTACAAAGAGCGTCTACCGACAAAGAAGAACCTCAAGCTGAAGATCTGATTCGACGTACCATCGATGCAACTCTTGAAGCTCAAACCATTCGCAAGGAATCCAAGATAAGTAAAAGAAGTTTCAAATTCCGTACTTTCAATGGTATACGAGAAGGAAAAACTGTTCTAGCATTCATTAGTCAGTTTGATGACTATTTCCATGAGGAAACCTATGCAAAAAAAGATAAAATCAAGTGTGTTACTAATCATTTAGTAGACAGAGCATCTCTTTGGTGGACTGTAGTACGCAAGAGCATAGAATGTCCTGCTACTTGGGAAGGTTTCAAGAAGAAGTTCATGCAAAATTTCCTTCCACCGCAATTCCATGAGAAAGCTATCAAGCAATGGGATCTTCTCCAGCAACGGGATCGTGAGCCTATACCTCAGTATACAGAGCGTTTTTGGAATGCATTCCTCCAGCTACGCATGCTTGAAGACGTACCAGAGGTGACACACAAGCGCAAGTATATGTCTGGACTCCTTGGGCATTACTACGCTGAAGTTAACATGTTCAAGCCTGCTACTCTTGAAGACGCTATTTCACTAGCTCACGACACTCAAGATAAGCTACGAGGTAGAGACAGACGACCACAGCAATTCCAAGCCAATGGTAACTATGGATCTAAGCAATTCAATTCCAATTTTAGAAGATTTAATCCAGGTCGTTTCTCTTCATCATCTTTCCGCAAAAATTGGGCAAAACCACTTGCATTACCATCCAATGTCAATCAAAACCCTAAGCCTATTCCACAGCCAAATCCAAATGTACCTAGACTTCCCGCCATTGCAAACAATGTAACCAAAGCCAAGCCAATAGTATGCTATAAATGCCACCAGCCTGGACATCTAGCAGCAAATTGTCATTCAAAGAAGCCACCAGCTCATATCAACTACCTTGGAGCCATGGACGAAGACGAACATGAAGATATGCCTGATTTCACTGAAGATGAGGACGACACTACTACTACTTCCGATACTTTATCAGGTATGCCTACTCCACATTCATTATTGACTATGAAATGTTTGGTGCATGGAAAGGAAAAGACTATTTTGCATGATGACGGTAATACTCATGATTTTATTTCAGCAAAATTAGTAAAAGAATTGAATTTACAGACTGTACCTACGCATTATCGCATCAAAGCTACATTCTTAGGCATTAGGTATAATGGTACACAGGAAGTGCAAGACTTAGAGATTCAAATTGGTCAATACACTGAAAGAAGAAATTTCTTAGTTGTTCCATTACAGTCGAGTGACATTATTTTAGGTATGCCTTGGCGTCACCAGCATAACCCAGATATAGATTATTCTACACACACAATGAATATTAATTTTCAAGGAAAATCTATTACATTATATGGTATGCATGCATCTAATGTTTTTCCACTACTTTCGCATACTCAAGCTAAACGTGCATTATGCAAGAGTAGTAAATCTTATCTCATTTGGGTGAATGAACTACAAGTAAAAGATAATCATATGCACCCTAGGCATAAAGAATTTCTTGCATATTTTAAGGACTGTTTTGCAGAAGACCTACCACCTGGTTTACCTCCTTCACAACCAGAAGACCATAAGATAGATTTGATCCCTGGCACACAACTACCTTGCAAAGCACCATATAGGCATAACCAGATAGAGCAAAAAGAAATCCATAGTCAAGTTGAGGAATTACTAAATAGAGGATTGATTAGACCTAGCAGTTCTCCATTCGGTGCACCTGTTCTGTTAGTCAAGAAAAAGAATAATACCTATCGTATGTGCATTGACTATCGAGCTTTAAATAAGATCACTGTAAAGAATAGGTATCCTATTCCTAGAGTTGATGACCTTATGGACAAACTGCAAGGATCTACTATATTTAGTAAGATAGACCTTAAGTCTGGTTATCATCAGGCGAGACTAGATAAGTCTGACATATTCAAGACTGCATTTAGAACACAGTTTGGTCATTACGAATTTTTAGTCATGCCATTTGGATTGACTAATGCACCTGCTACCTTTAGTAGAATGATGAACCGTATATTTCTGAAATATCAGTATTGTGTAATTGTCTTCTTTGATGATATTTTGGTGTTTAGTCAAAATGAGAAAGAACATTATGAGCATTTGTCATTGGTTTTTCAGTTATTGAAAGAAAATCAACTATATGCAAATCCTGAAAAGAGTGAATTTTTTAAAACAGAAATTGAGTATTTAGGTCATATTGTATCATCTGATGGAATTAAAGTTGATCCTAAGAAAATTGATGCAATATTGAATTGGCCTGTACCTAAAAACGTGCATGAGTTACGCTCATTCCTTGGTCTTGCTAGTTTCTATAGGAAGTTTGTACGTAATTTTTCATTACTTGCTTTACCATTATCCAAACTTCTGAAGAAAGGAATTGTTTATCATTGGACCGAAAATCAACAGAAATCCTTCGACTTATTGAAACATGCATTAACCCATGCCCCTGTTCTACAGTTGCCTGACTTTAATAGACCATTCTTTCCAGTAGTGACCGATGCTAATGGATCAGGAATAGGAGCTGTACTTATGCAAGACAATCATCCTATAGCCTATTCTAGTTGTAAGCTGAAACCCTCTGAGCTGAAATATTCCACATATGACAAAGAACTATTAGCAGTTGTACAAGCATTAAGACAGTGGAAACACTACTTAATGGGTTCAGAATTTATGATAAAGACCGATCAGCAAAGTATTAGACATTTACTTAGCCAACCCCAAATCTCTGACCGACATATCAAATGGGCTTCCTTTATTCAAAGTTTTCATCCTATCATTCAATACCAACCTGGAAAAGAAAATGTAGTGGCTGATGCATTGAGTAGAAGACCTGCCATTCATAATATTTCTGTTATATATTTTGATTCTTTGATTGCTATGAAAGATACATATCATCAGGATATTACTTTTCATGCTGATTGGAATAAATTAGTTCAAAATAATTTGATTTCTATTGATTCATTGTCATATAATGATGGATTTATGTTTTATGAAAAGAGATTGTGTGTTACAATTCCATTCCGATCTTTTGTTTTGAATGAAATTCATTGTCCCCCATACCAAGGTCATAGAGGTATCATATCTACCTTACGTACATTAACTGAAGATTTTTATTGGCCGCATATGGATGCTGATGTATCTAACTTTGTTTCTGAATGTTTGATTTGTCAAAGAGTTAAGAGACATCATGGTAAACAGTATGGATTACTTATGCCTTTGTCTATTCCATCTAAACCTTGGGAAAAAATTTCTATGGATTTCATTACTGGTTTACCTAATATTAAATCTAACCATGATATGATTTGGACAGTTGTAGATAGATTTAGTAAACAAGCATATTTCATTCCATGTAAGAAAACTTTAACAGCATCACAGGCAGCACAATTGTTTTTGAAAACTGTTTTTACTAACCATGGATTGCCAAAAGTTATTATTTCAGATTGTGATTCTAGATTTTGTAACAACTATTGGATTACTCTATTTGCTAACCTAGGCACAAAGATTGATTTCTCATCTGCATTTAATCCAGAAACTAATGGACAAACAGAAGCCACTAATAACAGAATTCTAGATCTTTTACGTGCATATACTATCTCTAAACCTCAGACATGGGACACACATTTGCATTTATTACAGTTTGCATATAACAATACACCACACACATCTACAAAGAAAGCACCGTTTGAAGTCATTTATGGATATAGATTATCTACACCTGTTGCATCTTTGTCTAATAGAATTCAAAGTGCTGATGATATTGCTAGTATGCATAACAGTATTTTTGATGAGGTTAAAGATATGATTGCTAAAGCCCAGCAATCATATACCAAACAAGCCAATAAGAAAAGACAAGCAATGAATTTCAAAGTTGATAATTATGTTTGGCTGAGAATAGAAAAACGTAGACTGCAAAGTGTAGATAGACATCCAGTTGTCAAATTAGCCCCTAGATTCTATGGACCATTTAGGATCATTCATAAAATTAATGATAATGCATTCAAGTTAGAATTACCCCTTCATTGGAAAATTCACAACACATTTCACATTAGTTTATTGAGACCATTTAGAGGCCAATTACCTTTACACCCTGTTTATGAAAACCCACCTTTAGGGGTATGATGCCAGGAGGCATATTCCACGGTGGATTCCGTGAGGTTTACGGTGGATTCCGTAAACTTTGATGACCGGGGCTCATACACAAAGTGGATTCTTTGTGCGAGAAGTTGATAGGGACGCCTGTCCTTTTCGGGCGTTTCATTAATTTAGTGTGTACATGGGTGATTCCATAGTGGGTGATTCCGCAAAATGCATATTAAATTAATAAACGTTTATGAGTTTAGAGTGCGCACTCGTAATAAATTAAGGTTAGGATTTATTTCTAACCAATTCATTTATTTATGTAGCTGAAGACTGCTAGGTATTCACTTTTGTTGGTTTAATTGTATTATTTTACTAACGATTGTGAATGCTTCAGTTGATGTGTAGAGATAGCAGCAGTGGCGGAGGAAAGCATTGGTGGATAGCGAGTATTCGATCTGTGGATTATATTCTGATAGGCGCCACGCCTATATTTTGTCATGTCTATTGAGGCATCGATTATTTATTATTATTTTGTATGCGCCCATGCGCACGGTTATGTTATTTCTATTTGGACATTATATTGGGCGTGCCAGACTCTTTGGGCACCGTCCATTAGCTTTATTCCTATTTTTGTAAAAGCAAACTCAAAAGCTAAAAGCTTGATATATTTTTGTAAATTGGGCTATTATTGAGCATGAAAAAGAAATATACATAAAATACATGCTTTGTGAAGCGCTCACACAAGGCATGGGGGGAGATTGCACCCAATTGGTCTCTTGCTCTTGTCGTTCATGCTTTTTACCTTGTAACTTGTGCAAAAAGTAGAGTTCATTGTTCTTGGGAACCTTCCGGCATTCACTACGCGAGCATACAGCGACCAATCTGCGCACCAGGGGACGACACATGGTAAGGTTGCTTACCGGTCATGAACTTTGAAGGCTATGCCACGTGACATTGTGCCCTATGTGCACTATGCAGTGTATTCAGTATTGTGCAGACTACAGAGACTAGCTTACTCAAGGCTCAACCTCGATGTAGTGAACTTTCAACTGTTACACTGTAGTCTATTGTCTGTGACCAATCTAAGACTGACTGCAATCTGAGCAATCACCAGTGAGCAGTTGCCAATGAGGTCTCAGCATATGCCATAAAGTTTCAAACTTGAGTATAAAGTTTTAAATTTCAAACTGCAGCATAAAGTTTCACCGCTTCAGACTTCAGTGTGACCTGTCACCAATGTAATAGAGAGTTTCGGGTTTTCAGACTTCAGACTTTAGTGCAATACACTTCTACTCTTCAATTTGAGTATTCATTGTTCAGTGAACCATTTAAGTTTCAGCTTTGAAGTTTCATGATTGATGAATTGCTTTGAAAGTTAAAATTTACTCGCTCATGAGACATTTTAAGAAGAATTTTAGTTAAAGTATCATGTTTGTTTAGTTTCATTATAGATGTCTTAATTATAACTAGAAAATATATAATTTTTAGAACCCTATCCCGGTTCCCCGTCCCCATCCCCCATCCCTGGTGGCTATAGTTGTAGGTGCTATGGGAACCATTTTCTAACTTGTATGAATTATCTAAACCTGTCTAGCATACATTTAGCCTAGAATTAAAGGAAATGAACATAAAATCAAGGGAAGGAACAAGAAACCATTGCTAACTATCATTACACACACACATTCATATCAAAGCTTCTTATCGTGCACGGTCGCGTCAATGGCTCATAAGCCCGCACATCACCCCAGTGAGCCACTTATGACTCCATCCTGTCCCATACTCCATTTCTAGCACCCTGATGACGTATTTCTTGTCATCCTCGTGTTGATCTCTGCATTGAAAACTAAGGCCCGTTAGAAGTTGAAAACAAACACAATTCGTTATTTTTATATTAATTAATACTCACCCCCATAGAATGTGAACGCGTGGCATATAGGAGAAGCATAGCTCTCCTATCCGACGTTGAAAGGCGATACCTGCTCCTGAGTAGTCAATGGCACTATCGAGTGTAATATAATAGGTAACACTTAGACTGCTGATACAAGGCCAATGGATGGCGGTAGTTGAGATTGCTAAGCTCTATCATCGCCTGTCAAGCGATTAGGTGTTGTGTGCAATAGAAAAATGAAGACATGGTGAATTCTTAATTATTGAAAAACACACTTCACTTGATGCATTATCGTCGTAAAGGATATACCTCTGGGTCAAAGGACCACTACCCTATGGTACGAGCTAGCTCAACGATCTCGGTAAAGGTATAAGAGTCCTAATGTATACAAAGACATCAAAGAGACGTTATGATTTTTAGATTACTATTTTATTATTTGAGATACTTTCTATTTTATCATTTGAGATGCTTATCGATGCGCTCTGGAGGTATCTCCGATTGAAGAAGTGCCTGCTCCTAGAGGTGGCTGAGTCGACGTACCCTCTCCAAGCCACATAGGCTACAATGACTTGCCCAATATCTCGCTAGTAGTGTCCAGTGCTCCATTCTACAACTCCTCATACTCTGCCATGGTCTACCGCAAGTCATCATGTGACAGTCCAGTAGCTTGCAACATAGCCTTTATGGTGACCAGCCTTGATGCTCTACGGCCACGGTCACTCATCGTGCCTGCATATTAAAACAACCATTAATCAAATATAAAATACATTGCTTTCTTTTGCTAAAATTAACAACCAAGTAGAAAGGAGGTCTTTGGTTGCTCAAAAAGCTCTACATGAAGCCTCATTACAAAAAAAGCTTATGAACTAATAAACAAAAAAACAAAGAATCCTAATGGGCCAACAATCATTCACCAAACATTGCCCAAACATCACATGAGTTTGACAAATCATAGGCGAATATCCCTCTTCCCATATTTAAAGAAATTCATATGAAACCTATGAAACCTGTTTGAGCTCTCATTGATCAAGGGGTGGTGAGCTACATGCCCCACCATGACCAAGGGGTGGATACCTTGCCATCCTTAACATGAGGATGTTTTGATGCTATAGCCCCTCATTAACTAATTCTCAAGCTTTGGCTATGGTTTCTTGTCTTGTATTTATGGTGCCTTTTACTTAGCAATATTAAACAAGTTAAGGCTATGGCTTTATCAATGATTTCTTATATTTCTTGGCATGAGATATTTCTTTATTTCAATGTGCTATCAAAGGTTTCTTCTTCCTTGAAGGGCTTATGAGCTTTCAAAACCCTAGGCCCATTATCACAATCATGGACAATAGTGAGTATTTACAAATTTCTTGAAGAATTTCATGGGGCTTTTACTCCACTAAGCTCTAGGAATCTTCCTCAAAGCTCAAGTATTTTCATTTACACAGCCATTCTTTAGATATGGAGTATATAGGGCTGCAAGGTATGTTCTTAAAGATTTGGCCAAATCTTGATATAATCAAGGGGGCTTTTGGTTAATCTTACCTCAAGGATTTTATATGAAGCCTCATCAACAAATATTGGTTGAAGATTGAAGCTTCTTGCCAAGATTCATGGCATTCTTTTTTTCTTGAACTCTTGGATAGAAGGGTACTATCAAATTTTCTTGAAATTTTGGTCAATGTTGCCTCTATTCAAGGGTTTTTTTGGCATTCTTGGGAACTTGACAGTGAGAATTAACCTCAACATCAACCTATTTACCAACATTGAATCACTTCTTCAGCATTCCAAGCATCCTTTTGTGAATGTATGGAGAGTAGTATAGCTTAAAGCCTATCAAGGTTTTGGATTTTTCATCATCATTGTAGCTTTCGTAAATCTTGGGATAATTTCTTGGACTAGCATCAATAAGTATTCAACAAGAATAAAGACTCCTATTGCATTCAAAGGCAATGTTGGTCTCCTATTGCTTCAAAGGCAATCTTGGGATAACTTCTTGGACTAGCATCAATAAGTATTCAACAAGAATAAAGACTCCTATTGCATTTAAAGCCTTACATAGACACTATTGTCATGATGAGCACCGTAAAAAAGGAAGTGGCACCAGAAGCAAGCTTTGATGGACAATGAGAGAGAGACAGAGAGAGAGAGAGAGAGAGAGAGAGAGAGAGAGAGAGAGAGAGAGAGAGAGAGAGAGAGAGAACTTACACTTTTATGCAGGCAGTGGTTCGAATTTTGTTGATTGCCTTGCTCTCGCTCTTCTCACTTCGATCGTCAAAAATGAGAGAAACATTCATCTTTTTGTTTTACTATGGGGAGTCACTTAAGCGAGGGAGAACAATCCTTGCTTAAGCGACAAAATCCAGTGTGCACACGTCGCAAAAGTCGTCGCTTCTCGTAGTCGCTTAAGTGACATCTATAGCGGCGGTTTCTAAGTGACGGATGTCGTCGCTTAAACGATGCGCGAATTTAAAAATTTTCCATGTGTTGCTTAAAAGACGGTTATGTCGCTTAAGCGACGAAAGCCGTCATCGCTTAAGTGACACACATTTATTTTACTCCCTCGCTTAGCGCCCTCGTGGCTACCCATGGCTAGTAGTGCATTAGCCATGTGGCATGTGCAAGAGTTTGTGCTTGATGAGATCTATAATGAGAGAGTGAGAGTTCAAGAAGAGAAATAAGAATGTGTTTCTGCAAGAAGGAATAGTGCTTTAACTATTGGTTAATGTCATTGTTGCAACATGAGAACGTTTTAATATATTTCAAGAGATGTGAAGCCTAGGGTTTGAACTCACGCACCCAATAAACTTAACCCGTACTCAAATCATTGAGCTATGACCCCATTGGAAGGCCCTCTTTAGATATTAATCCATTTGCCCAACAATGTGAAGCATGCAAGTAGAAGTCACCACACACATAGAAGTTAAAATCAAAGGGTAAAAAAAAAACCAATAAAATAAATCAAACCTCAAAATAAGAACTTATATTTGAGTTTTAAATATTTGTGTGAGAAAAAAATTATTACCCAAACTTTTCACTTAGGTAAGTTAAAAATAGCAAGGTTTTGACATCACATCTCGGTGAACATGTTCTTTTGAACTAAAGTAATAATTAGTAGGGACAATTGGGGGCATTTCTATTTCAGAGTTAAGGTGAAATTTTAGGTTCCCTAGTTGGTATTTAATGCTCGAAAACACCTAGGTTTAGTTTAATCCCACCTTCAAAATCAAAATTAAAAGGTGTGGAAACTTTCGAAAAGGATTTTAACATTTAAACATAAAAACCTTCTAAATGTTAAAATCCTTCTAATATAGGCATTTTGCCTCAATATATAGACATTTCACCTAAGATTTTTCACCTTTTGGGAAAAGGTTTTTTAAAAGGAGTGATAGGCTAGATACTCCTGTTTCTTTTTAATTCATGTGCGGGACGAAGGAAGAAACCGTGACAGAGCGTCGGGTTGACAAATCGGCGACTAGGTATATAAACTGGCTTATTACCGACTCATCATCATTTGAGATCAGTGTACAGAGAGAGAGAGAGAGAGAGAGCATTTCAAAACAGCAGAGAAGAAGAAAGGAATAAACGGGGAGGAATACGATCATTGTTCCGAACTCAGCCTTCAGCCAAGATGCCGAAGAAATTGGGCATCAACAGCAAAGCCGAGGAGGCCCGCTCTCGCAAATCGGCCGCTGTCTCTGAGAAGAAGGAGAAAGAAGCCAGGGAGAAGGAAGATGCCTTCTGGCGTGAGGCAGAGGGAGCCAAGTCCAAAGCAGCCAAGAAGAAGGAGGAGGACGCCGAGCGGCGAGCCGAGGCTCTTGCCAAGAAGGCCGAAGCCAAACGCTTGGCTGAACAGGAAGAGAGAGAATTGGACAAGTATGGGAAGAAAGTGGACAAGAAATTGGGCAGGGTTGCCGTGCCTGTACCCAAGGTCACTGCCGCAGAGCTCGCCCGCCAGAAGGAGCAGGAGCAGCAGCAGCTCCAGGCTGAAGCTGAGGCTGCAAAGAAGCGGGAGCGCCGCATGGCTGATACAGAAGAGTATGAGCGCATGATTGTTGTGGAAAACACCAACAGAGATGATAATATTGTGGATGCTCGGACACTTGATACAGCTTTAGCGCAGATGGCCTTGGCAAGTGAGCTCCCGCCTGATCGACACCCAGAAAGAAGACTGAAGGCCTCCTTAAAGGTCCGTATATTGTGTGGTCATATCTATGAGTATCAGACCAGTTTTGATACAGGTTAACTTGTAGGCCTCTTTTAAGATGCATAGCGAATCCTTGTATTGGGTGGTCATTTCTTGTAAGATCATGAATGTCAGACCGGTTTTTGATACAGGCCGACTTGTGGCTTAGAAATAGGAACACGGGAACAGTGGATTTGTTAGTCATTTCATGTGTTTTGATGGTGGAGGCAGCTCTTTCTAGAGCATGCATTCCAATACGTCTTTTCTAGTGGTTGGAGGCTTTGTTCACATCTATAGGGGGATGACCAGCATTTTCCCTGGCAAATTATTGACTGTAGCAGGTAGATCAACATTTTTAGCCTCCAATTTGGTGCCCTAGTCCATTGTAGCACACATTGTTTTGTAGATTTCGGAATGTGATTTTAGCACATACTGACTTTTAGTGGCATTCCTCAATCATCTAGTGTTTCCTTTTGTCATTAGCTTGATTTGGTGCCCTCATTGATGTTTTGGGCTGTGTGTAGGGACTGATCAGTCCACACTGTATTGAACATTCTCTTGGACTTTAGTGCAAACTTTCTTCATCCATTCTCTTCTTTCATTGTGGTCATTTGCTTCCCTTTTCTCTCTGTGTTTGTGTTCTTCTTACATTGCACACTCTCACAGAACCTCCTTTCCACCTCAGCCATTGCCTCTTTGGACTTTGAGCCATTTTTGATAAAATGGTCGGTTACCTTTTTCCATTGTATTAATTGGCACATACATTAGGACTTTATTGTCTTGGTTCTTATGATCAACAGCATGCCAAAATCTCTACTGATCATGCTCTTTCAATGAACAATTTTTTTTGACACATGTTCCTTTGAAGCCACATTTTTCAGATTTGCTGATTTTAATTTCAAATGTTGGTGATTTGTTTATTGTTTACATCATTGGAACATTATTTACAGCAGCCATATACTGACATTGCTTTTGGTGTATTTCGTCGTCCTTTGGCTCTCAAATTTGTCACCATTAAGGGGGGCATCCATACATCATTATCCAATATTCAGCTTCTCATTCAACAAGAACATTTACAACCCTTTTGTGAATCATTGGCAAGCAATGAAGTGTGTCTTGACACATTTCAAAGACACTAAGGATTTAAGCTGTAACCAGCCTTCCTTCCGTGGATGGGTGGTAAATCCCTGATTACAACTTAATTATAGCAGCAAACAATAAATGCAAATCTGAAAATACAAATTGACCTACTGATCTTGGACAATGCACATCCGATTGGCTCCTAAATTGGCGCCCCTTTCGGTATTTCTTTAGCTTTATTGAAAAAAAAGTTGATTTACAATGGGATTATCTTGATCCCCTTTGCAATCCAAACTCCCCTTCCTGTCTAAAGTGACCAGTAAGTCTTCAATTTGATTTGCCCCTTGATTCGGGCACTTAATTGGCCTTCACCCACTTCATAGATGATGGAAATGCCCCAAATTCAATGATTGGCTAGTTCTCCACCTGAATTTAGTTGAAATTCACATTCAGCCTTGAAAAATCCAAGTCTTGGAGCTTTCAATTTTTGGCATGCTTCTTGAGGCTGCTGCTAAATCCTAATTTTTGTTGTAAATTAGGGTTTACAGTAGAGAAATTTGCAATTTCTCAACCTCTAAGGGTTCAAATGCTGAGATCTTCGGAGCAAGGTTGTGAATTGGCTGGGAGATGAGAGAGAAAGCTGTAGAGAGAGAGAATTTAGAGTTTTGTTACGAAGAATGAGTGAAAATCAATCAAATGCAGCTGCTGCCCTACTACAACAGCTTGTAGATGCAAATAACTAAAGAAAATTAGTCATTTACTGCTGTTGCCTTGTCTCAACAGCTTGTAGATGCTGTCACTTGTTGTTGATTGGTCTTCTCCTGTCCCTGGCTGCCTCAAAAGGTCCTCCAATGGTTGCAAATCATATCACCAGTATCTCCTCCCTCTCTCTTGCAGGCTGAAATACACTAAAAATGTCTCTCTTCAGTCTAAAGATGTTTTTCAGTCTTGTATGGGCATTTTTGATAAGTGACAGCCTTCCCAAATGGTTTTTTCAGCATTAGTTAGAATTAAATATTAATTTTCAGTCTTTAAATATTGAAAATTAATCTAACAATTATTTCGGTGGCCTAAAAAATAATTTGACTGGCCAATAATTAAATTGGTTAGGCAACTTCCATTTTCGAGTGTCTCTGTGCCATCTTTGACCATTAGATTGGCGTTAGGTACCATTAAATGCCACTTCTTTAGTGTCACCAACTGACACTTATTGTCAAATGAATGACCTAGGTCAACAATTGGCATCGGATATTACCAAGTACCTGTGCGGCATAACTTATAGCAACTTTTGCCTTCAACATCCGGTGATTTTCTCGGGTCTTAGACTCATAAATTTATTTTAACCCCAGTTGCACCTCATATGTGCAACATTTACTTAGTCATGTGATCAAAGATTAATCCACATGTTAAGTGAGGTTTCAAAAATACATGTTCTCATGATATAAGTATTTTCTATAAGGTTGATTCTTCACTTTCTTTGTATGGATATTTAGATAGTGATTGGGTTGGACGTTAGATACTTGTGTTTGTTGAAAATATTGGGAGAGCGTGCAGTGGAAAGAAAAGTGAACACGGAGAAGAGGAGACCGAATGAAATGTAGAAGAGAGAAGGAACAAACCATTTGATGGCTGAAACATACAAGGCTGCAATGGCTAGTCCCAATACACAATGTTGAGCGTCAGTGTGGATGCCAGCTGGTAGCAAGGAGATGAGAGAGAATGAGGCTAGCTGAATGATGATCATAATGGATGAATGAATGACGGGGACAGGTTGCCTATAAATAGGTGAATTGGGGCTTTTGAGCTAAAACACGCTTTACAACCGATTAGCATTTTTTAATAGCCTCAAAACACACTTAATTAATGAAAACCGCAAATATGGTGCGCAACTGTGAGAGTTTTAGTAGTCCCCCAAAACCCTAATTTTTTGGGGCACCCTCCAACATCTATAAATAGACAAGCTGCCCACTATTCACCCTCATCCTTTTGTGCAGGTTTTTCACTCTAGCGTGTAGATTTCAGCCATCAGCCACCTACCATCTGTTGTCCAACCATCAATCCTCTGACACTCATAAATTCCCCACACGACCTTTTAGACACAGGGATATCTATCCTTTGCTTATGGATTGTTGTCACATATCCCTCGGGTCACTTCTACACAGGGATGTCCATTCTCAACTCCTCGTGTTTCTCTCTCCACCTTGGGCTCCATAGGCGGTTACCATGCCCATACCTAGTCTGCCCTTACCCACATTTGGATCTTGCTATGTACACTTTTTTTATGCATGGTGGGCACCGAATATCGGTGGTTACTTGTTGAGTTTGCTACTATTGGCTCCCGAAGCTAGACAATGATCAGGTCACGTTCTTCTTGAACAAGATGCCCGACAAATACTTCCATTTTATCCAACACATTATCTCACTACTTAGATTGCCAACCTTCTACGAGTTTGAGTGCCAATTCTTGTGTTATGTGAGGCTACACGATTAAGTCCACAGGAAGTCCTCCACACACATCCATTTAGAGGGGTAAGGCTAATTAACTGCCCACCATTTGTTCTCATCCTTTTGTGCATGTTTCTCACTCTATTGTACAGATTTCAGCCATCAGCCATCTACCATTTGCTTTCTACCCATTACTAATGGCAGCCCATCACTATCCAACCCTAGGCGGCCTATTTTCAGCCATCACCTTGCTGTTAGGAGGTCTCCATTTGCTGTGTCATTGTAGCACCTGATCAGTGTGCATTTCAGCATTTGGTGCCAAGCGATAGGTTGCTGCCATCTCTTCCACCAGGCGTCTACTGTAGTACTTGTGTTTTTGCTGTCTAGTAGGCTGTCTACATCAGCAAATACCTCTCTTGTTGTCACCTTGGTTCCTTGATACTTTGGTGATTAGCGTTTGGTATTTCCCACACTTCGACACTTTGATGGGCGGTCACTGCACTTGGGATCCGCCGTCTTCGGTGGATGTTACTCTCGAGTCTCCAACATTGCATTGCTTTGCCCTCGGGCATTTTGTACACTCTTACATTCATTTACTTCCACGAGGTGTCTACTGTAGTACTTGTGTTTTTGCTGTCTAGTAGGCTGTCTACATCAGCAAATACCTCTCTTGTTGTCACCTTGGTTCCTTGATACTTTGGTGATTAGCGTTTGGTATTTCCCACACTTCGACACTTTGATGGGCGGTCACTGCACTTGGGATCCGTCTTCGGTGGATGTTACTCTCGAGTCTCCAACATTGCATTGCTTTGCCCTTGGGCATTTTGTACACTCTTACATTCATTTACATCATTTATTTACTTCAAAGTTTCTTCTCTTTGTGTTTATTCTTATGCTTGAGTTTTGAGTTTTTTTGTTTTGCATTTTGAGTTTAGGATTTGAGTTTTGCTTGTCTTTGACTAAGTCTTTGTGTTTTAGTCTTGGTCATACATGTTGTGTTTCCTCAATGCAAACCCTAGCATATCTTCATAGGGGCCACAAGTGGTATACAAGTGGCTAGGCCCAAAATGTGAGTGCCCAAGACAGCCTATAGTGTCCAAAACGAAATGCATTGACTTATGATAATGTTATAGCTCATAATGTTCTCCTCTTGAGGCTACTAGGCAAGAGACGATTGTATATAACATATATAGAATTCATCACCTAAAAGATGATACTTCCATATCTTCAAAGTATGGACCATAACTAAGAGCTCCTTTCTATAAATGTCCTATCTTTTCTTCACATCATTTAGATGACAATATTCAAAGGCTATGACATGGCTGTTTGATTAAACACTGCTTTGATATAATCACTGCAAGTATTTGCTTCTGTCATAAATGGTTTTATCAAATTTAGAATGATAAGAATGGGTTTGGAAATGAGGGTTGTTTTTAGTTTTTTGAAGATCACATTCTCTCTCTCTCTGCATTGGAATGAGCTTTTTTTCTTTATAAAGTCATGAAGAGGAGAAGCCATATGTGCAAAATGCTTGATGAAGCAGCGGTAATACGAGCATAAGTTAAGAAAGACCACACCTCATGTTCATCATGTAGATCAAACCATTCTTGAATTATCTTGATCTATTCATGATTCATTTGAATCCCTTCAAAAGAGATGACATCCCAACATAATTTATTTTATGCATGGAAAATTCACTCTTTTCACTATTTATTAAGAGTTCATTTTGTTGAAGTACTTGCAAGACAATCTTTGGGTATTGATGATACTCCTATTCATTCTGGCTAACACAAGAATATGATCAAAGAAAATATTGATATATTATTGATGATCTTTAAAAATGTGCTCCATCATCCGATTAAAAGTGGTTGGTGCATTGGTTAATCCAAAAAGAACCATGCAACCAGCCCTTCCTCTTGGATGGGTGGTGATTTTTTGATAAAGCACTTAATTACAACAATCAACAAATAAACATAATTGAAATGCACACTTTATCTTCAAAATTGTTGGACAATGGACACCCTTTTGACCCCAAAACTGGTGCCCCTTTGGATATTTCTTTACCTTTAATTGCCAATGAATGTATCGGAAGTCGAGATTCCACAATCTCCTTGGCTGATCCCAAGGTAATCGTGAAACGTTTCACCCTCCAAATGTCACCCTGAAATGTTTTATCTTTGGGCAAGTCCCAGTGAAACGGTTGATTAATACATATGAAATGGTTTTCTATAGTTACAACTTACACATATATATGATGTGAATCCTTTCATATCAACAAATGATGTGTATCCTATATATAGAGTGTCAAAAACCCTTAAAAAATCAAGAAAAAATACATTTTTCCATCTAAAAATCATGTTTTAGTCAGCCATTTCATGAAGGCATTTCGCATTTTAGTGAAATGTTTCAGCCGTTTCGCTTTTCAATGTCGGTGAAACACGTTTTGCAATTACCATGGCTAATTGAAAAGCCCCTTGCTGGTCCAACAATTAGCAAACAAACTAGGCCAAATGCCCCTTGAATTTCACCTAGGACTTGGTCTAAATTGGA
Organism: Lygodium microphyllum; assembly: GCF_053477565.2. Lineage (NCBI taxonomy): Eukaryota > Viridiplantae > Streptophyta > Polypodiopsida > Schizaeales > Lygodiaceae > Lygodium > Lygodium microphyllum. Next base: position 63,564,432 of record NC_141160.1, read on the forward strand.
CCCCAACTAGCCAAATGCTATCTCAAATTTACAATGGATGGCTAGGCATTTGAAATCCTTGACAAGTTACAAATTTAAGGTGCTGATTTTAGTGTATGATACCTTCTCTTGTTGGCATGGGTCCCAAGGTGGCTTCTAAACCCTAATATTTGCAAAAATTTAGGGTTTATAACGGAAATCTGCTCCAAATGGCTGAGAAATGTTGAGATCTCTTGAGAATGGGCTGCAGTAGATGAGAGAATGCCAGAGAGAAAATTCAGAATTTCATGCTGAAAAACCTCATATTCAGCCTGCAGCCTGCAGCAATCAGCATTTAATGCCGTCCTTGTTGCTGGAGCCTCCAGAATGGTGTTGCTATTACTAAATGCTATCGCCTACTGCTGATAATGGTCTTCTTGCTGTTGCTAGCTCCAAAATGGCTCCTGTCTATACTGTCCTAGTCTCCAAGGGGTCACCCATTGCAGGAAGATCAGACCAGCAGTCCTCTCTCTCTCTCTCTCTCTCTGTGAAAACTCCTGAATGGCTGAGACCCAGCCCCAAAAAAAGTTTCTTTAGTTTTCATGGGCATTTTGCCAAATGAAAGTCTTCTAATCCCAATTTTCAGTATTATCCAGCCATAAAATTAATTCTGAAAATTAGTTTCAGCCCGTTTGACCTTGTCCAAAATTAACCATGCTAATCCATAATCAAATTGCCTAGGTCTTAAATCTCTTTGGACCCTTAGACTAGCATTAAAATTAATTAATGTTAGTCCCGAGTGTCACTATTGACACTTATTGGCATTGGGTAAACAATTGTCCTAGGGTCAAAATTGACACCGCATCAAAACCCAATTGGCATCATTAGGAGTCATGATTGTCATGCCTTGTCATGAGCCTTAGTTTGAGTTAGACAAGGACCTTAGGAGATTTGACTTGTCTATTACTTGTTTTGACAGGGTAGGTAGCTCATTCTAGAGCACTCAGTTTATTGCCTTTTAGTCTATTTTCTCCCCTAGTTGAGATTTTGTGTGCATTTCTCAAGCAGTTTTTGTATTCATCAATTTGCCTCACTTGCCAGACATTGTCCATCTTTTCTAGGATTTTTTGGAGATTTTCTAGCATTTTACTAGCATTAAATGCTGGTCAGCCATATTTTGGCTCTAGATTTCAAGTCATCCAGATTTGGGGATATTTGACTATTTATAGCCTCCCCCACTCAATTGGCAGACCATTCATTCATTCATCTTCTTTCTTCCTTGGCAGGTGGGCGTGCAGGGACTGATTAGTCCTCCTGTATTGAGCATTTTTTCCTTGTTCAATGCAGATTTCTTTTTTCTTTTCTTGCAATCTCTCTTTGTTTCTTTGTCTTTGTGTTCATGCTACTTTTTCCGTTGCGTACTCACATGGTATCATCGCCTGAGAGAGAGAGAGAGAGAGAGAGAGAGAGAGAGAGAGAGAGCAGGTTTTTCGTAGAGGAGACCACCCCAAACTACCAAGTGGCCTTGCCACATCAGCATTTTGTTGAAAACACAGCTTCTGCTTGGAGGTGTTAGTCTTCCTTGTGCCAAGTAGCCATTTTGCTGCCCACTCCCTCTCCTACTAGAGGCAACAGGCTTCCCTAGTTAGACAAGTCTTCTGTTGCAAATGTAGTGTTGCTTGGTCAGGCGAGGACTCTCCTCTGCAAACGCAAATAGTCTTTGTGTAGGCGACAATATTTTTCTGCCAGGTAGACCCTCTACATCGGCTTCCTTGTGACCCTGTAGTTGTTTCCTCTTGTTTCGGGGCTATCTACTATCAAAACATAGATTTCTTATGGGTGTCTTGCAAGATTTTGAAGATGTCTTACAATGAATTTTGTGGCTTTGATGATATAGATGAGGAATCTTCTATGCAATTCTTTGAATGGTGGCGAGATTATCGCGCGGATTGTGAAGTACGGAGGTTACTTAGCCCGTTTGCTCGTGAACCCTCTCCTCCTTGTTTTCTCTATGTCTTATAGAAGGCCCGTGCTGTTGGCCTCCATATGTCATCAATGACACCCTCTATATAGATGCCCATACTTGCGAGGACCGGCTTGATGGTTCAAACTACTCGCTTTGGTCATGTAAGGTTGAATGTATCCTTGATATCTTCAATCTTTGGGATTTTGTTACCCATCCTATTCCGTGTCCAGTGGAGGATTCCACTGTTGGAGCATTGATGGATTGTTCGGCGTTATGGGATCGGTTCAACTCTGATATTTTCTCTTTATGAGCTTATAGGATTTTATCCCAATGCATGTACACAGGTTGTGGAAAGCAGTAGAAGTGTAGACAAAGCTTACTTCTTTGTACCATCAGAAGACATTTGCCCACCTTATTACTCTTGCGAAGAAGTTACGGATGCTCGCTGTTGATGATTCTCCTTCCATGAAGGATCATATCAACAAGTTGGAGGATATGAGGGATGAGCTTGCATCCCTTGGTCAAATGATCTCTTCAGAGAATATGGCTATATTTTTTCTGACTCAATTGCCATCTCCCCATTTTGATGTCTTCTACACTAGCCTTCTTACATTGAGGACCCGTGAGAAGCTTCTATGGGAGAAGCTTGCCCTGCTTGTTTTGGAGCATGATGAGTGTGCCAAAGAGGTTGCTAGTGGATCCACCTCCACTAAAGCTTTTGTTGCAGGTTTAGGAGGGGGGAAGAAGAAGAAAGGGAAGTCAAAGGCTAAAAGACAGGAGAGTTCTTCAGGCTTTGACTCTGATTTGGAGAAGCCTAAATGCCCATATTGTGGGAACGAGACACATCTAGAGAAGAAATGGTGAAAGAAGTACCCTCACTTTCGTCCGGGAGCGAAGGATGGATCTAAATCATTTGAGCCTTCTATCTCTACCCTAGTGGTTACCCATAAGTTAGTGTTGCTTCATATTGTTGATTTGGAGGAGCCTTCTTCAGTAGTTGCCTTGTCTTTTGAGTGGCCTTGGCTAGTTGATAGTGGAGCTTCTAGTCATATGATTCCACAATGTGATTTGCTACAGGATCTATGCCCTTTTGAGGATTTAGTCACTATTGGTGACATTGTATTGGTACCCATTTGTGGTGTTGGCACTTTGTCGCCTATTCTAGGCTTGTTTTACTTAAAACCCTAAAATGGGGCAAAGTTCGAGAGAGTTAAGTGAGGGCTCTCAAACTTTCTATTAATAGGTAGTGTGCCCTCCACGCTTTCCAATCTCGTTTTTGTAGATTTCAGGTCTTTTAACTTGCTACCCATACCTCTGATGTGGAGGACATCATAGTCCAAGTTAGCCATTGCTGTCTACAATAGTTTGGTGCTTGTTTCTAGTCTTCCACCCACTGTTTAGAGCTGATCTCAGCCAGGGGACTGTTGTTACTGGTTTTTCCTGTTGTCGCCAGCTTGCCACGTCATCAATCTGCCTATGGTTATCTGTTGGAGTTGTTGCCTGATTAGTTTTCTCTCTCTTTAGCTATCGCCACACTGTGCAGGTTGTCGGCCAGCCTTTGTTGGCTGCGTTTGGTAGTTTTCTCTCCTGCAATAGTTGCCTAGCCCTAATAGGGTGCATTTTGTTTTCTCTCTCCTCACTCTGCGTTTACTGCATATTCTCTCTCCTCTTTGCAGTCTATATCGGATCTAGCACTCACACTATTGCGTTTGTTGGCGTTTGACACTCGGAGGCTACCTTGCTGCATTTCCAGATCCATTCGGAGTATGACACACTCTTGAGATCATTACCCTTGCCCTAATCCTCAAGATATAGGAGTTTGTGGTACATCATTCACTCTTTGTATAGTGTGTTTGCTACATGAGCATTGTATATTCAGCAGTGATCCACTTCATTATTTTCTGTGTTCATTGTCTTGGAGTTATCCTAACCCTAATTGTGTTGTGTGTTATTAGTTTGTGCCTTGTCGTATGATTGGTATTGTGTTTTTATGTTTAGAGCATCTTATCACACATTCTTCATCATGAAGGACCATAGAGAATAGTTGTTGCCATCCAATCTATCCTCTTTTGATACATAAGTGAAGACATCACTTTGTCCTTGATTTGCCATGATAAATGCCACTCTTCCAAATGCATAAGAGCAATGACAAAAGCTGGCTTGACTTGGAAATATGCAAAATTCTAGAAATTACAGCAGATGCCACATTGTAGTCAACTAAGCTATGTCACACTTGACCATTACTCTCTCAATGTGCTGAAATTTTTCCAGACTTCAGCAAGCAACATGCTGCCCAATGCAAGAACAATGCTTAGGAGCTAAAAACACAAATGCCCCAAAATTTGACTGTCCAAATTCAATGTGTAAGATTACAGTTAATTTCAAACTGAAACTTCAATACATATGTCAATGTGTGCCAAACATACAAAAGCCCCAAATTTGCTGACCCAAATTCTAACAAATTTATGCAATTTGTGCACTGAAGCACACGCTAAATCAAAAATCGACCTTTCCTTGGAAAAGCCCTTTGCTTTGGCTCTAATGTTTTGAATACAATGATAAAATATACTTGTGGCAGCTGAGGACGAGGCAGCTGAATGTTGACATGCAATCAAAGTTGTCGAGCTTCTCATAGGCAAGTGGAACTATTGACGGGGCTGGTGGCACAGCTTGGCGGCTGCTGGCGGTGATAGGGCAATGGGGCAGAGACTGTAGATGGCGCAATTTGCTGGGCTGGTGTGCAGTGTGAGCTGTAGGGTGATTGCTGGCTCGGCGCCGCTGGCTGTTGATTAGGTGGCTGGCCGTTGGAGGAGACGGATTGGCTGGGTGTGGGAGTTGTAGGGCGGCCTGTAGAGAGGCAACTGCTGGCTGGATAGGTAGTGGCTGCTTCAATAGCTGGCGGACAGGATGGAGCTTCGGTAGTTGCCAGATTAACCTTGTGCTCTGATACCACTTTTTTTTTTGATCGAATTGTGTAACATAAATACACAAATAAAGAATAATGTGACTAGGGGAAAAAACCTCTCTTATGGAGAGTAAAAAATGCCCCAAGTGTCCTACATGTGGATCACCGACACTCTCCTGTGAGCATAGGTGAGTAAAACCCAACAAGATGATTTTTCATTACTTTAGAAATAGTAGCTGCAGATACAACAAAAACATATTCCCCTTTTAACAGGATATCAAAAGTGTGTGTTTTTCGCTTATGGTGAATAGTGATCTCTTTTGCACGAGAGTTAATCACTGCATTCATACAATGACACCATGGCATACCAAGCAACACATGACAACCCTCAAGTGGAGCAATGAAGAACACTTTGCTGTCCACATATCTTTGTATATGCAACTTGTTAGAATTTGCCAATTCTATGGGCAGTGCCAATGTTTTAGTCTTTAGTCGTAGAGTCTCCAGCATTCATAACGCTGACATCGCACAATTTCATCGACGTTTGTGCAATAAATTTGGGCCTTATTGTCTTAGAGTCTTCAGCACATATCAAGAGATAGATTTCAGTTGCTGTTCACTGTTGGCACACAACCCGAGGTGACATTACTGCAGAAATTCAAGTAAGGTACAAGTTTCTTCAATTTCTTTGAAGTTTTATAAAGAAATTTGGGACTTTTGCTCGACATGCATTTCAAAGCAGCAAATAAGAGGTACAACAACATTTAATTATTGCTACAGTCAAATTGAGCAGAAAATGTTGGGAAAATTCTGTAAATTTTTTAAAGAATCGGCATTAAGTTGTTGTAATTTGTACTTTTGAGGGCATGCATTAGGAGGCAGGTGTGGTACAACAGTACATTGCTGTTATTTCTTGGCTGAGTGCTGATTTGGGTTAAATTGGGCACACTTTGGTATTTGTTTGACAGTTTGGTACTTGTTGCATAATCTCGAGGGGATTTTTCATTGTACAATCTATACTTCAGTAGTAGACAAGTATTTGGTTGCAGATTTTTGCCCATTATTGACAGCATGGTACGTCAAGGGACTAATGATCAGAGCAACATCCTTGGTGTCCTCACTCAAGAAGACAAACTTGATGAATCAAATTACCCGTTGTGGAGTTTTATGGTTTGCAACCATCTTGTAGCGGACTTGTGGGACTATGTTACAGGTGATTTGCAAGGGTCCAGGATGTCTTGCACTTCAAACACCTGAGCGTAACACTAGAGGACAAGCTGCTGGTGCTGCTATCCCTCCTCCCCCTACTACCAAGGATCAGAGAAGATGGGACTCAAAAGATGTACATACACTTTCTTTGATTGCCTTGTCAGTGAAAAGATCGATCATTCCACATATCCGGTCTTGTAAGACCTCAAAATCAGTATTGGATGTACTTGAGCGTATGTTTGCAACACATAACGAGGCCAGAATATCTTATCTTCGTAGAGAGTTGTTGTTACATTAATAAATGTAACTTATGGGGAGACAAGTGCGAGGGATGACCGTCCAGGGGCTGAATCGAACAATCTCTCTCGTGCTGTTGGGACTCTCGAGCAGAGGGGGCACTTAACTGAATCTTTGACATTAACATAGGCGTTATCTAACACTGGTATTAGAGCTGTTAGGTGACATTACCTGGAAAGAGTCGAAAGGGCTTTACGTCCTTGTCGCAGCGGAAGCGTGGCAGGCTTTTTCGGAAAAGAACTGTCGGGTTCGTTCCTATTTGGAGCCCTCGGGTCCCATTCCTATCTGGCGCGCCAATCTAGAGCTAACGTGTTACTAGTTGGTAGCGATGCTCGTCAATCCTGCAGGTGTCCACGTCAACACGAAGTAGTCGCACCAGGCTAACGCGGGCGTCGCCAGTAGGAAAGAGGGACAGTGGACGACAGGATTCGAACCTGCGTAGGCGTCACCAGCAGGGAAGGGGGATGGTGTAAGACGTCTCGGGCGAAATCCCGCCTAAGTGACAATAGTGGTCACAGCTAGTTCATACGTGACCTGGCAGGGGGAGTGTTTAATCCCATCTTCATCCTGTGTTTCTACTTGACAAGTCTTACTCTCAGGCGACCGGCACCGACAGCTGCCCTATCACTATAATCAGGGAAGTACCTCATCTTGTATGCAAATTTCTTATATTTGCTTTCTAATTCCAGTGTATTAATGGAGGGCAAAGAGAAAAAGGGGGTAATCGAAGATTTTAGTTCCGGGGACCATTCTATGGTGGATCCCCATGAAATGGAAATTCAAGAAGAACAATGGGAAGAATTTTTTGCTACACGAGAACAATTTGGTGATTTAACTGCTTGTGTGCAAGCACAGGGGGTTCAAATGGAGTTGCTAACTCAAGCACTCATAGAAATAAAATCTCAATTAGCCTTATTATTAGAAAGGGATAAAAATAAGGTAGAAACCTTAGACATTCCATCTTCATCAAAAGATCGAGATGTGAATATGTGAGATCCTAGGGAACCCCATCAAAAGCTAAGGGATAACCCAGTGTTAAAAGATATGAAACCCCCTCAGTTTCACGGGGAGGAAAAAGACAGAAATAAAGACACTATCTTTAATTTTCTTCAAAAATGGGGGGGATTTGCACAAACTTAATAATACTCTACTACATTTCCAAGCGCTGGAGGCCAATTTAACCTTGGGGCCAAAGGCATATAAATGGTGGAGAACTTTAAAGGAGGCAAATAAAACACCTGAAACTTGGGCTCAATTTGAATCGGTCTTTTTAAAAGAATTCCTTTCTGAAAATGAAATGGAAAGAAATTGGGAAGATTGAGATTATGTCAGACAAAAGGAAAGACCTTTGCTGACATATCTCGAGGAATATCGTGAGATAATCCTTAAATTGGAAGGAATAGATGAATTTCAAAAGACAAGAGGATTCATAAGGGACTGGATAAGGCCTGTAAAAAGGAAGTGAAAAGGAGCGCTTGAAGAGGCAATTAAATTTGCATTAATCAATAAAGATAATACGCGTCCAGGTGCATTTACTAGTCTCACTGATACAGAGCCCAAGACTAAGGAATTTGAAGCCTCAATATTTGTAGGCAAATTTAAAAGGAAAATGCCAGTTCTTAAGGGCAAGAAACAACCCTTTGAAAAGAAACAATATGAAAGACCAAAGTTAAGCCAAGATGACTTTGATAAAGCTAAAAAAGAAAGGTTGTGTTTCAATTGCCTATCTCCTAATCATGCTGCCTGGAATTGCCCTTAAAGGAAAAAGGGGGAAGATAAAGGAAAGGATAAGGACAAGGGCAAGGAAAAAGAGAAACAAATCCATGTAGTGCAGACCCTGGAATTAAAGGGGCATGAAAGGTATAAATCTTTAGAGGTCTTGCACAAGGATGTACAACACAGGTGTTGTATATCAACTTCTATGTGGCAGCCTACTTTTGGGCCACATAATTTAGTTAGAGTGTATGGATTGCTGGAAAGAGGGTTAGAGTCATGATTGATGACTCTGCCACCCACAATTTCATAAATTATGCACTTGTCAAAAAATTGAAACTTCCCCAACAAAAGAGTGGGCATCAATATGTTGTTCTTATGATGCAAGGTCAGGATAATAAAATATGGGATACAATGGTATCCAATTTGGAAATTGAGATCCAAGGATATAAAGATAAACTTGATTTCCAAATTATGAATATGGAAATAGCCAATATTGCTTTAGGGAGGGAGTGGCTAAGGGGATTGGAACCATCCTTAAAACGTAGTTATCATCATAATACACTGGAATTTGAAAGGGATGGTAAGACTTTTGTGATTAAAGGTGAACATGAAGTATCTGATAACCCTTTGTTGTGTTCCATTGAAGTTCAAAAGCTGATAAAAAACGAAGCTTGTGAGGTATATATGCTATGGTCCCTTCCTGTACAGAACACTTTTACTTTTTGTAATATAAAGCAACAATTTTCTTATGTTTGTGAGTTGAATGTAAGTAATGAATTAAGTGGTTTGTTACATGAATTTAAAGATGTGTTTTCTTCTGATTTACCAAATGGCCTTCCACCAGATAGGGGTGATGTAAATCACCCAATTGACATAGATTATTAACATAGATAAGGATTTACACCCTATTTCTACACCACCTTATAAACTAAGTGAAACACAGCACCAAGAAGTCGAAAGACAAATTAAGGATTACCTTGATAAAGGGTTTATACAACCCAGCAATTTGTTGAGCTAAAATATGCATTACTTACTGATTAGTCTCTTAAACAGCCCCAAAACACACTAAAAATGCTCTTTTAGAGTAAAACCCTAAAACAGGGAGCGGTTCGAGAGAGTTCAGTGGAAAACCTAAAACAGGGAGCGGTTCGAGAAAGTTTAGTGGAAATTCTAATTTTTGGGGCGCCCTTCCACATCTATAAATAGACAGGCTGCCCCCATTCAGTCATCATCCTTGTTTTGCAGGTTACACCAGCCCACACACCCTCTGCTGCTGTTGGCGCCCAGTTTCCAGCCTGCACCTCACCTCCATCTGCTGTCCAGCCATCATCGACTGCAGCCACAACATCTTCAGCCTGTCCATTGCTGTAGGCGACAGCTCTCAGCTGCTGGCGACTGCACCAAACTGTCCCAGATTGTTGTTCAGCCTGCTGTCCATCATCTCCAGGGTCAGCCAGCCTGCGTTTTCAGCATTGCAGGCCCTGACACTCTCAGACACTGTTTCAGCTTGCTGTTTACAGCAGACTGTGTACAGTTTCCAGTCCCCAACCGGTGGTACACTGCTGTGTTTACCAGTTTCCAGCCTCCAGACTGCTGCATTTTGGTGACCAGCCTGCTGCCATTCACTATTCAGCATTCTTACACTTCTACTGGTGGTCACAGACTTGGGATCCGTCTTCGGTGGACGTCACACTCCGACATTGCTCTGCCCTTGAGCACATTGTATACTCTTACATTCATTTACAGCATTTATTCACTTCAGAGTTGTGTTCTCTCTCTCCCTTCTTCTGTTTGTGTTTGAGTTTTGAGTTTTGCGTTTAGGGTTTGAGTTTTGAGTTTTGCATTTAGGGTTTGAGTTTTGCCCTCTGTGTCTGTGTCTGTGTATTTGTGTTTCTATCGTGGTCGTACACTCTATGTGTCCTCAGTGCAAACCCTAGCACTCTTCTTAACATGATATCAGAGCCGGTGCTCTTGTAAAGAGTATCCTGCGGATATTGTTGAGAGCTAGTCTTTGTGCAAGGCACACAATATGACTTGTAACCGAATCACAATGTCCCAAACATCTTCTTCTCTAGTTCTTATGATGTCTTATCAGGCTTCTCCATCATTGGAGGCCCTGAGACGGCATTATGGACTCGGTGAGGACGACACTCCACCTTCACCAGATTTCACTAACATGATAGAGGAGGACTTTGAGGAGTACTATCGCAACAAGTATGGTGATGTTTACACCCCTCCTACCAGTTTTGCTACCACATCCAGACTAGTTGGTGAGGCTGGCCACCTCTCCGATCATGGAGGACATACGGCATTTGGAACGTGTGGCGATTCATCTTCATCATCTCTGCCAGGTCCTATGTCAGGTTTGTACAATTCTTTTGTTTTGCATGAATCAAAACCCTCGCCTGTTTCTTCTTTTGAGGTACAGGATTCGGATGGCTTTGCGTATGTGAACTTCAATAGAGGGGGCTCACGAAGCAGACAAAATTTAGGTACATCTACAACTTCTGTTTCATTTGAGCATATCACACACACTTCTCACTTTCCTGTCATCCCACCCTCTTCTATATCACACCTCTCATCATCTTTCCAAAACCTTGGATTACACTCCACATCTGCTTCACACACCCTAGGGGTTGGATCTTCCATCTCCACTCCTAGCCCTTTTTCCTTTTCCACCCCATTCTCTACCTCTTTACACCATGGTACTTCGTTAGGGGGAATGCCACCCTTTAACATAGTGCCTCTCATCTCTCAGCACATGAGCACACCTATAACTCTTGGGACGACTGTGATGGGCATCCCCCTCACTATCCCTAGCTTCACATCTCCCATGACCACTCATATGCAGGGGTTTTCATCCTCAGCTTATGGTGCGTCTTCACACTCTCCTTGGGTTACACTTACGCAGGGATTCCCATCTTTTGCTCCCCGTGTTTCCATCCCATCTCCTTGGGTTCCTCATGTGGTTACTATGCCCATGCCTAGTCAGCCCATCCCTACCTATGGATCCACCTTGCACACTACCCGCATGCTTGGTAGGCACTCTGGGGCCCATTCTCAAGTGTACTCCACTCTCCCATTCTACCCCCACTACACTTTTTCACACTATCCATCTCCGAGCACTACCACTCTTGTTGCAATGGCCAAGAATGCCTTCACGGATAAGACACGTTTTAACATGTCAAATTTCACTACTTGGTCGAATTTCATGCAACAAGTGCTTGAGTCTTAGGGTCTTTGGGACCTCATCATTGGTCTAGAGCCTATGTTGGACCCTCGACTAGCTCACCCTGACTACATCCGTCATGCAACAAGTGCTTGAGTCTTAGGGTCTTTGGGACCTCATCATTGGTCTAGAGCCTATGCTGGATCCTCGACTAGCTCACCCTGACTACATCCGTCAATGGAGAGTTCGCAATGCTACAACCAATGTTGAGCTGATGCAGGGATTGCTTCCTGAGTTTCACTCTCAGTTGCAGCACTTCCTGCTCGCATTAGAGCGTTGGAGTCACCTTCTCGAGCGCTATGCGGCTCATGATCGTACTCGGCGCATCAATCTCGACTTTGAGCTTCAAGAGTTCTCTCTTAAGGAAGGGGATGATCTGAAGTCAAGCTAGTTGACTATAGGGGGTTACTTGCCGAGTTCGCCACTACTGGCTCTCCAAAGTCAGATGACGATCAAGTTACATTCTTCTTGAATAAGTTGCCCACAAAATACTTTAATTTCATTCAATACATCATCTCCCAACCTCGATTGCCTATCTTCTACGAGTTTAAGTGCCAGTTCTTGTGTTACGCAAGGCTGCATGATCAAGTCCACAAGAAATTCTCATCACAGCCTTATTCAGAGTAGAGGGGGTTAGTTGCTTCTTCTTGGGGAGGGAAAACCACCAGTGGCAAGAACTCGCTAGATGCAAAGGCAAGCCAATCAAATGGCGACTCCTCTTCCTCTGATGGAACCAAAGAATCAATACCTATCTGGCAGCAACTCCCTAAGAAAAACCGGTTTTGCACACACTGCTAGAGAGCCGGCCATGTGGACGAGGAGTGTTGCTCCAAGGCCCAAGGTTTACCACCTAAAAAGCCTTAGCAGGCCGCTGCGACTTCACAGTCCAGTGGGGCTATGTCTTCCGCTGCTGCCCCATCTGCTTCTCCAGCCCCCACAACGACTGTTGGACATGCGGCACACGAACAGCCTCAGCGACCATCCTTCTCTACTCCTAAAGGATTGGCTGATTGGTTTGCAGGTACTGATCTCGTTACACTTTATGCATCTATCTCACCTTTCTCCCCACCTCGTCAGGCATTCCCTTGGCAGAGCCTTGCTACTGGATGTACACGATGGTGGCCACCTTCTTAGACTAGCATGTCTCTAGGTTCTTTTGGATACCCTAGGTCAGTCTAGCATTCATTTTTAGCACTCTTAGAGTCGGACCCATAGGACTTTTGTCTCTACATTTTAAGTCTTCCGCTGCATTTACTCACACACACATACATATTTGCATCTTTGCACTTGTTCCTTCAGTTAGCTTTTCATTTTAGTTTAGTTTTGTTTTTGGAGCATCTCACTATTGACCTTTGTGATTGCAGACTTTGATCTCCTTTGCAGGTTTTGTTTTCAGTGTAGGGCTAACATGCAGGTTTGCCCAGTCCTACCTGGGCTGGAGACTTGGAATGTGCGCCGTTCCTTCATGGTTTCATCATCCTTGGAGTTTTGCTCTTCTACCAGCATGGAGGCTTCTTCTCCTGAGGCTGATCGTGCAGCATCTCTCTTGATGCTATCATGGCGGTGACTTCTACCTAGCTCTTCCAGCTGGGATGCTTCCTTCTCCTCTTCATTCCTTATGGTTCTCGGCACCACACGAAGACCGACATCAAGCTCCTCTTCCTTCTTCGCCATCTTCATCCAGGTTGAGAGAGGGTTCCTACCCTTCTTGGTATTCTACAGGCTTCAGCACTTTGTTTTTGATATCGGCTTCTCCCCCCTGTTGTACCTTACCCTTTGCATTGCATGATTTCATCATCTTTGTACTAGGACGCTTGGGTAAGTGAACAATTTTCCCATGAGGGACACTGTCCAAGTGGCACCTGCTGCATGAGCATTCTTCAGCATGTAGCATGCTTTGCATCTCATTGTGCAGAGCACCACTTGAGCGGATCCTAAGCTATTTCCATGGATACCTCATCAACTACTTTTCCTCGTCATCGACACTCTGAGTGGATGGGTTAGCTTGTACTGTTTTGTGATGTGTTGGGTGTACCCTCTCTACTTTCGTCTTTTGGGTCACTATTCCTCAATCGGGCGCATCTCATAAAATTTATCACACTTATTCAAAAAAACACACACACACACACACACACACACAAAAGTTTCATGTAGTTCCATCCGCCTTTGTAGGGCTTGGTAGGCCACTGGGTAGCCGACGTGCACCCTTTGTCCGATGCCCTGTTCTCTTTGGGGTGACTACTTGGATTCCCTTGGTAAGATAACCATTGTCTCTGCAGTCTTAGTAGGCCACTAGGCAGTCGATGTGCACCCTTTGTCCGATGCCTTGGCTGCTTTGGGGTGGGGGGTGGGACGCCTTGGGGTATATCAACATCACAATGGTGGGCCTAACCTTTCGGCTCAGTTTTGGGCCTGAGAGGGGATGTTGAGCTAAAATATGCATTACTTGTTGATTAGCCTCTTAAACAATCCCAAAACACACAAAAAATGCTCTTTTAGAGTAAAACCCTAAAACGGGGAGCGGTTCGAGAGAGTTTAGTGGAAACCCTAAAACGGGGAGCGGTTCAAGAAAGTTTAGTGGAAACCCTAATTTTTGGGGTGCCCTTCCACATATATAAATAGGCAGGCTGTCCCCATTCAACCATCATCCTTGTTTTGCAGGTTACACCAGCCCATACACCCTCTGTTGCTGTTGGCGCCCAGTTTCCAGCCTGCAGCCCGTCTCCATCTGCTGTCCAGCCATCATCGACTGCAGCCACATCATCTTCAGCCTGTCCATTGCTGTAGGCGACAGCTCTCAGCTGTGGTGACTACTCCAAACTGTCCCAGACTGCTGTTCAGCCTGCTGTCCATCATCTGCAGGGCCAGCCAGCCAGCGTTTTCAGCATTGCAGGTCTTGACACTCTCAGACACTGTTTCAGCCTGCTGTTTACAGCAGACTGTGCACAGTTTCCAGCCCCCGATCGGTGGTACACTGTTGCGTTTACCAGTTTCCAGCCTCCAGACTGCTGTGTTTTGGTGACCAGCCTGCTGCCATTCACTATTCAGCACTCCTACACTCCGACTGGTGGTCACAGACTTGGGATCCGTCTTCGGTGGACGTCACACTCCGACATTGCTCTGCCCTTGAGCACACTGTATACTCTTACATTCATTTACAACATTCATTCACTTCAGAGTTGTGTTCTCTCTCTCCCTTCTTCTATTTGTGTTTGAGTTTTTGTGTTTGAGTTTTGAGTTTTGCGTTTAGGGTTTGAGTTTTAAGTTTTGCATTTAGGGTTTGGGTACAATGACGAGTGCACCTCTTAAGGTTTTTAGATAGATATATATATGAATGTACAAGTTTGCTAAGGGTGTGTTCACACCCGAGCACATATAAAAGGCACGAGGGCCCTTTATTCCCAACACCCTCTAGGATCACTAGACATCAAAAGTTATGTCCACATAGCATATTTACACCAAACAACATGTATCTATATGTCCCCTGCTCCAAGAAATCCAAAGAACCACCATGATCAAATGGTATAGTTAACCCATAATACCTTTGAAGCATCCCATGGCTTGCAACTCTCCTTGGATCATAGGGTTGCATCAAGTATTTCCATATCCCTTTTTTCAATCTGCTCAAATGGTTTTTGCCCATAAAACATACTCACATTTGCTCCATCTTTGTGCATACTATCCCTCTATCTAACATCCATGTTTGGTTGCCGTGCAACATAAGTAGAAACAAAGGTGAAATAGCTTTGCCCACTCTAGCTTTGCAACCCTCATTGCACATCCTTAGATAAGCCAACTCCATGGCATATAGCTCTCCATTTGGTATGGGGAAAAGATCTTGAAAAGCACCTTTATGATGCACAAAATCTACATCCAATAGCTCTTCAGCACAACCTTGCAAACAACCTATTTCATTTGGCAAACACGCCTCATCAGATATACCATGCATATTTGCCATATGTCCTGCAAACGTTTCATCAACCTTCTCACCTTGTTTCAAGCATTTTGGCACCTTTGCAACTAAGTGGAACAGTCATAAATGGTGACTCTCTCAATTTCTTCTATGTATTCCTCCCATACATTAGGTTGAATAACATCTTTAACCAACACATCTACTTTGTCAGTCAAAGCATTTGTACCATCAACAACCTTAGTCAATGCATCATCATCACCTCAGTCAATACATCCGTATCATCAAACACCACATCCACATCATTAGCACTCTGAATCCATGTATTATCAGCAACCTCAGTCAAAACATTTGTAGATAGCACATTTGCAGCATTAGACAACACATCAGACAAGTCATTAGTATCTTCAGCATCCGGAACATCATCCAGAAAAGCAACAAACAAATCCCCAAGTTAATCTTTCACAATTATTATTGTATCTATATGTAAAGCATCTTCTTCAACTCGTATAATTTGCAATTGCAACTCATGCATTTCTTATAATAGTTCTATTGACACAACCTTGATACCTTGTAGTGACTTGCTCTAGATCATTGTCTTGTTCTAGAATCTTCATAAAATATTATTCTTTAAGAACTTGCTTGAAGTTCTCCAAGCTTGATCTATGTTTCAATCGTATGTCTCAAACTTGTGTCTTGATGTCACTCACCACTATCCATTCTAAATACACCATCATCCATATCTTTTGGAACACCACATAGTTGCATCTCCTCGTTATAGATTCTAAGATATTTAGATACATCCACCCATCAGATTGATTGAGTTTACTTAGGATCAACTTAAGCATCTCTATCTTTAGTCTTCTTCATGGCTTCTTGTTGTTGCATATAGGTTACAAATGTTTGAAATAGATGCATCTTGTTCCCTCTGCAAAACCTGTTTCCATCTAGTTTAATCCCCATGTCCTTGCAAGACACATCTACATCTAGTTGGAATTCCACGATTGGATCCTCACCCTAGCTGATTGCACGTCGGACTCACCAAAAAGATGTTGGGAGAAATTTCGTGAGAGTGTGGCCGGGACGAGTCTCTAGTTGTGAGAGTTCACAAAGAGGAGAAAGAGAAGATGAACATACTTATATATAGAACACATAGTGGCAGCAACCTGACTCTCTGCACTGCACTGACCTGATGAGTGGAGCTGTGTTTCCTGCTTGAGTCCCAGTAATGGCTGTGACCCCTCCAAACGAGCAGCCTGGCTACCAAAATAACCAACCCACACTTTCTGAGCAATGAGAGGATACAAAGTCTATAAATAGACAAAATATGGGATGCCATACGAGACAAACGGGAACATTCCAGAAGACTAACCAGTTGACCAGGATGGGTGGCTGGAAAAAATAGCCAAAATTCCCCAAAAGAAACCCTAGACCAAGGCATTCTGGTATCCCCCAAGCTCTGGTGGGCTCATAGGTACAGATGCCCAGGATGCTCTCAGAATTCCCAACAAGTGGATGTTCATGGTTCTTCACAGTTTAGATGCCACAGTCAGATTGGTTGTAGCTCATGCATCCCATTCTTGGAGAATACTGCTTCACCCTCAGGTTAGGACTGATCTTCTGGTCTAGCTGGAAGCAGCCCACACCTGTTGAATCTGCAGCAAAGGCAGAGTATTGGGATTGTATGCTGCGATCCTGGAGCTTTTGTGTCTAAGCCAACTTTATCAGGAGTTAGGGCTCGGAGGAGGGGTTTTGTACCTGGGGATCTTTCTGCCTTCATTGTTATGTTCACTGTTCTTGCTATCCACAGTGTGACTCTGGTCCATTAGGATGTGGGGAACATGGAATGGTCAGTTTTGGGTTCCCTGTCCCATCCCGTCCCCATTCCCCATCCCTATTCCCCGTTCCATGCCTATTCCATGTGACTAAATAGCTACATGGAATGGCAAATCATGGTGTTCCCCATTCCCATTCCTCATTCCCGTTTCCCATTCCATGTTGCTATGTTTTATCCTCCTCTCTAAGAGTTTCAGTTTGGGTGAATCATTGGATACATGTATTCATACATGCATGCACAACAGTATGACATTGGAGGGAATTCTTATGTGTTAGCTCTGCTTTACTATTTGAATTTGACTAAATAATTCAAATTATATCCTCTGGTGATACCGAATTCTTCCTCTCAGTTTTTGTGGTATTCCTTTACCGGTTTTGCTTGAATATGTGGACTTCATGCCTATGAACCTAGAAGTCTTCTGTTTTTCCATGGAATCAAGACCTTCACATGTAAATGGTGTGACCCAGATACTCATAGGTGCCATTTTTGTTCTATGACCTTCCAATGCCCTGTCTTTTTAGAGCTAAGCCTTTAGTCTACTGTGTATGGGTAGAACTCTTTGCAGCTGTTTACTTTTGATGTCTGCTTTACCTTCCAACAGAACTAAAGTTTGAACTTGTCCTCAAAATGGTCTGGTTGTGTAGAAGGCATGGCCGGGGTGTGTGTGTGTTTTGAGTTGGGGGTGGCGGGGGCGGGGGCGGGGTTTGGATGGGGTTGTATTTTTTAGGTAGGGCTTAGCTCACAAAGGCTTTACTTATGTTAATGTTTTCAGAAGTTTACGACTTTCTTTTTGTATACTGCTCAGGGAGATGTGACTTAAATTGCCTTGTTTTTGAGCAGGCTTTTGAAGAAGCTGAACTTCCTAGGCTGAAGGAAGAGAAACCAGGGTTGACTCACACACAGTACAGGGACATGATCTGGAAACTTTGGAAAAAATCACCAGACAACCCACTTAATCAGGCTGCTAAGGCTCAGTGAACTTGTTGATGTACCTCATGTTGGTTATCTTGTCAAAAGATGCAGCAAAGAAAACGGCTTCAAGCTTCAAGAAGTTATGTTCTGGAATCCGTATAAGTTGTGAAGGCTCCTAACTTGCTTTGTAAGACAGATACATCACAAGAAAAGATTTGTCAGCATTAGGTTGATTATGACAAGTGTTGTTGGAAACTTCAACTATTTATTGAGGCTTTCCTATTCATTGTGTGAAATAAAAGCCTGTTGGCAAGTCTTCCCATTTATGGAAAGGATGTTGGTCTTCTAAGCATATTATTTACAACATGGCAATGTTATAAATTAGTGTGCTAAAAATCACTGTATAACCACCAACATTCTTTTTCTTCATTTTGTTAACTTAAGAAGAATAAGAATTGTGCACTTCGCCAAAACCGATGCTGCATCGAGCACTACACTAAGTGGTCAACAGGACTGCAGTAGGGTCATACTATGAAGATTTCAGCAAAAGTGGTTTTGTGATATCTTTACTGTGAGTCTTAAAGAACTTGACATTATGGGGCCAGCCATGGATAACGGACTCCAAAAGACTTGAAGGATCTACGAGACTACATGTTGCAATGTAACGGGATTTTTGGTTGCGAGAAGTACATCTACTGAAAGCCACAGCTTACAAAATAATTTTGGGAGTAGGCTTGTGAAGTCCACAATCAGGTGGAAGGTGGAGTGAGGAGGGTTGATAGATTTTAGACCTGAAAACTAGCACTGCAATTTTACTGGCTGAAGATTGCCATTAGCATTGAGATAAAAGTAGTGTGCACGTTAGTTCCATTGGTTGAGTTTTCTAGCTTTTGAGTGGTAGGGTGGAGAATGGTTGCAATTGCTTACATATGATTAAGAACCCCAAACTCCCTGCATGATCCCCCCAGTTGGGGAGTGGACGGGGGCAGTGGCTGACCACACACACACACACACACACACACACACACACACACAGACGGGACTTCATAAAAGAGTACTTCATGGATTTACTGGAGTCCTAGTTGCATGTCTCTGAGAGGGTTGGGGTTGTGGCCTATGTTCTGTGATTTGGCCAAGAATCAAGTACTTAACATCCTTGGAAGCATGTGTTAGTAAAGATGAGGTGGATGCAGTTGTGGTGCATATATGCAAGGATAAAAGCTGATTGATTAGGATATACGCACCACAAAGGCTGATTGGGTTTACTTGACTGAATTTTTTTTCTTAGTGTGTAAATGTGCTTGTGCTACCTTTTACCTTTCTTTGATAAGACGTTCAGAAGTGGGGACTATGCTTGGTTCTTGGAAATTAGGCGTTGCTAAATTTACCCAAGGTGTCCTTGCCTGCCTGAGTCAAACATTGGTGGCCTATTTCCTTGATGGGTTGTATGCATAAGACTTCTGCTAAAGGTGTTTGTTAATAGGTTGCATAAACATCTCTCAAAGATAGTGCACCCTACCTAGTATGGGTTCATTAAAGGACGGTGCCCTACCCAATATGGCTCATTAAAGGATTCAATATTTTGCATAATATTTTGTTTGTATAGATGGGAGTCGATTATGTGTAGTATACAAATCACAAGAGTGGGATGGTTTGGGTGGAATTACAAAAAGCTTTTGATTGTTTGGATTGGTCTTTTGTGGCCTAGCTCACATAGAAGATGGGTTTTGGACTTCAAATCTCAAATATGCTTTACAATATTAGCAAGGGGTTGGTTTGTATGAGTGATGCTTAATGGAGGGGTTATGGAGCAGATCTTACTTTCCATGTCTATTAGACAAGGGTTTCCTTAGTCCTTTGTTCTTTGCCCTTGTAACCCATTCTATTTTGAGGATCCCATTTGGCAAAAAATAGCAAGGTGGTTTGCTTGTCTCTACCTTTTGCAATAATAATTAGTGGACCTAGCCTTGGTAGACGACACCTTTCTTTTCTTGAAGATATTCAAGGGAAATACTTTGTGGAGCCATAGATGTGGAAATCTTTTAACTTCAGGGCCGCACATTAATATGCACAAATAAATTCTCATAAGTTGCATTGAATGAGACTGATTGACATAAGGTTGGTAGGGAGGTGGTAATGCAAGGCACCATTGCGAGGCACTTGGAATACCCTATGGGTGCATTTGTCATACCCAAGAAATTGCTTGATTGGAATGTAGCTTGTATTGTAGACAAATATGTTTACTAGAAACCATAGGTAAGGCATTTTCATGTGCATAAGTTGTCCGGATGATTATGTTGCCCATGATATCATATCACTTGCTTCCATGGTCAAATACTATGTGGAAAATAATGTGGTCCATTTGCTTCATGATATGGAGAAAAAAGCCCACACATTTTGGCCGGATCATATATGTACACTTAAATGAATGGGGGATAGTGTAATTTTAGATGTGGAGACACATGCGATGTCAAGATTGTGGGAGAGAAGGAAGGAGTCTCACTTGTAGCTTTCTTGCTTGCACAATGGGGGAATACACACAGAGGTGGAGGCTGAAAACAGTTTTCCTCTTCTTAGTTGTGTAAGCCAAAAAGAACTCTCATACAAAGAAATAGAAGAACCCTATATATGGGTCTCAAACCAAAGAAAACTAACTAAGGTGGCATACTAACTGAGCCACGAACTAGAGTAGATAATGATAGCTGTCATCTAGCTATTATTCATGGGCGGTGTACAACCGCATCTACAACTGACAAGTCGGTGACATAAATGCACAACGGTCACCCTAGCATATCACGAGTGGAGCTTGATATCTCAACACTCCCCCTCGAGCTCAATCCCAATTCCTGCATACCAAGCAGGTCTCTGAACTTGCGCAGCTTCTCTGCGCCCAATGCCTTCGTGAATATGTCAGCTACCTGATCCTCTGTGCTGACATAAACTAGATCAATAAGACCTAGTAAAACCCTCTCCCGCACATAGTGATAATGCACCTCAATGTGCTTTGTTCTAGCATGATAGACTGGGTTATTTGCCAAGTGTATACTACTCATGTTGTCACAATAAATGACAACTGGCCCATCTGTAGACTGATGCATATCATAAAGTAGCTTATGCAACCAAGCTACCTCACATGCAGCCATTGTTGCACCCCTGTACTCAGCCTCTGTGCTCGACAAGGCAACTGTAGGCTGTTTCTTGCTGCTCCAAGTGACTGCAGCACTCCCAAAAGAGAACACATACCCACTGGTAGATCGTCTATCAGAAATACTACCAGCCCAATCAGCATCAGTGTATCCATGCAACTGTATCTGAACCCCAGTCTCATAAAATAGTCCATACTGCAATGTGGACTTCACATACCTGAGTATGCGTCTAGCCGCATCCAAATGCGATTTCCTTGGAGCCTGCATAAACTGACTTACTAATCCAACAGCATAGCTCAAATCTGGCCTGGTAATAGTCATATAAATCAAACTTCCTACTATGCGTCTGTACATAGTAGGGTCTTCCAGAAGCTCACCTGCATCTGCGCTCAGCTTCACATTCTGCTCCAAAGGAACTGAAATAGGCTTACAGCCTGTCATCCCATATTTGGACAGCATGTCCAATCCATACTGCCTCTGCAAGAGCTGTATCCCACTTGGTGATCTAATCACCTCAATGCCCAAGAAATAACGCAGCTCTCCCAAATCCTTCATCTCAAACTTTTGCTTCAATAGCGTTTTCACATGAAGGATATCTTCATCACTGTCACCTGTCATAATCAAATCATCAACATAAATGACAAGCAACATAATACCTTTCTCTGTTTTTCTCACATAAAGTGAGAAATCTGCCTTGGAAATCTAAAAGCCAATAGTGACAAGATACTGCCCTATCTTGTGAGACCATGCTCTAGGTGCTTGCTTCAAGCCATACAAAGCTTTCTTCAACCTGCAAACAAACTCAGGATGAACATCATGCACATAACCTGGTGGCTGCTCCATATAGACCTCTTCTTGCAAATCACCATGCAAGAAGGCATTCTTTACATTCATCTGATGTAAAGACCATCCCTTTGATGCAGCCATAGCAATGACTGCTCTTACGGTTGCCATCCTTGCAACCGGACTGAATGTTTCTTCATAATCAATGCCATATGTTTGTGCATACCCCTTGACTACTAATCTTGCCTTGTATCTGTTCACAGAACCATCTGCATTGTGCTTCACCTTATAAACCCACTTACAGCCAATTGCATTCTTACCTTTAGGCAAAGGTACCAACTCCCATGTAGCATTTGCTTCTAAGGCATCCATTTCTTCATCCATGGCTTTCTCCCATTTTTCTTTTCCCATGGCTTGCTCAAAAGAAGTGGGTTCTGGTTCCTGTATCACTTTGACCATATATGCATAGTGGATGGCTGTAAATCCATCATATTTCAGCCTATCCACAGGATACCTAGCTCTGGTAGACCTACGCAAAGTAGGCTCACTTCCAGGTGCTCTCAAAACATCCCTGGTCTTCCTTACTCCAGGTGTAACAATAGAGGGGATACCCAACTCATCATCAATGCTCTATTCTGAGCCACTGGATTCACCATCCACATAAGAGTGACCTGCATTCACATCAAACATGGGCTGATCAACCTTCTCTTTTCCTTTTCGTGATACCTGCATACCACTATCTGCATTGCTTTGAGAAGATTCTCCTGATCTCAATCTGCCTGTCCATGGCGAAGAATGTGAACCACTGCTAGAGGACGCTCCAGGGTCCACTAATATTTTGTGACTGCTGCTGTGAATTCTGTGCAGCATTACCATTTTGTACATCTACATCATCAATCACATTTACTGGTTTATACCAGCTACTCATCTCATCAAAAACAACATCTCTGCTCACTGTAAACTTACGAGTAGAAGGGTTATAGCATCTATATCATTTTTGCTGCAGAGAGTAACCAATAAAGATGCACTTCTCAGCTTTTGGATCCAACTTGGATCTCAACTCATCTAGTACATGTACATAGGCAATGCAATAAAAAATTTTCAAATGAGAAATATCTGGTTTCCTACCAGTATACCTCTCCTCTGGAGTCATCCCATGTATTGCTGCAGTGGAAGTCCTGTTCATTATGTAGACTGCCGTAGCAACTGCCTCAGCCCAATAAAAATCCGGCAGGTCTTTTTCATTGAGCATGGCACGAGATACCTCAATATGCCTGTTTTTCCTTTCTGCAATTCCATTTTGTTGTGGGGTATGACTGCATGAATATTGCTGCTTTATGCCATGCTCCTGCAGGAACCTTGCAAACTCATTTGAGAGGTACTCTCCCCCTCCATCTGACCTTAGGCATTTTATTTGCAGGCCTGTTTCTTTTTCAACCATAGCTTTAAGAGTTTTGAAATACCCAAAAACTTCACTTTTCTTTTTCATAAAATACACCCAAACTTTTCTGCTATAGTCATCAATAAAACTGACAAAATAATGACAGCCTCCAAGAGATGCAGCTTTAGTAGTCCACACATCAGAGTGGATTAATTCCAATGGCTTCTTACTCTCTTGAACATGTCTAGGAAATGGTTTCCTTGCCTGTTTTCCAAACTGACAGGCTTCACATACCTTATGCATTTCTGCAACCTTGAATTTTGGCAATCCTGCAACAATATTTTGGGCCTGCATTGATTTAAGTCGCTGTACATTAACATGACCAATGCGTTTATGCCAGATATCAATATCTGCAACTACACCGGTCCCATGTGCAAACATTGCTGCACTCAATTCAGACATGTCTGCATCCAACGTAAACATTCTGCCCTTCTTCTTTCCTTTTGCTATCAAGCGACCTTTATTTTTCATATCCTCAACAAATCATCGATGAGGATTAAATCTGACCTGCAAGCCCTGCTCAACCATTTGACCAACAGAAACCAGATTCTTGGTGATATTCGGGACATCAAATACATCGGACAGGTATTTCTTTTTCCCATCCTGCATAGATAAGGGAATTTTTCCAATCTGCACAATAGGATGTGCAGTATCATCACCAGTCTCCACAAATCCTGGTTTTTCCATTTTCCTTGCATCCTCCATCCATTCTGCATGACCTGTCATGTGGTTTAATGCACCTGAGTCAACATACCATACATCGTTGTTTTCTTCTGCACTTGTCACAGAATTGTTCATGTGCTGCACCATAAACAAATGCTCATTTCTGTCATCACCCTGTCTACTAGAAGATGCATAATTTCCTTGTTGCAGTTTTCCATTCATGATGTCATTCTGCTTTTTATAGCAGTCTTTAGCCATATGACCCATTTTACCACAGTAGTAGCATTCAACATTGCTGTTTGCATTTTGGCCTCTTTGCCATCCACCACGACCTCTTTGGCTCCCCCTGCCTCTAGAGTTACCACGTCCTCCTCCATAGGACTGGTTTTCTTGAGTTTGCTGCATATTCTGATTTCTACCACGGCCTCCAAATCGGCCTCCTCTACCTCTGCCTCTACCTCTTCCAGCATTTTGAGTAGAAGACAGCTTCTTTTGAAGTTCCTCCTGAAGAAGATGCACCACCATTTCTCTGCTCCTAAGAAATTAGAAGAGCAATAAACTCCTCAAAATCAGGAAATCTTTCACGGACGGAAATGGATGTTCGGAACTGTGCATAATCCTTTCCTAAACCATTCAAGGTCACAGAAACTAAATCATCATCTTCCACTGGCGACCCAATGGAAGCAAGTGCATCTGCAATCTTCTTCACCTTCATGTGGTAGTCGTTGATGCTCATATTTTCTCTTTGCACATTGTGCAACTCTTGCTTGAGCTGCATTTTCCTGGCTTGCGTATTTGTGCTATACATTTTTGACAAAGTATCCCATGCCTCCTTTGGCGTACTTGCATCTTGAATATGCACAATCATAGAGTCTGAAATGCTGATAGACAGCCAGTACATAACTTTCCTGGCTCTCTCATGCCATGCTTTAAATGCCTGCATTTGCTGTTGATTGGGAACATCAGGAAGAACTGGTTCTTCTTCATTTCCTGCAACAAATTCCCAATATCCTTTTCCCATAAGGAAATTCGTCATTCTAAACTTCCATGCTTGGAAGTTGTTCTTGTCAAGCTTTTCAGTGACAATCTGTGAAAGAGAATCAGACGCCATTACAGAACACTGCAAAAAATTCTGTCACTGCAAAGAACACGGCAAATCTGCAAAACTGGCGAAAGTGGTATTTGACCACACAGTCACTTTCTAGTGACGATTTTGCATAAACAGGAACCAAGGATGATTCTGTAACTCCCAATGTCTCTGCACATAAGCATACGATGCAATTTCTATGGTAACTTTTCACCGACCTGTAGAACAGTGGTCGCACAGCATAAAACAGGGCTTTTTCTTGAGTGCGTGCAGAAAACTTCCGCCTCCAAAACAGGCCCCGAAATGGCCTCAAATAAAAAAAACAAGGTCACTGAGGGCTAAAGCCTTCTCCCGCAGTATATACTGCCCTCTTGCTTCACCGCGAAAGGCGTCTCAACCTGAGACAATGCACTCCTGCAATTTTCGGCTGTGCTGCCTGCAGAGATCTGCTCCCAAAACAGAAAATGAAAGCAACACTGCTCCTCTTACCAGAATACCGCGAGCTTGGCTTGCTTTCTTGAGCTCCTTACCACGAACAAGGCTCTGATACCATGTCAAGATTGTGGGAGAGAAGGAAGGAGTCTCACTTGTAGCTTTCTTGCTTGCACAATGGGGGAATACACACAGAGGTGGAGGCTGAAAACAGTTTTCCTCTTCTTAGTTGTGTAAGCCAAAAAGAACTCTCATACAAAGAAATAGAAGAACCCTATATATGGGTCTCAAACCAAAGACAACTAACTAAGGTGGCATACTAACTGAGCCACGAACTAGAGTAGATAAGGATAGCTGTCATCTAGCTATTATTCACGGGCGGTGTACCAACCGCATCTACAACTGACAAGTCGGTGACATAAATGCACAATGGTCACCCTGGCATATCATGAGTGGAGCTCGATATCTCAACATGCGACAACCATCTATTAGACTTTGTTTAGTGCCATGTGCATTGGGCAGTAGCCCTAGGTTGCCTTTACTAGATCTCTTTTCGAAGACATGGGTATTTTGCATGAGAATACTCGAATTTAGACCTCATGGTTGCATGTGCTTAATGTTGATCAACCCATGTTATTGAAATCCTCCCCATAACTGATTCATCTTGTCTACTCTTGGCAATTGGTCCTTAAGTAGTCCTCTTAGCATCCCCTAGAAAATTGATCTTTAGCCAATTCCTTGCTAGTTGAAATTTTGGCTACTTCTAGAATCATCCCTTGGGGATGCAAAACAAGAAGGTTGCCCCTAGTTGAATAGGATGATGGGATTTAGTCTAGTTTCTATTGGCAATGTGTTGAAGCCCTCAAGTGCTATTCAATGCGGAGGCACTTTCATGTGACTGGATCAGTTCTATGATCTATGGGTTGATATCAATTTTGGATTCTTTGCTTTTTTTGGCAACACTTTCCTTCCCTAGACTTATAATACGCTAGTAGGTTTGGCAATCAATAATCAACTAATCTTAGAGGGAGCATAAATAAATCAATTATATCATTTGCTTAAGGCTCAAGTATTTTAACCAATATCATTGGAATTCGAGAGATTAGTGCCAAATCATCACGACAGGTCTTTCATGACTCACTTTGGAGGATATTGATAACATGTTGGAGAGACCTATTAGGGAGTTCATCACCACTTGAAGGTAGACCTATTAGGGATTTCATCACCACTTGAAAGGAATTTAGTACATACCCTTTTGTCCCACCTCTTATTTGTATATTTTTTTGTCAGACTTTGTTGTTATCTTTTATTTTCTTAGCACTCTATGGATAGTTGTATTTCATTAAGTTTTTTTATGTATGTATATTTTTACCCCAGGTCATTGTGGATTTTCTTGATGTTAACATGATTTTCCAACAACAAACACCCCCCCCCCCCCCCCCCCCCCCCCCGCGCCAAAACACACACACACACACATGCACGTGTGCGTGGACGTGCACGCGCATGTGCACACGAAAGTCCAAGTTGAAGACCATGGAATTAAAGATGTTTTAAATTTGTTATCTCATACAAACATTGGACTTAGCTTCCCATGTTCAACTTGTTGAAAGAGAGGGAGAGAAAATGACACAGTGAAAAACCATCGACACAGAGAGTACAGAACCCTCATTGTCTCCCATATTCCATATCACCCAGTTGTAGCATACACTAACCTAGTCAAATACTACAAATAGAAGAGATAGGTCACTAACTGACCATACTAACTATGGTTGAGTCACTAACTCACTTATTGTGTCACACATGATGGTAATGATGATTGATGTACAACTAAGCTATAACTGTACTAAAGAGTTGGCAGAGCTTGATTCTCAACTCCCCCTCAAGCTCAAGAAGGACACTATAATCCAAGGAGCTCTTTAAAACGACTCTTATCTAATGACTTGGTAAAGATATCAATTACTTGGTCTTCAGTTTTGACGTGTAGGAGATCTATCTTCCTTGTAAGTACTGTCTCTTGTATAAAATGATAGTATACCTCAATGTGTTTTGTTCTAGCATGAGACACATGATTCATAGCTAGAAGTGCAGTGCTCATATTGTCACAATGCAATGTGATTGGAGCATCTATTTGCATACCCAAATCCTTTGATAACTTCAACAAAAACAAGCAATCTCACAAGTTGCTAATGCAGCACCTCTATACTTTGCATGAGTACTAAAGAGAGTACAAATGTTGGTTGCTTCTTGTTGCTCTAGCTGACCATACCATTGCCAAGGCTAAAAGCGTATCCACTTGTAGACCTTCTATCATATAGACAACCTGCCCAATCTGCATCAGTATACCCCATGAGCTTTAAGTACTTTTCACTCTCATAGAAGAGTCTATAGTCTATTGTAGCCTTGACATAGCACATAATTCTTCTCACTATATCCAAGTGGGGTTTTCTAGGCTTATGCATGAAATGACTAATAAGTCCAACTGAGTAGTCGAGATTAGGCCAAGTAATGGTAAGGTGGATGAGACTTCCTACCATTTACATGTACATAGTAATATCTAAAATCTTAGCTCCATTTTTAACATCGAGCTTAGTATTCTCATCCAGTGGAGTATCCAAAGGTTTGTAATTTGTCATACCATGTTTCTTCAATATCTCAAGTACATATTGTCTTTTCATCAGCCAAAATCCATGAGTTAAATTCACAATCTCAATGCCTAGAAAGAACTTTAGCTCTCCCAAATCCTTCATATCAAATTTAGTTTTCAGCATGGCCATAACATTCTATACCTCACTATTATCATCCCCTGTAATGATTAGAGCATCTACATAGGTGACTAGTACCACAACACTTGCATCTATTTTCTTAGTGAATAGATTATGATCAACATTTTCAATTGTAAATCCAAGGTTCTGCAAGTAAGTACTAATTTGTGCATGCTAGGCTCTTGGAGCCAATTTCGGCCCATAAAGTGCATTTTTCAGTTTGCATATATAGTGTGAATATTGAGGGTGCGCATACCCTTTTGACTGATCCATAAACATTGCTTTTGCCAAGTCTCCATTCCAAAATGTATTCTTAACATCCATTTGCTATAATTTCTAGCCCTTTGCTATAGAGAATGCAATAACTGTCATGATGGTTGCCATTTTGGCAATGAGGCTGAATGTCTCTTCATAATCTAGGCCATACTGTTGTGCATATCCTTTTGCCACTAACTTAGCTTTATACCTTTCAATGTTGCCATACCTAACTTACACTTAACCATATAGATCCATTTTATAGCCTATTGATTTCTTAACATTAGGCAGTGGTAGTGATTCCCAAGTCTAATTTTTAGCTAGTGTATTCATCTCCTCATCCATTGTCTTATACCAATTTTTGTCCATGACAGCTTTACTGAATGTAGCAACCTCTTTGTGTTCCATGACTATTGTCATATATGCATCATGCTGCTGAAAATCCACTATATGTAAGCTTATCAATAGGGTATCTCACACTTTGTGATTTTTTGAAGTGACTTGGATTGCTTGACTCCCCTCTCATGAGGCGATACATATCTATTCTACTTAACTTCATGAGTATAAATGAATGAAATCCCAAATTCACTATCCAAGCTGTTAGTTGAGTCATATCTTGAAGTTAACATCCCTGGAGCATTATCAAGAACTTTCTCTTTGCCTTTGGCTTTTGATTTATTTCTCCTCCCTCATTGACATAGCATTGTCTGATGGTGATGCATGACTATGTAACCTACTAGTCCAAGGAGAAACATTTGGAGATACATCACCTATAGGTCCAAACATAGTAGTACTATGCTACAGAATAGCAGTAGATACGTGATCTGAAGACTAATCATTGGAAACAATAGAGGAACTATGCCATGAAGCCAAGTCATCAAAGATGACATCTTTGCTAATCACAGTTTCTCAAATGATTTCCGCTCCTAAGCATAGCCTTTATGTGTACATATACATTGGAAACAATATATGAGCTATGCCATGAAGCCAAGTCATCAAAGACGACATCTTTACTAATCACAGTTTCTCATGTAGATGGATCAAAGCATTTGTAAGCTTTCCGCTCCTAAGCATTTGTAAGCTTTCTCATGTACATTGGAAACAATAGATGAGCTATGCCATGAAGCCAAGTCATCAAAGACGACATCTTTACTAATCATAGTTTCTCATGTAGATGGATCAAAGCAT
This sequence comes from Lygodium microphyllum, assembly GCF_053477565.2. NCBI lineage: Eukaryota > Viridiplantae > Streptophyta > Polypodiopsida > Schizaeales > Lygodiaceae > Lygodium > Lygodium microphyllum. Next base: position 63,594,128 of record NC_141160.1, read on the forward strand.
TTGTAAGATTTCTGCTCCTAAGCATAGCCTTTATGTGTACATATACAATGTAGCCAAAGACTTTAAGATGGCTGACATTCGGCTTATGTCCATACAATTTTTGATAAGGTACCATGCCATGAATCCTTGCTGTAGGAGTATGGCAGCACATACATAGTTGTCATTATAGCTTCAACCCAATAATAAAGTGGCATGTACTTCTCATTTAGCATTGCTCTAGCAGTCACCATAAGAACTCGATTTTTCCTTTTTTCCACTCCATTCTGTCGTGGAGTGTAAATGCAAGCAAATTGTCTATGAATACCATTCTTTTCCAAGAATTCTCGTTGGAGACATACTCATCTCCATTATCAGATCTCAAACAAGAGATAGAATGGTCAAATTCCTTCTCAACATGCTGCTTAAAATATTTAAAATAGCAAGTATTTCATCCTTCTGCTTCAAGATATACACCCATATATATATGTTGAAATCATCAACGAATGTGACATAATATCGGGATCCACCAAGAGAGATATTATGGGTTGGTCCCGAAACATTTGAATGAACCAATTGCGATGGTCTAGAGTTGTTCTGAACATGCTTCATGAATGGAAATCAAGACTGCTTGCCAAACTGACATGCATCACAAAAATGACCTAAATTTGAGTAGGTAAACTAACCAATTGCTTCTTTTGCATAGTATGCAACATTTGGACACAACACAATCAGAAAGGCCTTAGAATAACTTTTCTTGAACTTTGAACATTAACATAGAAATTAAAAATTAGCATAGATATTAAGTAATCAAACTCATCATTAGGTATTGTTTATAACTTTGCCCGATCTATTTAGTTGTTTTTAATCTCACTCAATTTCTATGCTTGGTAGTGTTGCAAGAACATAATGAGAATTAGGTGCTTTCTTATAAGTTTCTTATGACTCAATGATCAAGGGTATGGGTAGATAAGAAAATGTTAGCTTGCTATAAGGGCCATGGATTTATTGTTGAGTGGCTTCCACTATGTGATCTCTTGGCCCTCTTCTTGTCATGTGAATGGGCACTTCAATTCCTCAAGTTTCTCAATAGTCATCAAATGGCTTAATTTCACTTTAACAAGGTTAATTGATAGTAGTTGATATTTTATAATGTAGACCTAAGAGTATCAAGCGCTTTACATTTGGATCTCTATAATCCATATCCACAATTTCCTAGATTAAAAAATTCAAGTCTAAGCTTAAGAGATATTTTAGATGAACCATCTTAACATAGGACAAGAGATTAGGGGGAAAAAATACTTACACATTATGCCAAGTCATTTGACAAGTTTTTTTTTTCTCTCTCTCTCTCTCCCTTACGCGCCACATACATTGGAATTATCATTATGTGATCAAAAGATATTTGAGTATCATGGTCTACACGTAGTAGTTGTGTTGCGAATCAAGCTTTACCAACTCTTTAGTACAATTGTAGCTTAGCTGTATAGTTGTAATCATTACCATCATGTGTGGCACAATAAGTGAGTTAGTGACTCAACCATAGTTAGTTAGTAGGATCAATAGTGACCTATGTCTCCTATGTGTGGTGTGTGGAGGGTTAGTGTATAGTACACTCAGTGATATAGAATATGGGAGACAATGAGGGTTCCGTACTCTCTTTGTTGATGGTTGTTCACTATGTCATTTTCTCCCCCTCTCTTTCAACATGGTATCAAAGCCTTCTTCCATAACCAACCTAGACAAAAAATCAGAAGGGGAGCTATTGTGTCGAATCAAATTGGTATACTCAAGCTCGCCTAGCATCTTGTAGTCCACAAAGAATGCGTTAAGCCATAGCTATACTCTAGCTCACATGGCAACTTGCACCAAACAAAGTAAAGGGTAGCACATTGGAGCTAAGATGTGGTAGCTCAACATTCCATTAAGTCATCCACCTACATGTCTAGCAAGAGTAGTAGCATTTGCCATGCTTTCAACATGCTAGTTGAGCTTGGAGAATATAGATTAGGGAGAAGGTTTCTTTCTCTCCATGTTTTGAGAAGTTGTTGAGATGAAATACCTCGGATATTGCAGATATACGAATTTTGTTCACTATAGGACTAAAATTGTCCTATCTGGCACGGTGCACGACTATGCTACTTAACATAAATTTTTGGGACTCTAACTAAGTATTGATGTATGATATTTGACTGAATTGAGGTGAACTGAGCTGGATGTAGAGTAGTTGGTTAATGTACATGTGTTATTTGAATGCTATGCAATCATTTTGTTAGTGAAGAGATGGTGTGCAACAGGGAGTCAAGCATTGATAGCTCAAACAACTTGGATACTGCAACAAATACTTGTAGTTGCAAACATGGCAAATGTAGGAGGGTCAAACATCACTCAGATTGGCTAGACAACAACTATATGCAATATGGAAATTTTGCATGGAGAACTTCTCAATTGGGAAAGGATACTAGGATCTTATTACAGGTGATGAGGCTGAACCAAAGCTTCCAAAAAGAAATCCCAATGCTAAGCAACAAAGAGCACATTATGCTTGGCTTGAACAAGTTTGCTGAGTCTTGCATTGGCTCTCATGTGTATTTTAGATGCAATGGTCATGCAAATCATAAATTGCAAGTTACCGAAATATGTACAGGACATCTTGATGTGTTACTATGGCACCACTACTAGTGCATGAAAATTTCAGATGAAACAAAAGTTTAATACAATGGATAGAAAAGGACGGTCAATACATGACTATTGCACGGAGATCAAGACCATTGCTGATTAGTTAGCTTCTATTGGAGCTGAAGTAGAGAATGAAGACTTGGTTGCAGTTACTCTAAATGGACTTGGACTTGAGTATAAGTCATTTGATACATCTATATTAGTGTAGCAAGAGATGCCTAATTTCTATGAGTTGGTGCCATTGCTTGTTCATGAAGAGGTCAAAGCTTGAATTAGCTACTAGCTCGAGTAGCTCAAAGGGTAGAGATGTAGTCTTCTATTCAAATCAAAGAAGCTGTGGTACATGTAGTAGAGGATCAGTAGAGGGCCCTCTTATGGTTTGGGGACTAATCAAAATGCATATCAGAATGTGAATAATCAACATGTGTAGAAAACTAGAGGTGGTGGATACTTTTGAGCAAGGGGGAGATGCAACTGTAGAGGTAGGCGTTCATGGCAATCTCAGAATACAAATGAGCAGTCCAATAAGGATAAGAATGATCACTTTTCAGTAAACATGGGCATATTGCTAAGGATTTATGGAAGAAACAAGAGAATTAAAAAACTAGAGGCAAGCAACAGGGTCATAATGCTTCATCTAGCCATGTTGACGATGATAGTGCTATGATAGATTGTTTGCTATGACCTTTGTTTAGAACAATGCCATTAAGGACCATAAGTTAGATTATGTATGGTACATTGACCCATTGGCCTCTAATCACACGACTCTGCATGGAGAATCTATTACAAGCATGGTTATGTCTATATAGGTGATGATACACATCATAACATTGAGCATAAGGGTGTAATTCCTTTGGTTATACATGATGGTCAGGGAGGGTTGCATGATTGTGCTAACTGTAAATGCTGGTCTTGGGGCTGCAAAAAATGGTGGCCAAGCTTTGGAGGGGTAAGGCCTCAACAAGCTCCAGCAAGGGGAGAGCAGCCCACATATGAAATGAGAGCTGGGAGTGTAATGGATGCCCTATTTCAAGAGGGCTGAAAATTGAGGTAAAACCTGTAAAGAGTGAAGCAATACCTTTGTGTGAATGCCTTGAGGGCGCCCAAAGGGGCCGGAAAGGTGCTCGGGAAGCCGGGGAGTGACGGGAGCTCGAAGGAGTCGGATATGGCTGCCGGGAAGGAGACCCAATGCGAGTGGGGAGTTGATGGGAAGCTGAGAATGCCATGAACCAAGCTCAAGAGTCGGGAAGCCGAGCTCTGATACCAGTTGAAAGGTGAGAAGGATCAAAGCTTGCACTTGAGAGCTATGGCGAGAGAGCAAGAGCAAGAAAGAGAGAGACAAGAAATGGGAACTCTAGCAGTCACAATGTGTGAGCGGGCCTTCCTTTATTCAAACTATCACCAAAAGAATAAAGAATAAAGTGACGGTGATGGGCGTCCGCCACCTGCAGTGTGCAGTGGCGGTGACTGTCAGTGTAGTAATACACGGGCGGCTAGGCGGAGGCACGTTTACCCCCAACATTGGGTTCCTAGCCAATTGAATGCTACTAATGTTATCATAGTAGATGATAACCTTCTTGTCCACCTACATCTCCAAATCACCAAGTAGCTTGTGTAACCAAGCTACCTCATATGCTGCAATTATAGCACCTATATACTCTACCTCCATAGTACTAGGCAAGGCAATTGTTGGCCATTTCTTGCTACTCCAAGTAATAGTACCACTGCCAAAGGAAAATATAAAACTGTTGGTAGATCTCATTTCTAAAATACTACTAGCCCATTAGGTAACCATGCAAGTTGAATGGTACATCTATACCATAGAATAAGGCATAGTCCAATGTGGATGTGACATAGTACAATGTGCATCACACTACATCCAAATGTGGCTTCCTTGGAGGCTATATAAACTGACTCTCCAAACCAACTATGTAGTTTAGGTCTGGTATAGTGATCATCAAATAGATAAGGCTGCCCACAATCTTTCGATATATAGTGACATCCTCAATCAAGTCACCCTCATGTGTAGTAAGCTTAGCATTAACATCCAAAGGTGTAGAAATAGGCTTGCATTCAGCCATGCCATACTTCTTCAACATATCCAATCCATACTATCTCTTTGATGACCATATACCCTCTAAAGTCTTGATTATCTCAATGCCAAGAAAACAGTGTAGCTCTCTCAAATCCTTCATCTCAAATTCAATCGTAAGAAGACCCTTCACATTGTCAATATTTGTCTCACTATCACCCACAATGATCAAATCATCTACATATATAGTAATGACCACAATACTTGCATCACATACATAAAGTGAGTGATCAACCTATGCTCTATGAAATCCAATGATGACAAGGTATTCTACAATCTTTTCATGCCATGCCCTAGGTGCTTGCTTCAACCCATACAAGCGATTACAAAGCTTGCATACATAAATTGGATGACTTGTATCTATATAACCAGGTGGCTTCTCCACATAAACTCCCTCTTGTAACTCCTTATGCAAGAACACATTTTTTACATCTATTTGATGCATGATCTAACCCTTTGATGTAGCCACTGCTGCTATGATAGCCCTTATAATGGCCATTTTAGCCACTTGAGCAAAAGTTTCCTCATAATTAATACCATGAGTCTATGGATATCCTGCAACTAGTCGTGCCTCATAGTGCTCAATAGATCCATTTGACTTATGCTTTAACCTTTTAAATCCATTTTTAGCCAATAGATTTATTGCCTTCAAGTAAGGGTACCAACTCCCATGTATCATTATCCATAAGTGCAACCATTTCTTCATCCACAATACGATCCAAAAACTCATTTACCAATGCATCCTCAAGACAAGTGGGTTCCACATCATGCATAACCTTAGCCATGTATGCATAGCGATGAGCTACATAGCTATCATATATCAACTATCGCGTTGGCTTTCTCACTCTACTTGACTTGCGTAGACCTGGATCGCTACCAAGTGATTTAGCATCCTCTTGTGCCTTTCACACTCTAGGTGTTTTAATAGGTGAAATCCTGAACTCCTTATCCAAGCTCTGCTTAGAGCCATTTGAATCAACATCAATATGAGAGAAACCTGATGATATATCTGTCATAATAGGTAAGTCCCCAACTTTCTCTTTATCTTTTCTTGACATTTGTGATGTACTTGGTGGAGTAACCTCTGATCTCAATTTTCCATTCCAAGCTCTATCGATAGAACCATGACTAGGAGACTCTTGTGGTCTAGTCAATGTTTGTGACTACTAACTTGTTTTTTGCATAGCTATACTCTCATGCTCATCAATCCCAACCATATTCTACACATTACTATACTAGCTACTCATTTCATAAAAAACATCCTTGCTAAATCTCAGTTCATGTGCAACAGGGTTATAACATCTATATCCCTTTTGCTCAAGAGAATATCCAACAAATACATATTTTTCTGCTTTGGGATCCAATTTACTCTACAATTCATCCGGAATATGCACATAAGTAATACATCCAAATGCTTTCAAATGGGACAGACTTGGTTTTCTACCTGTAAACTTCTCTTGGGGTGCCATACCATGTACAATAGCAATGGGTGTCCTATTCATAATGTATATAATAGTAGCAACTATTTCAACTCAATAATAATGAGGAAAGTTTCTTTCTGATATCAGTACATGAGCCACCTCTATAATATGCCTATTTTTCTGCTCAATAGCTCCATTTTGATGTGGAGTATATTTACATGTATATTACCTATGTATACCATTTTTCTACAAAAAATAAAATAACTCATTTGAGAGATATTCTCCCCCTCCATTCAACCTTAGGTATTTAATATGCAACTCTATCTCCTTCTTAACCAAAGCCTTAGAGATTTTAAGTGAGCGAACACCTCACTTTTCTCATGCATAAAGTAAATCTATACTTTGCAAGCATGATCAATGGAGGAAACATAATACTTGCAACCACTCAAAGTTGTAGTCTTTATAGGACCCCACACATTAGAATGTATCAATTCAAGTGGCTTCTTGCATACTTGCTTTTCATGTGAAAATGGATGCATTGCTTGCTTTTCAAATTGACATGATTCACATACTTTATGCATCCCATCAACCCTAAACTTGGGTAAGCCATCCACAATCTATTGTGACTACATGTCTTTTAGCCACTACACATTCACATGACCAATTCTCTTATGCCAAATTTCAATATCAACCACAATACTTGAACCTTGTGCAAACATGGCATCATCCATTTCAGACATACTTATATCAAGAGTAAACAATATGCTAGCACATTTCCCTTTTGTAATCAACTTGCAAACATTCTTGAGACCTTCTAGATAACAACCATAAGATGGAATTGAACATGCAATCCCTCTTCTACCATCTGACTAACAGAAACCCAGTTTTTTTGTAATATTTGGTATATGTAGCACATTAGCCAAGCACTTAGTTTTGTCATCCTACATACTCAAAGGAACATTTCCAACATTAGTAATGGGGTGAGCTATACCATCCCTTGTCTCCACATAGACCATTATTGTCGGAGCGTTTGGGGTCGAAAGTCTACCATGGGAGTAAGAGACAGTAGGGTGAAGGGAGATTCAAGGAGAGTAATTGATGAATAAGAAGGGGTTCAAAGAAATAGAAGATGTAGAAGAATACTCATAGAGGCAAAGCTTGCCAATTTATTTCTACATCTTGAGAAGATAAATCCCTTGTAGACCAAAAACTACATCAAATAGTAGGTTCTTCTTTGCTTCCCAGAGACTGCAAATATGATGATTTTGTTGGCTCCGAAAGGGGGGGGGTAAAATAAAAGGACACCTGGTCAGAATTCTCCCATATCAGTCCTTCTTCTCCCAATTCGGAGTGCTATTTGCTGCCTGTAAACTGCGATCGCGCATGCACAATTTTGCTAATCCTTCTTTTGGCATAAAATCCCCCAAAAATGACTGAAAGCCACTTGCTTTTTTAAAACATATCATCCTATTCTAGAAGTTATCTACATCTTTTGGATATTTACAAGAAATAATATCCAAAATATAAAAAATAGGCTAAACTTGTCCAAAAATCTAGTATTTTTGAACCATCTTATACACTACGGACACCGACACTAATGATTAATATGACATTGACTCTCTAGATCAATAAGAAAGTTGAATGCTAATGCACTCTAGAGTTTTTCACACTGTGTTTGCATAGCGGAACGACATCTAGCCCCTCTTAACCTGCACATCCTTTGGTATGTGCCGAAGTCTTATGGATCTACAGTGTCAGAAGAAGTATCCTCTGCCATGTCAATGTCTTCATCTTCTACCTCTTCTTCTTCCATATTCTCATATTCATGCTTATTATCCAACTCCTTTAACTCATATGATGAAGACTCCCTACGTTTAAAGAGCTTGATACATTTTCCAGTTGGAATCCTTAGAGTTGTCTCATCCATCACATTTAATGCATAGGTAGCATTGTCAAAAACAAACCTTACCACATGTGAACTAAACCACTGCTTTGTCATCTTCTGATTGGCACTATGCTAATTTTCCAAGATGCTAACATAAACTAGCACCCATTCTCCTTCTTGTATAGCTCATGGTCTCAAAGTCCGTGTCGCTTTTCAAACCTCTTCTTGTTCTTGATCCTTATAGTCTTCGACTTTTTCATGGCTGTCTCAATGTCTTCAGGCCTTCTTTCTAACTGTCTAATGCATAGGACAAGCAACTCTTGTCTATTCAAACCCTCTTCCCATGGTATAACATTCCAAGTAGCAATAGTCTCCTCAATAGGCATGATTGGCTATTGTCCATACATTAATTCAATAGGTATATACACTATAATTGCACTATAAGTGGTCCTATCAGCCCATAAAGCAAAGGGTGACATTCTTGGCCACTCTTTCATCCTTTCCTTGCATGACTTTGCTAATGCCTTAATGAAAGGCTGATGACCTCTTTCACTTTTGCCATTTGCTCCAAAATTGTAGGTTGAAGTTAAAGCCATCTTGATACCCAATCGTGAAAAGAAGTCATGTGCCTCACCTGCATCCAGTTCTCCTCTATCTGCAACAGTTTACCAACACAACCATTCTTGCAAAATACTTCTTCCAATAAGAACCATACCTGCAAAAGTCTTCATGGTAGTGATATCCTGACTTTCCAATGCAAGCTCGAACTGATCATATCTAGAATATAAATCACCCATAAAGTAAATTGCCTTACCTGCAAATGCTTCAACAAATTCATTCGCTATTGGGCATGACCCAATATTCCTTATGGTGACTTTATTCACTAGTTGTAAATCTTGTATAGACCTCAAAGCACCATTCTTCTTTGGAATAGTAAACCATCGATTCGAATATGGGGCTAAAGGAGGCTCCAAAATCCACATTCTAATATTCTCTTTCAAAAGCTCTAGCAAGTTAGGCAAATATGCCTGAGGCATTGGAATAGGCTTTAAATTCCATGGCATATGAGGTACTATAAAGATCACCATAGGTGCACAACCATAGTTGGATCAACACATCCAATTTCATTTTGCTGAAACGCAAAGGCTTTTCTATGCCTTGCCAACATCTGCAAGAAAGACTCTCTTTCTGCAGGCAAAAGGAAGCTTGTATCACCAATTTTCAGCTCTTGTAAAGTTTCAACTGTAAATTTGTGTCCTACTCCATGTGGATCCTGTAAACTAGGCTATTGAGTCACTTTTTCAGCCAACCCATCACTTTCAAGCGGTAAAGGCAAAGCCACAAGCTTAACCTTCTTTGCAACTGTTTTGTACTTTGTATCCACCCTTGCTTCAACCTTGTTTTGCAGTCCATAACATTCATGCTCAGCAAACTCTTGAACGACTTCATACATCTCTAAAGTGTCAACATAAATAACCTCTTTTTTTGCCTTGTTTTCAACATTAATTATTGCAAAACTTTCAGCCATTGTATCAACATCAACTAGCCCTGAAAATAGCCTTGAAATACCTTCATTTGTAGCCATCAAACCATATGTCTTCATCTCTTTTTCAACCCATCCTACATATTTCTTTTCAGCCCTGCACATGGCTAAAATATTCTTAAAAGTGCCAAGACTACATGCTATCCATTCCTACAATCCAGACACAAACAAATTTTCCCCCTTTCTTGGAGGCATAATTATCTTCCTAGAGGCACTGCCATAGCCTCCACTTACAACAGTGCTGTCTAAAAACCCTTAAATTCTCGTGCATTAAGTGGCATGGGATTATCTTGTAGATCCCTATTGTGGGGATGATACACAAACAGTGAGAAATTATACCACATTTGTATTTTCTTTACTCCGAATTCGAGCATATGAAAAACCATCATCCAAGGCTTTTGTTTCTAGCCTTGATTCCAAAATATAGGGCTACCCCAAAATCACCGGATAACTACACGAATCCTACAAAAAAAAAAGATATTCATCCCTAACATCTCCAATAGTCGCGTGTACATTTAGACAAGTTGTATAAAGATCCCCTGATGAATTGTTTGCTGCCTGCATGCGCCATCCCCCAAATCTACATTAGTCGGCCAACCTCCATTCTCATGCAACGTGCATGCCATAACATTGATTTCAGATCCATGATCCAAGAGAGCTATGCAAGGTGTCTCTCTTTCTCCCACTTTAACAATTGTCTCTATTGTAGCATGAGCCCAATGCATTCGTGAATAATGAAGACTTCTTGGAATAAAATGAGCATCTTCTTCTTCATGTACTTGTTGATGGATTACCCCTTTATACATAGCCTTCTCTCTATGCTTACTGTTGCCCATAAGACCAATTTCAGCCACAAGCTTGCTGTCTATACTCCCATTTAACCCATTTTCAACATCATCATGCTCCAAATCAACATTACATGCATCATCATATTCCCTTTGAAGTTGTTTCTCCATGTCTTTGTCAACCTGCATCAATGCTTGCAAAACTTCACCTTCAAACTATCTTTTTTATTTCAACATATTAATGATTGCATCATGAAATTCACGCTTTGAGATTCCAAGAACTTCACCAAGTGTGAATTCCACTCTACTACCAAGTATGCGATCTTCCAAGACCTTTTTAAGATTTGTGGTGATCTTAAGTATGCTTGTCCTTTTCTTCCCTTCTTGTTTCTTCTCTTGAGATGCATCCTCCATAACATGCTCAGGTATGGCTTTTTCAACCTCTTTCTACTGCTCCATTACTTTGTGTTATTCATTTAGATGGGCCTGAAGAGGAAGGACCAGTAGTGTCCTCATCTCATCTTCTCTTTTCTTCCACAAGAGCTTCTTGATTATGAACCTCAACCAAATAAGCATAGATTGAAAATGAATCCACTGGTGCACTCCATCATGTTCTCCCTCATATACTTTAACTTGCATCATCCAATTTAGACTTTGCTATTTTGTCTTTTTCCATGCAATCTAATGCCTACATCCAAACACAAGATTTTGCTTTAGCCATGTCTCCTTTTTGAGCTTCTTCGATCCTTTCAATTCTCAACCTATGTGGCTGCATCTATGGCAACAAATGCTATCCTTGCTACCATCTCTTCCAACCTCTTCTACATGCCACCATTTCCAAAATTTGGCTGTACTGGAAGACCAGTTTCTGTTGCATGTATTTTGCCATCTTTCTAAAAGACTAACCTTCTTGTATTCTTCTTTGTAGGGTCTTTGGGCTATTGCTGCCCAACCCTTCTCTTCTACCTTAACATCCAACTTTTCGACCTTTGCATAGATTTCTGTCAAATTCAGCCTCAAATCACGCATGCCTTTGATTAATTCATCCATAGCATCACCTTTAAGAGTTGGAACAATAGGTATAGCCAGTTGTTCTGCCATAGCCACATGCGCCTTGGCTGTAATTTCAGCCCCCTTCTGAGCACTGGCATGTGTGGTATCTATACCCCATCTTAATTTCATCCACTCTCTCTTTACCAACATATGCACTACCTCAGTTACATTAGCCCAATCTGATTTCAGCCCTGTTTCAGAAGAGGCATCTTCTAAATGATCAGTTAGCTTCGCTTGCAAGATAGGATTTGCATCCTTTAAAAACAAATCAAAATTTTGACTCTGCAATGATTGCTACTCATTGGCATCCAACTGTAGATATCGACTTTCAAATTCAGAAGCAAAGCTATAGTAGCCAACCCTTTATTGGGATTTTAAATCCAATCTGTAAATGTCTTTTTAGTTACCAATCTTGCATCTTCCAAGAAAAACTCTTCTCTCAAAGCTTTCTTAAAAGCTACCCAATCATCATCTCTTCTATGTAACTCATCAATCCGATCACGCAATGCATGCATGGCCAAATGGGAGAAATAACGACTCCATGCATACTACAGTACCCCATGAAACAACATCTTTTCTTCATACAACTAGATGAAGGCCGAAACATTTTGACCCTTAAATTGCTTCAATTCCTATCCCACTGCCTGCAATGCATTCATAGCTAAGGAATCAGTTCTTTCTACATCCTGCCGAGTTTGGATCTACTATTGTAACAACAACTACTGCTATTGTTGTTGCTGCAACAAAGCAATCATCTTTGGTAAAGCATCACCACTACTTGAACCTGCAGAATCCTCCTTTCATGTCGGGTTCATCACTCGGAGTGTTTGGGGTCGAAAGTCTACAATGAGGGTAAGAGAAAGTAGGGTGAAGGGAGATTCAGGGAGAGCAATTGATGAAAGAGAAGGGGTTTGAAGAAATAGAAGATGTAGAAGAATACTCATAGAGGTGAAGCTTGTCAATTTATTTCTGCATCTTGAGAAGATAAATCCCTTGTAGACCAAAAACTGCATCAAATAGTAGCTTCTTCTCTACTACCCAGAGACTGCCAATCTAATGATTCTGTTGACTCTGAAAGGGGGGTAAAATACCAGGACACCTGGTCAGAATTCTCCCAGATCACTCCTTCTTCTCCTAGTTTTGAGTGCTGTTTGTTGCTTGTAAATTGCGATCGCGTGTCGTGCAAATTTGCCAATCCTTATTTTTTTATAGAATCCCCCAAAAATGGTTGAAAGCCACTTGCTTTTTTTAAAAACATGTCATCCTATTCTAGAAGTTGTCTACAGCTTTTGGATATTTACAAGAAATAATATCAAGTAGTAGCTCAAATCAAGCATCTTGTGTACTCTCACTCTGAAGCCTTATTGAAACTTCATTCCAAGCTTCTTTGAACAGGTTGAGAACACTTTGAAATGCATATTTTTTGTGTCTTTGTTTCCTATGGATTGGAGTTGTCTACTCTTCAAAGGAGGTCAAATTCCTTCACTCTCCCTACTTGCAATTTGATAAATTGTTTGTCATCATAAGCCCTCTTGAGCATGCAGTAGGCCATCCATGTGACTAGAATTGTCTTCCCTACTGCTTCTTAAAGCACGATTGTCCCTCTTTGATACTATAGTCGTAGTTCTATCTTTATCCTCCAATGACTCCTACATTTGTAGCAATTGTCGAGATGGCCTCCCCTTCAACCATCCATCCCGATCAAGCTCTTCTTATTGTGGCCATTATCAATGGTACAGTTCCCCCCAAAGCTCTGCGTCGAGTGCCCCTCAAAAGCCACAATTTTCATTTTGTTTCATGGCCTCACATATGATCTATCGACTTCATTCTCCTTGTTTTCATTTTTCTACTCTATGTAACTATTACACTACCAAGGAAAAATATGAATCTGGTGGTAGATCTTCTGTTAGACATGCTACTAGCCCAATCTGCATCCATGTATCTAAATACCTATACATCCTTACCTACCTCATAAAAGATTTCATAATGCAAAGTGGACTTCACATATCTCGATATGCATTTAATAGCATCCAAATGACACTTTCTAGGCATGTATAAGCTGGTTGATAAGGGCAACAACATAACTCTAACCTTGTGATAGTCATGTAAATCAAAACTCCCTACTATCCTCTTGAACATAGTAGGGTTTTCTATCTTATCCCCAACATCAACATTCAACCATACATTTTGCTTTGATGGCATTGAAAGAGGCTTAATGCTATCATATCATACTTGGATAACATATCCAAGCCATACTGCCTTTAGGATAGCCATATACCATCATCCCAAATTCTTCATCTTAAACTTCTTCTTCAAAACGTCTTGAGCTTCAGCAATCCCACTATCACTGTTACCTCTATTAATTAGGTCATCCACATAGATCATTATAATGACCAAGCCTCCATCTCCCTTTCTCACATAAAGTGAGAGATCAGCATCAGAAACATAAAAGCCAATGTTGACAAGATACTCTCTGATCTTGTCAAACTACTAGGTGCTTACTTCAGTCCATAGAGCACATTTTTTAATCTGCACATATACATGGGATGCTCCAAATCCTCATAGTGTAATGGCTACTCCATATATACATTTTCTTGTAATTCACCATGCAAGAAGGAATTCTTGACATCCATTTGCTGCAAACTCCAACCTTTACCTATTGCCAAAGCAATCACAAATCTAATAGTTGCCATTCTAGCAATTGGATTGAAACGTCTCTTTAAAATCTATGCCATATATTTGAGCATAGCCATTTACCTAGCCTTATGTTTGCTAATAGTACTATCTGCATTATGCTTACTTTTGTAAATCCACTTATTACAACCAATAGATTTCTTACCCTTATGCAATGGTACTAGATTTCAAGTCTTATTGGCTTCTAATGTAGCCATCTCCTCATCCATTGTTGCATCCCAATGAGCATGACCAACAACATCCTCAAAGCAAGTGGGCTCAACATCCTCAACCACGTTTACCATATAAGCATAATGGTGAGCTGAATAACCTTCAAAATAAAATCTTTTAATAGGGTATTTGACCTTGCTAGACTTGCATTTCATTGGATCACTTAGTGGAGCCTTTATATTACCATATGCTCTTTGTACACCTGGTGTCCTAATTGAAGAAATACCAAGCTCATCATCCAAACTCTTTAAACCATTGGAATCTCCATCAAAACCCAAATGGCTATAGATGAATCATGAATATTTGACACTTTCTTCTTTCCATTGTCTTTACTTGCAACACTAGTAGATGTTATAAAAATGATACCCTTTTTTTCTCTAAAGAATATCCAATTAAAAAAATATATTTTAGCCTTTGGATCAAGTGTTTTTTATAGCTCATCTAGCACATGAACATATGCAATATAACCAAACACTTTCAAGTGTGACACATCAAACTTTTTGCTTGTAAAGCATTCTTTGGGGGTCATTGTATGAACTATAGCTATGGGAGTCCTATTTATAATATAGATAGCAATATGAAAAAATTTAGAACAAAGTTATTTTGGCATATTATTTACAACCATCAATGCTCATGTGACTTTTGCAATATGTTTATTTTTCCTTTCTACAATCCCATTTTGCTATGGGATATGCCTATAAGTAAACTATCTCTTTATTGTCCTTGCTCACTTTGAACTCACATGTGAGAGGGTTATGGCAATAATACCCTTTTTGCTCTGTAGAATATCGAATAAAAATACATTTTCTAGTATTTGGATCAAACTTCTTTTGTAACTCATTTGGCATATGAACATATGCAATAAAATTAAACACTTTTAAGTGTGACACATCAGGCTAATCTCCCTGTCCATGGGGATACTGTCTGACTAGTAGGTCCTATCATAGAAGTGCTCTACTGCATATCAACTGTAGATACATGAGTAGAAGGCATATTTGATGGCACTGTAGCCAATGATACATACCAAGAACCCATCTCATGAAAAATAACATCCCTGCTCACCAAGGTCTCCCTGGTAGAGGGATCATAGCATTTGTATGCCTTCTTCTCCTGTGAATATCCAATGAAAACACACTTATGCGCTTTTGGATCTACTCCAAGTAGAGCTCAACGGAGAGACCTCACGCGGCGGGTTCGGTCCACGTTCCCGGTGTCATACTGCTGCGCATCCGAGGTGTGGAATCCACCAAAATGTTGTGTGTGTGACATTTGTTACTTTGTACATACTTAGTCGTTGTGTTTACATTTATTTTCTGTGTGCGAGTATAGTGGAGAGAAGTTTGGAGGCATAGTGATGGGCATGTATGGGAAGTTTGGAAATATTTATGGATGCGGAGATCGTGTTTTGTGAACATGCTGACCACAATGTTGTATTACGGACTTTATAAAAAGTCTAACTCTTTATGGCGAGAATGCTACAGTTGAGCAAGTTCAGGAACTTTTGGGGATTGTAGAAGGTCAGGTTGGTTTAGATCTTCAGCTTACCGCATCTAATTCAGATCATATTGATAGGATCTTATTATGCTTTGATATTAGAAAGCATTGGCATGTGGGAATGCCTAGATTTTACCCTATCCCAGTTTTGGGTGATACTGCAGGTGTTGATACCTCCATTTATGGGGACACTGTGAAATATGTCCTTAAGGCCAGCATGGATAATATTAAGTTGGATTACTATGTGATTGGGACTTATAATCATGACAATCACACGTTTACTTTGGATGATTCAATTCAAGACCTTGGACTGCGCTATGACTATGGCAAATTTAGCCTGGGGAAAGGAAAAGCCAGGGATGGTTATTTTGACACGGATGCTATTTTTGAAAGGAGGCTTTTTGGAGGGAAGACGTATGATTGTCACGGAAAATTTGGGCTGTTATGATGTATGGATGTGACACAAGATGCGCGGTGAGTAGAGGGGGGTGAATATACGACTGAAAATTCTGTCCACGGATGTGATACAGAGTGGCGTTCTGTATGAATCATAAGACTGAACCTCTTGACTCAGAAAGGCCACGTTATAATTCTGTAATGATCTTCTGCTTCATCCTGTCGAATGCACGAACCATGTGATGACATAGATTTTTTCGAGTCAGGAATCATATCTTTGCCACCAGAATAACGATGATGACCTTTCCCATGTAGCTTGGAATGTGGTTTAATCAGAAAACAGGGGAATGGAAAACAGGGAGGATCTCTGCAATTTGAAAAAGGGGAATCACAAACAGGGCGGATCTCTGTAACTGAGAAGACGGAACTACGGAGGCAAAAAGAGGGGAAATTGAAGACGATTGATGGGAGGGAAATCTCTGCAACTTTAAAAAGGGAAATTCAGGACAAGAAGAACAGGGGAAAGGCAATCTTGATCGAGGGAAAAACTACCGCTGTGATAAAGGAGGAGAAGAGGGCCGTCAACAGTGTTGGGGTCATCGCTTGTACCATATGTTAACACAAAAACTAAGTAACCCAAAATAACGAGTTACATTTTGTGGCTCATCATTGAGGAATCAGGGTGCGCAGAGGCGAGGGCTATTGGAGGAAGGCAAGAAGAAGTTCCTCCTCTTCATCATTAGCATCATCATCAGCGTGCTCTATCAAAGCAAACTCAGAACCTCTGGACCTCACAGAGGATAATGTTCGGCAAGTTCTGCTAGACGAGAGAAGCAATCTTCTGCAGATCTTTGATACTTTCATGGAAATCACAGGTGTGGCAGAATTGGCTGACCTGAATGGGCCTTTCCTGAAGCTTTGATTGAAAGGCCGATTCTGGCATGAGAAGTCCATTGTTCTAGCAAAACTAAGCAACTACCTACAGAAGTGTATCCCAGACATTGTTGAAGTTGGAATTGAAGACGAAGCGCAGCTTGACGATAGTCCTACCAATTTTGGTTTATGAAGGATAGATGCAGTTGTGGGTGACTTGTCAGTGCATGGTAGTGAGCCCTTATCATAGTAAATCACAGTAGGCTATTGCCATTCCTGAAAGCAGATAAAACTATGGACTTGCAAACAGACATTTATCACAAAAGTAAAAACAAAAATGCAAAATTACATGACGGGTTAGGTGGGAAAAGTTTAAACATATCAGACTGAAATTACGGTGTCTTGCAGAAAAGATGACATAACACATGCAGGAAATTCTGTTTAAGAAGAACAACTCTCTTATGCATTGCAATCTATGGACTGCATGGTCCAGCAAGGGCATATTGTCTCTTCTAGCATTGTATTTTGCCTTATACAGGGTTGTATAGGAAACAAAGACCTGCTTACAATTTGATGGATGAAGATGCTCTTGTTGATATGTATGCTAAATGTGGGAGCCTAGAGAATAGATAAGTTGTCCAGTATAACCTGATCTTGCTTGATTGAACTTCTATCCTGAAATTAGTCAAGGTCCTCTGTGGTCGCGACTTTGCTTTCAAAAACCCTTCGACATCTTTGGTGAACCCGACGTGAAAGCGTCGCATAAATTTCAGGATGGGAGATACTTCAGCATCCATTTCAGCCTCTTCTACAATTCCTGCTATGTCCTCTACTTCAGCTCCATCATTGACTGCTGCTTCAAGTACTTCAATGGATGATCTAAAGCAGATTTTGCAGAATATGTCTATGTATATGCAGCTTCAAAATCAGCAGACACAATTGTATATGCAGCAGCAGCATCAATTGCATCAACAACAGTTGTCTCAGCAAAGGCAACTATATTTGGAGCAAGAGAATACAATCAGCGCGACTAAGGCGATTGAAGCAGTTGAGAATGAGAAGAAGCTATTTGATGGCCGTAATGTTTCAGCTTACTTGAAGACATATGAGATCAAGATGGGATTTTTTGGAGTACCAACTGGACTTATGAGTAAGTATTTCCTTCATCTTGTCACACCTGCCTTGAGGGCAAAAGTGACTGATCTTTTTATTCAAAATTCGCATTGGCAAGATTTTAAGAAGGCCCTGAAAGAAGAGTATTTCCTTGAGGACTTTGGGATGGCTACACGGCGGTCATTCCGAGAGTGGGTCTACATGCCAAACAAAGGTCTAGCTGCTTCAGAGTTGATTCGAGAATTTGAAGAGAGGTATAGTCAGCTTGATGCCATTGAACAAAGAGCATTGGATGTTGAGAAAGTTAAGCTTTTCTTGCAAGTTGAAGATCCTGCTCTTCAGGAAGAATTAGGAAATCTTCTTGAGGATCGCACGAAGCCTATGGGTCTTAAAACAGATTGGCAAGATGCCCAGGATGCAGTCTCGACTTTGACCAAGAGGAGGATATGGAAGACCCGTCTACAGAATGGTTCTATGACACCGACGCCGTCTTCTGCTCCTATGCCTGCTTCTATCCCCGTTATTTCTTCTCTTCCTCAGCCAGTTTCATGGCCTATGCCAGTGCCTATTGTTTCTACTCCTCCTATTCCTCCTGCTCCAAGACCGATGCCGGCTCTTTCTGCTCCAAAACCATCCACTCTGTCCGGTGCCTACCTCTCTTGATGATATAATCAAAGGCATAATGGATTTGACACTGGAGTCAGTTAAAGCAAAATTGGTGGGAAAATTGAAAGAGCAGTTTGCTTCGACTCCGCCTACTATTTCTTCTAGTGCTCCTACTGCACCTAGGAGTGCTCCTAGTGCACCTAGGAGAGATCGAAGATGTATTTGGTACGATAGTACGGACCATCAGCATTGCAGGGATTGTGAATCTTTTCAGGATGCAAGGAGGAAGAATTTGATATTTTGGGGACAAGATGGTAAGATTTGGTTGACTGAAACAGGAGCTCCGCTTGCTAACAACTTTGGGAAAGGCGGAATGAAGAAGTTAATGGATGACATGGCTGCGCGTACTTCTTATGTGGCAGGTAGAGGAGATGCTTCTGCATATGGAGTCCAGATTGAGAAAGGATCAGAGAATCAGTCAGCATTATGGACTTATGCTATGGAGACGGCAAACAAGGGAAAAATTCAACAAACTGTTTTGACTAATGCAGGCTCTAGCATCAGATCTGAGACAGGTTGGGATTCGCCTGTTGACAGGTATACTATTTATGCCTACTTGGCTAAGTCTCAGGGAGCAGATGTACTTGTTGAGGAGAAGCATAAAAGGGATGAAGAAAATCCAAGTGCAACTAAAAAGACTAGAGGGGGTGAGTTTGTTACTCCACCTACTGCAGGATCGTCTTTGAGACCAGGGCCAGAACGACAGATGGAAGATGCTCAAAAGAAAGAGAAGAGGCAAGAGCCTAGAGAGAGAAAGTAGCCAGGGTTTAGATTGATGTCTGATATTGAGACATCTACAGACATGAAGAAAATCTTTAATGACAAGATACTTGGCAGTGAGGTGACTTTTACTATTTCTGAGGTTTTGGGCATCTCGAAAAGAGAGTTTCAAGATCAGTTTCAAGAGGTCCTGAAG
Organism: Lygodium microphyllum; assembly: GCF_053477565.2. Classification (NCBI taxonomy): domain Eukaryota; kingdom Viridiplantae; phylum Streptophyta; class Polypodiopsida; order Schizaeales; family Lygodiaceae; genus Lygodium; species Lygodium microphyllum. The sequence continues at coordinate 63,613,924 of NC_141160.1, forward strand.
AGGAAAAGACATGCATTGCCTACTACTGATACACATGGAGTTTTGATTGGAGAGTTGGATGAGGATGAGGATGAGGTTATGGTTGAGAATGCTTTTGTTTTTCCGCAGATAGAGAAGAGGGTTCAGCCTATGGATTATACTGAAACTGATGAGCCTGTCTTGATACCGCGTAGTCACTTTTCGTGGAGTCATTGGGCTAGGGCAACTACAGAGACGATGGTAAAAATTGGAGAGAAACAGGTGCCTTATGTTGCTTTGGTGGATCATGGTTCAGAGATTAATCTCATAGTTCGTGGAGTTTATGAGAGTAACAGATGGCCTATGAATGTAGAGCATGGGTGGCATATGAGAGCTGCCAACAACACTGCAGGTAATTTGTATGCTGCCTGTCCCAGTGTCAGGGTTTCTATTGGAGATGTAGAGGAGGATTTCCATTTCTTTGTGCAGGATTCATGCTCTTATCCTGTAATTCTTGGACAGCCATTCATCACATAGATGCGCATGGAAACAAAGGTAATGGATGATGGATCTGCTTATGCACGGATTCGCAGTAAAGATGGCATGAGAGCAGTACAGTTTATGACTCTGTGTGTGAACCATGTTAGAAACAGGGATACTCTTAGAGATGCACCTTTGCCCACTGTGAGGGATTCGGGTTTTCATTAGGTACCGCCGTTTTGCGAGACGACGGTGGTACAGAGCAGAGGAGATTGGAGTTCTCGCCTCCTGGCAGCAATGTTTTCTCCTCCGTTTTTGTTGGGATTTCAGCAAACAGTTCAATGAGTTATCAGAAGACTTCTAAGTTGCCTAGAGCTGCCAGGCAATACATATGCAGGAAGGAGAAAAATTTGAAAAATGCAGGAATTTTAGAGGATGATGAGCACATAGATGGGATGTATGATAGTATGATTTGTGCGGATACGATGACAGAGATGGAAAATATGCTGAAAACTATTATGCAGAGTTGTCACAGTAATGTATTAGTACAATCCCTGGACATGTTTCATGAAATTGCAGATTTTATGTTACAGATTGAGTCAGAGGCTGAGGTGGCTCAGCAAAAAGTGTTGAGTGCTGAAGAAATTCAGCAAACAGAGTTTCCAGCTGATTATGATCAGCCTACAAAGACACAGAGGGCTGAAAACTTTCAGCCAACAGAGTTTACTACTGAAATATTTCAGCATCCAGAGTTTAGGGCTGTTCCTATGCAGTCCATAGAGCAGAGGGCTGAGGATATTCAGCCATTGGAGTTGTTGAGTGTTGAAATGACTTGTTTTTTGGCTGATTTTTGTTGTTTTTGAGAGCTGAATGGTTGATTTTATGGGATGATTGATTGATTTGGAAGTGGTTTGAGAGTGTTTTAGATGATATTGATTGTGTTTTGGAAGATCATGATGTTTGTTGATGGTTATGTGATGTTATGATAGGTTCTGATAGGTTCTGTATACCTTTTGTTTTGCTCTGTTTTGGTTTGTTTTGTTCTGATTGTCTTCTGTAAGGAGGGATGGAGTATTGATTGATGAAGAATGAGATATTGTGAAAGCTTAGTGAATGTTTTGTGAGAGTTTGAAATGGTTTGAGAATGAGTTATGTAGTTTTGATAACCTTCTGTAGGTCTTCTGTAGAGCTTCTGTTTCTGTTCTGTTCTGTACTGTCTCTGTTCTGGTACTGTTCTGTAGACTGTTCTGTATGCTTCTGTAAGTGTTCTGTGGAATGTATGTGTGACTTTGGGAAAGTTTTCTAGCCTTGGAAAGAGGTGAATACAAGTGCAAAAGAGCTGAAAGAAGTGGAAGAAGTAGCTGCTAAAGACTCAAGAGAAGACTAGAGTGAAGTGACAGTAGTGAGCTGTGAAGAGACACTGTAGTGGCTCTGGTGACTCTTCATATCAGACATACCTCTTGGGAGGGGTATCCACGACCTAAGAGTGATTATTGAGAGTAATTTTGAGAGATTGTAGTGAGGATATGATGTATTATTGATGGAGTGAGAGAGAGAGAGTCAGAGATAGCCAATTCTACTGAAACAGAGTGATTGTATATGAGAGATTGAGAGAGAAGACTATGAAGATATTGAAGATGAATACTATGTGATGTATTTCCATTCAAATATGGTGTACTTCTTTGATTTCTTTGTTCTATTGATGGATTTTGTGAAGATGTTGAAGAATATGGTTGATTCTATTAAAAACCGTGGGAGGTCTACATGATGCTGCATGAAGATTTGTTGTGCCTGGTGTTCTTTTCTTCATTATGATCATATGAAACATGATAAACAAGCTTGTTGATGTTACAAGATAGATTTTCTTGCAAGAGAATTCCCTTTTCCTTGGTGTTCCTCTTGGGGCTCCATGTTTTTGGTGCGCAGCCGGGGAAACTTGCCATCAACAAGCACCAAAAGAGGCTGAAAATGAAGGAAATGGCATTGCCAAGAAGAGACGAATTCAATGGATGATTGTAAAGTTCCTTCTTCCACTGAAGAGTTGGAATTTCTCATAATCAAAGCCACTTTCCACAAGAAGTTCATCCCACAATGGCAGAAACACATCACCATCATGATGCATGCTCTATGTGGTGGACAATTTCCTCTTCCTATTGAAGCAGCAGAAACTTGCATCTTGGTGGCAAACTGTTTGGGAACAAACTGAAGAGCAGAAACAGAGAGAATGAACATCCATGGAAGATTTGGCATTCATTGAGAAGTTTCCAGACAACATCAAGTGGGAGATTGTGAAGAAGCTTCAGGAGTCTTGGTCCGTAGAGGTTCACAGGGACAAGAAGGAAAAGAGTTGGAATTTGTTCGTGGACGCTCAACAGCAAGATACATGGGATGCTTGGTGTACTGATAATCTTCTGTTTGTTCAATTAGCAACCCACTGGAAGCTGGTAGACAGAGTGTTTTTCACAACATACACTGTTGAAACCATCAGAAGCTGGCATTACTATGATGATGGCACCACCACCATGCTCAGACGTATGCATTTTGACACCTTCAGAACCGAATACCTTCCTCTGTGCAGTGGCATGAAAGCAGAATTCAGGGACGTTGAGAAGAAAGAAGTAGAAGAAATGTTGGCAAGAGAGTCCTCCAGAGACTGAAGCCTTCTGTTAACCCTCTGTGGAGCACTAACAACATAGTGGAGTCAACCCCCTGATGAATGACGCAATAAAAAGGCAAGCGTTAGAACGAGTCCAGAGGTACGTGAGAAGAGAGAAAGCAAAAATCAAGGCTGAGAACGAGCTCGCAGCAGAAGCCGCCTTTTACACCCTTGCGGAACTCTTTACAGAAGTCCCAATGGCACATCAAGCCCTTCCTCCTGCTGGAGGTCCACTTCCAAGCCAGATCCGTCCTGGAAATATTGATGACAGACCAGCGAATGTAGTCCCATTGCCAGTTTTTAAGGGAGAGTACAATGAAGACCCCGATCTTCATGTAGCAGAGTTTATGGTAGCATGTGTGGCTAACAATGCCAGAACCCCTGAGCATTGGTTAGCAATATTCCCCGCCACTTTCAAGGGCGCGGCGTTTCAGTGGTATGAGAGACAAGCAGCAGGAACTTTTGGCACATGGGACGACCTGAAGTTGGCCTTCCTCACTAAATTCAGGCGTGAAGGTTTTGAAGAGCGGATGAGAGAGGAATTTATGAACCTAAGTCAGTCCTCTGGAGAAAGAGTGGAAGCCTATGTCTCACGAATGGAATCCATCCTGAAGAGATGGACTAACCATAATCTAGATGATGGCATTCAGAAGGGGGTGTTTCTCAGAGGATTACAACCAGAAGTCCGTAAGTTTGTGGAGCTGCAAAGACCAGCCACCTTGCAAGCTGCAACAGAAGGTGCAAGACTGTACGATGAAGTGGAAGCTCGATTAGCGATGAATACAGGAAGAGGAGTCCTACCTCCTCTGATGCCAGGAATGATGTACCCACCAAATGCAGTTCCAGGGACTGTTCCCTACCCCTACCAACAGATGCCCTCGGTATCACAGTACAGTGCACCAAATCCACAGTGGCCACAATCCATGCCTCAAATGATGGCTCAACCACAACAACAATGGTCCCAACCAATTTCCTCAATGCCAAATCAGCAGCAACAGTGGAATCCTACCAACTGGAGCCAACAGCCAACAGTTCAAACAGGAGCACTGAATCAGAACCAGAACAGAGACCCCTGTGTACCAGTCCAACCAGTTTATGCAGTAATTACAGAGACTCCTCAAAACCCTCCTGCCAGTACGCCAGGAGGAGAAAGCTTGAAGGATTATTTATCTAACTCAGTTGCAAACATCAAAAAGGAGTTGATGGATGTGATTACAGAATAACTACAGACGTTGAAAGTGAATACCGCGAGCATATCCAACGTTGCAGGAGCAGGAAGAGATGTGATGAGGTCAAATACTTGGTGTGGTAAGTGTCATCAAGCAGGCCATTTAGCCACTGAATGTACACGGAAACCAACCATCCCTGGAGCCTTCTGTTCCTACTGTTTGCGGAAGAACCATACAGAGGACATTTGCTCTCTAAAGGAGATGCATGATAGGAGAAGGAAGGAAGAAGACGCAAGATTTAACTTGCTAGAATCCAAAATGACAACACAAGATATTGGACCCAAACCTAGAGAGTTTGGTCCTAATTTCGGACCCAGACGATTTCCTTCTTAAAGTTACAGAGGAAGACAGTCTGGCGGTGGTCAGAGATCAGAAGTGGAGTGTTACAGATGCGGAGAAAAGGGACACATCTCACCAAATTGTCCAAATCCTCGAAGGTCAGTGGATTACAAGCCCTTATGCAGTCGATGTAAAGGAGAAGGCCACACTGCAAAAGACTGTCCAAGCCCAGCCCCAGTGAAAAACAGTGCTACTGATAGTCCGTCTAAGGCCCAAGAGCCTACCTCCAAT